>NW_023458567.1:12274793-12354641 GCF_013731165.1 Rhagoletis pomonella | reverse complement strand
CTAATAAAACACTGAACTGGTTAACATTCAGGTGGCTGGCTACACAGACGTTTACGAAAACAAAAAAAGGACTTAACTTAAATAAAACAAACTACTATAATAAGCAAAAAAAAAAGTGCCCAAAAGAAAAAACACAAAACACACACACCCGACAATATCATTTGGGTAAAGTGTTCAGCGAAAGTGCTGAAACTTTAAATAAAAAATGAATGCTATTAAAACAAAACATGAAATGAACCAAACAAAACATTTGAAGCAGCTAAGCACAACAACAACATTGCCTAAATTTTTTTTTGCATTTAGTTTACCTCCTCTTCAGTTATAAGCTCTCTCACCTGTTTTTTTTTTATTGCCATTGTTACTTCTTGAAATTTATTAGCCATCATTGTTTCATTGTCAGTTTGCATGGCAAAAGTTTTCGAATAAAAATCTCATAAATTCGTAAACAGTATGTACATACGTACAAATGGTACATAACACTAAAGCAGAGAGTGTGCGAAAATATTATGATTTTGAAAATGAAATGTCTCTTGAGCCTCAGCTTCAGGAGCTGCTGTGAGATAGTCACTGGGATGTTGAAATTTTTTTATGTTTATGAGGCGTACGCGAGTTGTGGATCATTAAAACTGAAAAATTTTAAAGCGGATAGTAGGATAGTGTATGGCGCAAGAAGCAAAACATTAGCATTCATGGTACTGTCTGTCGAAGAGTATATTAAAAGGTTGGTTGATTCGAAGTTAAAGAGACTTACTCACAGATTGGCTACCATAGTGAAAGGAGCAACTCGCTCTTATCAGAGTGGATGTTTACTCTCATCAGAGTAAATTTTTATTCTCATGAGAATTATTTTCATCGTTTGCTAGAACCACCTGGTCTGGTGGACGTAACTGGATCCATCAGACACTCATTCTAAATTCACCAGGGTTCAAAGGACAGCATGCATGCTCACCACTGGTGCGCTGCCCTCCATGCCTACTAAAGTCCTAGACACCTTGCTAAACTTATTGCTTTTTGATTTTTGTAGGCTATACTAATCCGGTCAGTACCCACGGCTATAGAAGAGGCTGCCCTTTGGTTTATCTACTCCCCTTTTAACTTGTTTTCACTAACCATCTACTATGATAGCTAATCAGCTAAAAAGTCACTGGACTGCTGTAAAACCTCGTCCGTACAGACCATGACGTACATATATGAAAAGCCCTTAACAAGTTAGATATTGTATTTGTCAACCTCATAGTGTGGGTGTCAGATCATAGAGACATACAAGTTAATTGCATGGCAGACGAATGGGCGAAGAAGGGAACCTATCTGTTTGACGTTAACTTTTAACGGGCTGATATATTAAAAATTCATTGGTGCAACCGGGCATGAGTTTGTTTGTGGTTCTCTAATACCAAGTTACGTAGTATCACCCGATCGGATCAAGTGTAAAGGGTTTGTTTTGGTGCGACTGCTAACACCAGGCGCCTAAATGCATGGTATGTACTGCTGCATGTGCAACAATTTCCTTCATTAAATTTTTGCACATGCACTTCTCAACTGCCATGTAATAAAACCTTCTTAAGTTGTAATTTGATGGCAGTTGGAAGGATGCTCGGCCTAGTCTGATGTATTCTCCGGACTTACAATCATGCACAGATGGTACTCATCTGTAGTTACTAATGGCCACAGTGTCACAGTTTTGATCAAGTATTTTTATATAAAAATACATACAAACTGTTCTCCCTTCTCACTGAGTTATTCAGTATGTAATTCTTTTCGCTAGTTAGAGCAGTCTCAGTAGCAACTGGGCATCAAGCAGTTAGGAACACGAACCTTTAAATCCGAGCTGGAAATCTATTTCGATATCTACGATATGACTCAAATCCGTATAATCGGTCAAATCAATGTGGTTTGAGACTTCATTCAATCAGCTTTTTTAGTTATTTTAATAAAAAACTATTGTTTTATTCTACTATTTTTTGTTATTTCAACAAAAACTAGAATTGTTTTTAAAGAACTTTTTGTTTAACTATAGATATGGTATTTGAGCTCATATCAATGGCATCTTTTTGGCTTGGGGATTTTTTTTTAATATTCATACCGTTTTTCAAGTACATACAAGTATTTAGGCATTTTTTTTTTGTATAAGAATATTGTTGCGCTTCAAACAAACCAATAAAAAAATAAACGAATGAAGTTTCATGCAATATTCAGAAAAATTAAATACTCTAAATTTTTAGAACAATTTAAGGTATGGTGTTTTATAGCTGATGGAATTTTAGGATAACCAATAATGTGCAGATAAAAAATCCCCTTGATTTTTTATTTTTAATTTTTTTTGCCGGGGGTATTTTGTGTCTTTTCACTTAACAATTTTCATTGATAAAAAATGGCCTCCTTTTTTGCCAACAATGATAAAGTGTAATTATTTAGAGAATCATTTAAAATATTTAGTCAATCAAAAGCTCCCCAGGATTCCACTAAAATGATTTTTGAATGGAGCACGATATGCTCGCCTTTTATCGATATACATTTATATGTATGTACGTATTTAAAAAGTGTGCATTAAAGTGTTCAAAAATTACAGTTATAAAGTAGACTACACTTTTCGATAGAAATTTATAATATAAAGATAACTACGAAAAATAAAGAAAGAACGAAAAGTTGTATCTTTTTCCAACAAAATACTTCAACAAAAATCTACCAACCCAAATTTTTTCTACCAATTTTGGTAACAATTTACCAAAATGGCAACCCTGCCCCCAGGTGTGAGATTAGCGGCTTGCACTTTAAATGTGCATTAAGGTTTTGTTTTGAAATTACCACTTTCTTTAGCGGTGTTGGGTAATTTGATGCAAAATCTATTTTCGAAATTTTTGAAAATTGCTCCTATTTTGTGTAATTTTGTTTAATTTGATGGTAATGCTTTAAGTAGGCAAATTTTAATTGGCTTTGATGTTAGCCTCTTTAATATAACTAGTGTTCGCCCAGCGGTTGAAATTCAACCGCTAAAATTAAGGATAGTTTATGTGAGTTGAGTTGAGCTGAAATAAAATTTGTTGGAATAGGTTAAGTGGAGGGGAGTTTAGCTTAGTACTTAGCATAACATAACATAGAATAGCATTAGATTCAATAACATAACATATGTAGCATAACACATCACAATATAACATCGCACATTCTTCAGTTGTATTTCCTTTTTATCCCTATCACTTTCTTCCTCTCTATCTTTGTCTCTATCGCTTTTAATGTTTAAGTTTATGTTTATGTTTATCTACACCTTCATGTTCATGTTCATGTTCATGTTCATATTCATATTCATATTCATATTCATATTCATATTCATATTCATCTTTATCTTCATCTTCATCTTCATCTTCATCTTCATCTTCATCTTCATCTTCATCTTCATCTTCATCTTCATATTCATATTCATCTTCATCTTCATATTCATATTCATATTCATCTTCATCTTCATCTTCATCTTCATCTTCATATTCACCTTCGTCTTCATATTTATCTTTTCCTTTATCCTGATCTATATCTTCATTCTTTTCTCCATTTACGTATTTACCCCCACCATTGTTATTAGGTTAGGTAGTTAAATTTTCCTTCCTCTTTTTCTTTATATTGTTTCTTTAGTGATATCATGTCATGTGTTGAAATTGGGTGTGGTGAGTTGCAGTGTGCAGGGTGTGGGAGTTACGGTGTTATGAATTCAGGTGTGGTGGTCTTAAGAGGTGTGGTGAATTTAGTTGTGGTGAGTTGAGGTGTGTTGAATTAAGGTGTGGTGAGTTAAGGCGTGGTGAGAAAGTAGAGGTGTGGTGAATTAAGGTGTGGTAGATTAAGGTGTGGTGAGTTAAGATGTGGTGAGAAAGTTGGGGTGTGGTGAGTTAAGGTGTGGTGAATTAAAGTGTGGTGGATTTAGGTGTGGTGAATTAAGGTGTGGTGAATTTAGGTGTGGGGAGTGAAGTAGTGGTGGATTTAGGTGTGGGGAGTTAAGGTGGGGTGAATTAATGTGCAGCGAACTCAGGTGGAGTTAAGTTAAGTTAAGGGGTTAAGTTAAGATAAGTTATCTTTATCCTTATCTTCATATTCATCTTCATCTTCTTCCTCGTCTTGGTCTTCATCTTCTTCTTCATCTTTATCTTTCCTTTATCCTGATCTAAATATGTCCATTCTTTTCTTCATTTACATATTCACCCCCACCATTGTTATTAGGTTAGGTATTTAAATTTTCCTTCCTCTTTGTCTTTATATTTAGGTTTCTTTGCTTTTATTTTAATTTCTGTATTTATCCCTTTCTTCTTCTCCATACTCAAAATTATCTTCATCCTTGTTTGAGGCTAACCTATTCATGTACATACATACATACAGTGACGAGCGAAACTGTAACATGATGTAACACTTTTTATTTCAGCCACCGCTATCTTTCATAGTTCTAACGACTTTCATACTTTTGTTGTATATTCTTATTGGTACACTCCTACTCCCGCTCTCATAACGATTTGAGGTCAATCCAACAACAATAAAAAAACCTGGAGACAAAAATGTAAGTTAAGGCAAATGTTACAGTTTTGCACTCACTCTTAGTTTTGCATTTTACAGTTATCTTTTGCTTAGTTGGAAGTCAGATGACTTTTTTCTGTATTGTAATTTATTCAAGAAGTGATCACCAATAAATAATATGGTTAGTCAGGAAACATAAATTTAAATAATAGATTTACTGCGAAAAGGCGGGACCGCAGGGAAAGGGGCAAAAAATTGTGGAGTTTGCCACATGAAAATGTTAAGACTGAGAAAAAATATAGCCTAAAGTGTTACTAAGGACAAAGAAAGTCTGTCAAAATATATTACAGTCCGATATCTTGTGAACTTAGTAGCAAGTAGCGCTGCAGGCACTACTACAGAAGCGCTGAAGGTATTAAAATTGAATGGAAATCAGTAGATAGTGAGGCGAAAAATTGCCAAATTGAGCAAAATGGATCATAAAAGACGAAAAAAGCAAATTTGATCAAAATACATGTGCGAGTGTTGCAGCGTTTTGCTGCATCGCACGAAAACCGGACCGTTGCCTATTGGGATATGTTAGGCCTTACAGAATGCAATAAAAAACACATTTTTAAGATTTAATTGAGGGTTATTTGGTCTGACAAGACTAAATTAATAGCTTTCAATCAGATGGCCGGGCATGGTATTGGATCAAAGGCCCAAATTAAGCCTAAGCGCATCATGTAAGGCAAGCTGTGAATCACAGTGGTCGGTCAATAATAGTTTGGGGTTGTATTTCAAAAATGTTGTTGATCCGTTTGTACGCATTATGCGTAAGGAACAGTATCTGTTCATATTTTAACAAAATTTGCAAGATTTAGTCAAAAAAATTAGAGTTTCTGCTGAAAAATCACCCAAAACACACTGCACATATTCGCAAAGACTGGAACAAAAGCAGAAATTTGCTAATTTGAAATGACCTCCACAATCCGAGGACATGAATCTCATCGAGAATTTGCGAAATCAACTAAAAGCGCATCTTACTAAGTATCCAAGTCCGTCCAATGGAGTACATGAGCGGTGAAAGCACACCAAGGATATATGGGAGGCTATACCTCCAGAATTTTTACAGACATACACATTAGGTATGCCAAATTGCAACCAGGAACTAAACAAAGCAAAAGCATACTGAACATTGTGTTAATAATTCTTTTTTTTTGTGAAAATTGTCAAAAAGTTATTAAAAATATATGAGTGCAAAACTGTAACATATGCCTTAATTTACATTTTTGTCTGCTGGTTTTGTAAATGTTGTTGAATTGACTTCAAATCGTTATGACAGAGGAAGCAAAGATGTACCAATAAAAATATACAACAACCGTATGAATGTCGTTAGAACTTGGAAAGATAGCGACAGCTGAAATAAAAAGTGTTACTCCATGTTACAGTTTTGCTCGTCACTGTACATCTTATTCCTAAACTGCTGCTTAGCACGTTTCTTTAATTCACTATCAATATTAAAGCATACATTTAGGTGGCATTTCCGCCCCAACCATGTACATGTATGGCATTGGTATTGGTGTGACTTTTGAATTGATTTTTTCGCTCTATTTTAAACTAATTTGAAATTTTAAAAATTGCCTGCACATCAGCATCAAAATACCTTTCTAATGATATATAATTGTTTATACCTTAGAAGTACAGTTTAGCCGTAAAAGGGGTGTAAAGGAAACATGATTGCCTATTTATATAATTGATTTAAAATAGTTTCAAATCGATCCAAGATCATGCATTGCAATCTTTAAAAAGAACTAACGAAGCCTAGCTAAACTTTGTAAGTTTCTTGGGTTACAGTTCTAAAAAAAAAGAAATGCGCCTTAAAATATGCATTACAAAACTATAAGCAAAACGTATTACTTTCAAATTTATACATTTTGCTTACATGTAGTTGTATTGTATTTTCAGGCTTGTTTTTTTTTGTATAAAAATCCGCAGTCTAGTAAAAATATTCCATTCCTTAACTGTGATTTCAAAGGTGATTTAATAAAATTACCAAATAAGCAAGTCACTCTATCCTTCACCGTCCAACACTTGAATTATTCATTAGTCATACTTCACACAAGTCTGTATATTTAGGGATCAAACCCTTAAATATATTTACTTGTACATAGCATAGAAGAAGCCCATACATAAATAAGTGCCTCAAATTTAATATATGCACATATTCTCTACCATTTATACAGCGCACTAATAACACTAAAGCCTACAACAACCCCAACCCCATTGAATAAACAACGCACACAAACTATGTAGATTATAAATCCATAAAGCAAAGCCAACGTCAAAGCCAGTTTATCACCTCATTTCGGACACGATGCCAAACTAACTAACTAAATATTTAGTATGTAATGGACAAAGCAATATAATTTTATGCGTGTTGCTATCAGTCGCACATACACACACACACACACACCAGTGACCGCGCCATTGACCCACTCTACCCAAGTGACGCTACGCTCGTATCCGTCATTGAGTTATGAGCGCCATTTATGCGCCACACAACTGAAAGTGAAAGTGCAATTTATGAGCACAACTCAAATCATTTGAAATGTGTTGCTAGAAGATAGGCGGTTAGGCGACGTCTGGTTGACTTGAAGCATAGCTAATTTATTATGTCATTCCGAGTATGTGTGCGTGTCTGCATATATGCATATATGTGTGGGTGTGTTTGCGATTTTAAGTGAAAGCCAAATATATTTTGATGATGAAAGTTTTCGCATTTACCATTAGTTTTGTGTGCTGGTTAAGTGTCATTGGCTTATACTCGGCCTACTCGTTAAATAGAATTATTGAAAGCACTTTGCTGTGCGCTTGTTACACCTAAAAATATGCAAAATAGGCAAAAGCTCATCATGCGTCCAAAGTCTTCTACTAGCAATACACACAATATACACTTCAACTTTTTGCTAAAAATATCTTCAAACTATGTATGTAGCTACCTTCTTTTGATTTATTTCCGCACTTGCCGCACTTCGCGATGTTTCTTTGCAAACTTTCGCTACGTTTACGCCTGAAAGCATGCTTCCTACGCCTACCTTTCTCTCCGCTGCTGTTGCTGAGCGCATTTCGTTTCTGCTTTTCATTGCGTATTTGCTTAATTATGCGTAAAGTATTGAAAACGTAAATCAATAACAATTTTATGCTCATATAAACATGCCGAAAAGCGAACAAGCGATAGCATTCGCACTCACCTACATCGCTTTGCAGCTCAAAAATACTTTATTTCATTTTGCTTATTTTCTTTTTTTGGTTGACTCACTGCAGTCTGAGTTGGCTCATGCTACTGTTATTGCCTTCTCACCTCCCGCTTCCCTTTAACATCTGGTAGACCATAAATTTATGCTTCAATGAGCGTTAACAGTTTTCAAAATAATTTTAATTGAACCGGTTACACAAAGCAATCCAAGGTTTGTTTGTGGAATCTTGCTCAATTGCAAAGACAGAGAGGAAATTTGCTACTAATAACTCGTATAATATACATAGGGTTGCCATGTAACTTAAATACAATTTCAACACCCCTCATTCGGCGCATATGAAATCGTAATTGGTTGTGGCCCATACCGATGTACCCAGGAGATCTCCCATGTTATTTGTGTCTAATTGAATAACAGCCGAGTCTTTGGCTCCCAATCACCTCCTAGTACTGTGTATGTCCTGTTCTTTAATAGCCAAAATTTATGTCCAGTTCTTAAATGACCACATAGCATGTCTAGTTTTTAAAAGATTATGCCTTCTATTGAAATTACCAATACCAATTTTTTAATGGACAAAAATTTGTGTAGTTTTTAAATGAGAAAAATTTATGTCGAGTTTTTAAATAACAAGCCACAAAATGACCAAAAATTTAGGTAAAATTTTTAAATCAGATTTACTAAAAATGTATGTCCAATTTTTTTTAATTGCCCAAGCTTGCGTCCTTTGTCCTGTTTTGTAGCCAGCCTTTGATTTACCAAACAGGCATGCCTAGTTTTTAAAAGAGCAAAAATTATGGCTTATGGTTTACCAATAATTATCGTAGATATTAAAAAAAAAATTTTTTTTGGAAATTTTTTTAATGACCAAAAATGTATGTTCAGTTTTGAATAATAAAAAAAAAATCATGTCAAGTTTTCAAATTGCAAATTGCAAAATATTTATGTCCAATTTTTTACCAAAATTTTTTTGCCAAAAACTATGTCCTGCTTTTAAATTACCAAAAATGTACATCTAGGTTGGTTTTAAAGAGCAAAAATTATGTATATGTAGTTCTAAAGCTATTGAAACTTTTGTCCAGCTTTTTACTGAACAAAAATGTATGTCAATATTTAAAAAAAGTTTATATCTAGTTTTTGAGTTGCAAACCACTAAAAACGCATGTCCTGTTTATAACTGTCAAAGTTTGTGTACACTTTTTAAATAACCAAAAATATGTGTCCACGTTTTATATGGTAAACAATTTATGTCCAATTTTTAAATTACCAAATTTTTTATCTACCTTTGAATTTGCCGGAAATTCATGTCCAGTATTTAAATTACCAAGAATTTGTATACAGTTTTTCTTCTGCTGCTCCGGGCATCCAATCCGTTCTAGAAACTTTGGTAGTTTGAAATGAATAAGCGGACTTGAGAAAACATTTTAGAGATTATCAAAATTTTAATTTAGAAAATGAAGCACACATATTGAATACTAATAAAAGGAGCACATTTTTCTAGAACAAAAAAAAATCCTTAAAAAATAGCATTGAATGCCACACTTTTGATTGCTTCATCGATACAACGCCAGCGGCGGCTTTTGCTGTCATTGCTTGTCGGCATACAAAAATCAAAATCGAATTGCCAAACAAAATCTGAGGTAGCAATTTGGAAAGTGAAGCAGGAAGTAGGTACGAGAGTGAGATGTAGGCAACCGGAAAGAAAGATTGTGAAATCTAATTCCCTAAAGTGACATAAAATCCTTTTTTGCTGCTACATACATACATACATACAGAGCTACATACTTGTCGAGTAGAAATGAGTGGCAATATGAAAGCGGCAGTTGCTGGAGACTGGAGAATGAGAGGCTTGAGCAGAGGTCGTACGACCATACAGAAGGATTGAAAGAGCGATACGTGCGCGCTGACTGTAGTAGGCAAAGGGGCAGGCAAAGAGTGGCATTGAGGCAGTTTGCCGAGTCAGCACACTTGACCAGTCGGCCACTTGGTCACTTGGTTGGCAGCAGCAATGACCAAAGCCACAATACAACCAACAACAATGCATTGAAGAAAAATTGTAAAGGCCATTAAAGTCAGCCTACACAATTTTGTGCCACTAGCAAATAGTAAACCAACAACAACAAAAATGCACATGATTTGGAAAATGAATAAAAATGTCGTAGTAAAAAGCGTAAAAGTGGTAAGCTTGCATGTGTATGTACATATGTGTGTGTGTGTCAGCTTGTAAGATTTTCAACAAACACAAATGCAAATAAGCACACACACACTCACGCATGCAGCGACATACACCGAATTACTAAGGCAAAAAGGCATAAAAATTCAAGTTTACAATGCGGTGACTTAAAATGGCTGGCGCAAGTGACTAGTCGCACACATATGCACACACATATGCACACACAAGCTTTTGCTTACGTTGCATGTGTGCATGCTGCATACATAAACAGCTGCTGATCGAAATGTGCGAGCCTAGAGTTTTAGTGGCACTCAGGAGCGAGTGAATGGAGCTGGCGAGCGACGGAGGCTTTTAGGCTGTTGATTGCTTTGGCCGGAGTTGATTGGGACCCAAGTGAATTGGCTGAGGTTGACTGGACAAGTGCACGTAAAATAATCATAACAACAACTAGAAAAAAGATAGAGCTCACACAAAAAAAAAACAAAAAAAAAAATAATACACAACGCAGGCGACAAAGTGTGTTATGGGTAGTGAATGAGAATGAATAGAACAGATTCGTTCACCTACTCGTATACTCACTCACTCACTTTTTGCTTACTCGAGTGCCACTAGTAAATGGACTGACCAACTGACTTGCTGGCTCAGTGAACGGACGAACGAACGAAAGAACGAACAACTTGGCTTGATGCTGCTGTGTGACCAACTAGACAATTGACCTACTACATAGCTTGTGAGCAATTTACCACAGAAGCGGATAAGATAATTGCGTTTTTATATTTGGAGAATGGAAAAGTGCACCACTGCAAAGTATTTGAATGGATGGAAGGCAGTTATAAATATGGTAAGGTGTGCTCAGAAAATATATTGCAAATATATTGAGATAGGCCCAGGAGTAACGGATGCACTAAGAGCATTCGTTGTAAAGCTCATACAGCTCATCGTCCCATTGTCTACGGTACTCGCCGTCGCCAACGCGTAAAGGCCCGTAAATCTTCCGCCAAATCTTTCTCTCGAATACTCCAAGAGCCGCCTCATCGGTTGTTGTCATTGTCCATACTTCTGCGCCATATACCAGCACTATTACTTAGTAAGGTTTATAATCTCTAAGCGCGACCGAAGGCAGAAGCAATCGCAACGGGTGGTGGAACTAACAAATGTGTTGTGTAGCATGTTTTCAATGGCTTGGAAGAAGCTGTTAGCTGGATTGGGAACCAGTTCTTCAGGCATACGTAGAGTTGTGGCTTGTGTTCATCAATTCAATCAGAAGCTGACATAGATACGTCCATGGCTACTATGCCTGACTGCTCCGCATATCTTTGTGAAATCATTTTCATAGCGCGCTCTTACTCCGATGCTATAATTGCAAGTGCAATCCTTCAAAATATGTAAAATCAAACAATTTTGTTATGAATAAGCACTTGATGACTGTTTTTTTTTTAATTCCTTTCCACTTTGTTTTCCTTCATACAGCTGTCTTGGAAAAACAACTGATAGCTGGTAATGCTGCACATGTTTCCGCAAGAGTTGCAGCACGTCCATTTTTCGTTTTTCGTAACGTAGCTACGAATTGCGTATTACGAGAATTCGGGTTCTAGAATAAGGGTGATAAATACTGGAACATTCGCTATGTCACCGCCTAGGTTTCAGCAGACCGGAATGTAGCTTCCAGGACTTTTCCTTTTTAATCACCGAAGAAAATTGCAGGAAAAAGAATTGGAAAGTTTTTAAATTTGTAAAATAACAACTCACGGTGAAGGTTGTGCGCATTGTTGTTGAGGACGATTTTTCATAAGCATCATTCTTGCGTACTGAATCAGTTAAAGATCGCTATCGCTGTATCCGATTCCCTGCATGAGACATTAAGCTGGTAACATCGATAACAATATTTAATTGGGGATTAGTGCTAACCAGAGATGATGAAAATGGACCTAAGGCATTCCAACGAAAGGCTACTGTTTCAGTTTTCGTCCTGCTATCATTGCTACTGATCGCCACCGTCTACGGTTTGTTTTTCGTTGACCGTTGCTAACGACTTGCTTGCATTTTCTTCCAATCACTTTGGGCTTTTTTCCAATGATAAAAAGTTACGTTTTTGAATACAAAGTGGATATTCATACATACATACATACGAGTATGTACAAAGAACTTTACATATTTATGTGTACATTGAAGTGCGCTTCTGCTGCTAGTAGTCTCACCCACAAGTTATTGACATTGTCGCTTTATATGTACATATATATGTACATCGCTGAAATTTTTGTTAACAACTTCCACTTTCATCATCGCTACTCTTCCCCTCTCCTCTTGCTTTTATACTTTTGCGAATTGTGTACAATTGTTTGCTTATTTTCTGTGACATCATCTTCTACTTTTGTTTTTGTGAATTTTTTTGTGTCTTTTGGTCTATTGCAGCTTGTTTGCTTGCACTGTGTTTACACTCCATCCTCCCTTTTGTAGGCGGCAAACCGTTGATATGGCTCTTAGGCAGACAATTTCATTTGGATGCGATGAGTGAATGTACAAACATACATATTTAGATGTGTTCCGACTTGTATAGTTTTGTGTTTTCATATGCATCGAGCAATTCGCATAAATACGAAAGTGGCATGATTGAGGTGATCAAGGAAAAGTACTTTCGTTTTTAATTTTCTGATATCTACTTTTGTGTGTGTGTGTGACCGGAGTTCTAATGATTGCTTAACTTTGAATCACTTGAATTGGTTTCTAATTTTTGAAATAGGCAATTGACTCAAACGCATTTATGGGTGTAGGCAATGCATAGTAAATTTGTTGCCAACGAAAAATGATACACCTACATACCTGTGTATATTGGAACTCGGAGAATTTGATAAAAGGAAATTGAGAAGCTCTTATGTGAAGTTACAAAATCCAATTCGTGCAAGAATTGAAGCCGAACGACTATCAAGCGCGTCGCACGTTCGGTGAATGGGCCCAAAACGAGATGGCCAACGATCCCGATTTTCACAAGAAAATTTTGTTCAGCGATGAAGCTCACTTTTGGTTGAATGGGTACGTTAATAAACAAAATTGTCGCATTTCGAGTAATGATAATCCACGAGCCATTGTTGAGTCGCCGCTACATCATCAAAAAGTCACTGTTTGGTCTGCTCTATGGGCAGAGGGAATCATTGGTCCATATTTCTTCAAAAATTAAGCCGGTCAAAATGTTACAGTCAATGGGGAACGCTATAGAGCCATGATTAATGATTTTTTCGTACTTGAATTGGTTCCTACAACACGACGACACGGCATGCCATACAGCCAACGAAACAATCCATTTATTGAAGGAAATTTTTGGTGAGCGCATTATCTCGCGTCGTGGGCCTGTGGCGTGGCCTCCAAGATCGTGGGATTCAACACCGCTGGACTAAATTTTGTGGGGTTATGTGAAGTCGCTTGTCTACGCAGATAAGCCCGAGACGATTGACGCCTTGGAAGGGAATTATCGGCGCGTTCTTGCTGACATACGGCCCCAATCGCTACAAAAAGTGGTCGAAGATTGGGCCTCTGGGATGAAATTTATTCGAGCCAGCCGTGGCGGTCACTTGCCCGAAATCATTTGTAAAACATAATGGCAAACCCTTATCTTTAAAATAAAGCTAAATTCTTGGCCATATTGTTAAACTATATGCGTTTTATTTTTTCTTGAAAACCACATGTCTAAAAAAACACCCTTTATTACACCAGCAAATAGCCGGCTTTAAATAGCTTTCTCTATTACTTTTCACTTCAATCAGTTATATCTTGCAACATTTATTTAATTACTATCTTTTTAGTATTTCATATATTTAGATATGTGACAGTTTCAATAAGTGGCAGCCCTCCTCAACAACCTTTTCTGTGGTAAGCCTTTATTATCCTCTTTCTTTTGGCATCCAAATTGCAGTATTTACTTTATCTTTTCAATTTACTCAAAATGAAATTTTCAAATAGGTCGCAACTCTCTAATTTTCTTTCTTTTTAAACCATGCGGGTATCATAGCGAACCAATCAAATAAAAAAAATTGTATTTACATTGATCAAACCGTTTTCGGGTTTTAGCGAGACTAAGGGACAGTAAATAATTTTTATATTTGAATAAGATAATTAAAATTAAAAAATAATAAAATAAATAGTCTAAACTCTTCAATATGTGAGTATCGTATAGTTATGATAAGCACTATACATGTATATAAGAAGATATAAATTTTATAACTATTCGGTTACTTTGAAATAGCAAGTTCCAAGCTCTCCACAAATAAGAAAATTATGCATTTCCAAAACTTTATTTTTTTCTCAGCTTTTCTAACATTGATCTACACCCCCTGTTACCAAATTTGTGCTGACAAGCTGCCAAAATCCTTAAAAGCCCAGTGGCATGCAAGACACGTTTCAATGCTGTCAAATACGCACCAAAAACTGACTATGTGAACGCATACATACATACATACATACATACATAAGAAGCAAGGAAGGCTAATACGTTTGCTGGTTTATAAGCCAAATTTGCTTGTGTTTATAGATAATAATATTTACATACATATGTACATACCAAACAATAACACGGCATATCAAAATATTTTTCACTTTGATTGCTACAACTCAAATTTTGAAAGGGCTTTTTAATGAAATCTCGTCTAGACAAGTGAGACAAAAGGCTTTGAGGTTGACTTCAAAACATGTAGATATTGTTGCAGACATACTTACATACATCAGGTACTGAGCCTGGTAGATTTGACTTTTTTGCATACGAATTTATTTGCGCTTGTTTACACATTTATTATCAAGGCTAAAGATATTAGCCAACAGTAAATGGCATAATGGTTAATGGCGCTGCAATTATTATTTGGTAGAAATGTCAACAGCCGAACAGATGCAGACAAATGATAAAGAGTAATATTGTACATATAAAATAGTGATTCCCAAAGTGGTCCAGGTGAGCCCTCAAGGATTCACATGAGACTCGATGGGGTCTACGCTGGCGTGTAAAAATAATAGGGGTCCATACAAATTTATCCGATTTCTATGGAAAAGAACAAAAATAATGGCTTGGATTTACCTATCAATGTAGGCAGATAGCACAATGCTGAAAAAATTAAGGGAGCAAACAAATAGAAACTTCTTAGTGATTTTTCACAGGCAAATCTTGACAGATAGCGCGAAAAAATAATTTTGATTTTTTTTTTTGCTTTTTCTTTTGATCTACGGGCTTGAAAACAAATATTTCACTTAAGCTTATGGAACAGATATCCGGTTTATTAAGCTTTAATTGTTGTCATTTTCTGATTTAAAAGGTTGGCGTAAAATGCGGATTTTGTTTATCAAGTGTTTTGTTTTTGAAATGAATGACTTCAAACTGAAGCCAAATATTTATAATTTGCCCATTTTATTATGACTATATGTTTTTGTTGTTGATTTGAATTGTTGAAGTTACGTTACGTTATTAATATTTAATTTTAAATCTATCAAGTCTATAATCATATTATTTTAAGTACCAGGTTGACCGAGCTTTGCGCGGAGTTCATTACTATTTAAAGTTTTTCGAGATTTGGATAGCTTTAAAAAATATTTTGGCAAAAAAATTTGATTTCGATATCTATTAAGTAAATTTCTTACTCCAAAATTTAGGTGGTAACCCTATTCTGAAATATGAAGGAATGAGTGGTACATATCTTGAGCGTATATATACTCTGTATACTTAAAAAAAATGCTGATTGAAATTAACAAACAACAATTTTTTATTACATAGAAGCATGGCAACCCTAATGGAAAATATTTTCTGAGCAAAGTTCTCAACAATACCTTTCATTTGATATCCATATTGCGATATTTTAGGTAAATTGTGTAGAATCGAAAATAAGTGGCAACCTTACACTATTATCCTAAGGGATAACGTTTTGTATATAGGGAAAGCATTGTTTAAGAAACTTTTTTTCTAAACATAAAATTAAATAAATATGCCATTCAAAATAGGGGGTAACCCTATTAAAATATTGTTGAATTAGGGATCTTTAAAATACCTTCCATTTGATACCCATATCATGATGTTTTAATTAATTTGTAACTAATTTCGAATAAGTGGCAACCTTATACGACTCTTCTCGGAAGTAGTGCCTATTCAGGTAACCTTAAAATCCAAAATATTATCCGTGTACAAACTTGCATCAAAATCGTGAGAGCCGTTTCCGAGAACCCTAAAGAACACAAAAATATACTATTTTTCTTTTTATTTTTACTACCCCGAATTTAGTGTTGGAACTCAGCCGCGACGCAAATTTCCATCGTTAGATCTAATCATATTTTTTGGCGAGTCTTTGGGCATATGGCGGAAATATAGCAGCAGGGGGCCTAACGAAATTGGTAGAATTTTGAAAGTGGTCTATGTGAAAAAAAAAGTTTGGGAACCTCTGATATATTTAACATAAACATTTCTGGAAACATTTGCATGAATGCCGGTTTTGGTTTGACGAAGTTTAATGACACAATTTCAGAGTATTTTCTAGTAATCAAGGGTTTTAGCAGCCAATTAAAGCACAATTACAAATGAATGAAGTATTACTTGAGACATTCTAGTAGAAAATATCCTTAAGCCTGCAAAAACACATAGCTACGTACGGTAAATCATTAATTATCTTACAAATGAACGAGCGTAAATTCGTAGCAAATGCAGGAAAACGTGAACTCATTTCCAATTAATAATAAATAATAAGTAGATTGAACTTATACAGATACAGCTGCAAGGTAAGAAGTCTTAAACTGTGAGTAAATTAATGCTGAGAATGCAATAAAAAAAAAGATTTTGAAAAGTGCACTCAGCAACCAACTTTCTATGCTAAGCAAAGTAGTAATTCAAATGAGCGGCCAAATTAACGCTTGGAAAATAGATTTAAAAGAGAAAAACAAACAGAAAACGCAATGAACGCAAAAGTAACAAAAATTTGTGAATGAAAAAAAAACGAGGTTCGCTTGCAATCAGAAGCATCAATTAAATTACGAAAAACCCAAGCAAAGCTGTACTTAAGGTGAAAGCAATGCAACCAGCGGCAATAACGCCACGCGCCGCGATAGATAAGCACTAGCTGAAGGAAGGTATGCCCGCCGCTAACAAAAATTACACTCGCAGCGGTTGTAACTCAGCAAGCAATCGAAATGATGAAAGTGAAGAGAATGTTGTATATGTACGGTGACCATCCGTTCTGTTTTTTGCAGGACCGTACTGTTTTTCAAAGGTCGGTCCTGCGTAGTTTTCCAAACCTGAAAAACCTGAAAATGTACTGCTTTTTTCCAAGTGTCCTGCATTTGTCCCGCATTTTATCCGTAATTTTAAAATTATCGGACAATGGATGGATTTTTTCAAAAAAGTGTTTCTTGGTACTTTTCGTAGCTTTTCTTCAATATCTCATGAAAAAATCTCCCAATCAACGTAAGCGACTTACATCTCGAAGGGTATTGATGTGCCTCTTACCAAAATATATAACTTGTGGCGACTTCAATGAAAATTATTAGTGCTACAGGCGACCATTTGCATTTTGTCGTCAAAGTCGAAAAAAGTGAGATTTTCAATCAAAATGCGCAGTTTTATTTGATTATTTTTTTCATTCGTTTAAAAATTCGATAAAGAAGATATATCATTACAGTAAATTTTGAGCCAGAGATAATGAAAATCGGATTATAAATGTAAATGCAATGAA
The DNA here is from genome assembly GCF_013731165.1 of Rhagoletis pomonella. Lineage (NCBI taxonomy): Eukaryota > Metazoa > Arthropoda > Insecta > Diptera > Tephritidae > Rhagoletis > Rhagoletis pomonella. Next base: position 12,337,053 of record NW_023458567.1, on the reverse strand, counting down.
GTGCAATCTGCACAAATTATATATTTTTGTAAATGGCACATAAATACCTTTGTAACTCGTCGTTTACGTCGATTCATGACGTCGATTTTTGACAAATAACTGCGAAAAGTACAAAAAACAAAAAAAATGGTATTGTTTTCGTTTTGAACGACTCAAAATTTGCCTATAAAATAATATTTTAAAGATTTTCACTTTTCGTGTAAGCTATTGTAATTATTTTATGTTTTACTATACTTTTATAAATATTCATGTAAAAAAAGATTAATATCGATGAAGAAAACGTGATTCGTTTTTAAAGTTTAAAATGTATTAAGAATTTAGAATCATAAATACTCTTTTGATATTTTTATACTACGTAAATATATGTAGGCATATTTTTGAAAAATTGTCCTTCATTTTGAATCCATATTTATGGTCACCGTATGTATATGGCATTGCGCTCCATAAAATTTCACCTGCTTATACATATGCATTAAATGTACCTTCAGACACTTCAAAGCTGGTCCTCTGCTTCCAACTTAATTTGTCAATCTGTTTTTATAAAAGGGGAACGCCTCGAAAGCATAGACCCCGCATAGTGGAACTTCAATTACTACTACTACTACTACTGTCAAGTATTTCGTTGTTTGGCAGCTACACTGGCTTGGAACCACCCCATCCTCCTGCTCCCTCCCATTCCGTACCATCTGTTTAGCCACACACCCATATTTAGGTCAAGCGTCACAGACAGCCGTACAGTTGTTCGAGGTAATTGTATGTACGTCTTGAAGATAGCGATTCAGCTGCTGGAAACCACGATCAGTGTGGGTCCTTATCTTCGTCTGACCGATCGAAATCTCGGTTAACTTTTCAAATTTTCTATTATTGATGCCACGGCGTTGTAAACTGTTTCCTATTTGGTTCTTGATTGCGAAATCGTCGGCACTAGTTTCCGGACTGTGGGGCACTGCAACTAGTGCCTGAAGCAGCAATGGCCAGTTAGTAGTTGGCTGATGTTGAAGTAAAACTCTCCGCCCGCCCTATATCCAGGTTTGAATACCAGAAATCGTTGTTACTGTAACTGAGGCTATACGTTCTGCGTCTTCAAGTTGTTTCGCAATCAAGATCACTGCGATATCGACACGTCACATGCAATTCTGATTGATGACATTAATCTATCAGCACTGTCAAAGACGGTGCTCATCATCTCAATGGGGCCAAGCGTGAGCACCTCCACGCAGACGTTGGTAACTGATGTTGGACATAAATATGCTGAACCGCCTTCCCTCGTCAGTTCGCTGAAGAAACCGTTTCCTTCGCTTCTGCCAGCTGCATGATGTTACGATTTCAAAACAATTTCAGCGTTTAACCCTTTCAGGTCCAAAGGAAACATGATTTTCAAAAAGTTTTCCAGTAATGAGAAAACTTGTTGAATCATTTTAAAGTTTACTGTTTTTTTTTTATTATGAATCGGTTAATTACCAAAGGCAATAAATCAGAATTTTTTCATGTGACAATTTGAACGCAGTTCGCTTCGTTTAAAACTATTGAACTGACTGCTGACTTATCCCCTTAGCTAATTACCCGATTCTAATGTGCCTCTTTTATATTTAGGTATTTACATATACCATAAAAGTATAGAAATAATTACTTATAACCAAACTAGAAAATTTTAGACAAATAAGAAAAAATTACTTTAAAAGAAAAACTTTGAGAAAAATACAAATTAAAAAATTAAATTTTTAGAAAAAGCTTGGGAGAAATTTTTTTAGAACAACAGAGTTTTTAGGAAAAAGGAATAATTTTTAGAAATATTTTTTTACGAAGTAATATTTTTTAGAAAAAAATATTAAAAAAAGCAAAAGAAAAGTTATCTAAATAAATTTTTTTCGTGGCTAAAATGTGGGGAAAAAGCCGAGAAAATTTAATTGTAAAATATAATTATTTCCTCTTCTTTTCTTTAAGAAAAATTGTGTTTCCTGCCGACTTCGAAATAGGAGGAGTTTCTATTTCCTCGCGCATATTATTAATTATAGGCTAACGGTCCCGAAAGGGTTAATCTGTCACAGGTCGAGATTAATAGTATCGAAACATGCCAGCCTAGTCATTATGCTTTTAAGGATTCAGATGATTTTCAGCACACATTTAGCAAAAGAGAGTCTGTAACTCCAAGATATTTGACTTGCCAGAGTATTTAAGCGTGTTGCTTTCAATGACAGCCGAACTAATGTCGAGTTTAGTCTCCAGAATTTACTTCTTTAGTGCGACAAGTGGACAATCTGGAACAAATAAGACAATGTAGAAGATTTGAAGACTTTTAGCGGCTTTTTTTTCGGGTGACCTAGCCTACCAACCTGGCGGAAATCCGGAAAAGAGAACGACAAATAAAAATTGCTAAATTAACTCAATTTCAAAAACCCAAAGTCCATTTGTTTTATAACAGATCAATTTCCCAAGTTTAGAGTTTATTGGGCCATGACAAGCCTTAAGGTCTATTCACGATAATCAGTGCCGTATCAGTATCAGTGAAACATTAAATATCGTTGCCTCAGTCTCAAATAACTAGAGTTGTTCAGACACATCCGACACAGTGCCGTTTTTTTTATCATCAATGCTAGTTCAGTGATCGTTCCGTATTTCTTGACTATTTATGTCGGAAACGATATTTTTTGCATTTCACTGGCGAGCTAACGGTGATCTATTGTAAGCTTTGGTTGATGTGAAGGAAAAATTGATCGAGTTGGTACGAATAGACTGCAGCGCCCTCGACAAGACTTGTACTATAAGGAAGGCAACGAATCTTGTTCTACGATATTCCACCCATACATAAGGGATAAAACTCTTTTAACCCCACACTATTCTACATATACACTTAATTATTCTTAAACCGTCGCTATTTTTGTAGAATCGTGTCGGAGCATCCACAGAGACCATTTCTCAGCTATCTGTTTCCCAGAAGAAGCGGGCATACGCCTTTTAAGCTATTTAGCTGCCGCAACGTTAGCAATACGCTTATTGGGAAGCACCACTACTTATCAGGAAAAAAGGCTATTTCACAACCAACAGCATGCAATCCGGTGAGGCGCTAAAAACACAGCATAGATAGCGCAATAAACGCAAGTGCAAAACAGCAAGAAAATAAAACACATTGCAACAGCTATAAATTAGGCGACCTGACGCCCTCTGTCGACAAATGCCTGTATAATGCCCTGAGTCGTGCAACTGTTTGCCTTTTTCCCACTCTTTTCCTTTTTTCTCACTCTCTCTCTCTCTTGTTAATGCTTTATGGCTGCACGCTATTTGCAAAACACTTGCGAATTGAAGGATTAAGCAAGCATTTGCTTTCTTGCTGCCTGCCTGAGTGCGCCTCTGAGTATGCTTGATATGCAGATGCCTTCGGCGAAGAGGTGCAAGTGCCACACTTGTTGTTGTTGTTGCGCATGCTTGAATAACGAATGTGCAAATAAAGCGTGATAATTTGCGAAACTTTCTTTTTTTTTGTTATTTAAGTGAATTCACTACTTTGTACAGTGTTGTGGAATGAATGAAGAAATACAATAAAAAGTGCAAACTAGTTAAGTTTATTTTAGTTTAAAAGTTGGCATTAAATGAAAAGATATTCTCACGCTCGCTTTTAACTTGCTGCTGTGAAATGTTAAGCCTGTTTGCTGCTTTGTTTGATTTTAAAATTGGTTTTTTTATTGATTATTGTTCTGGCGCAAGGATATAGAGTGGGAGTCGCGATGCTTGTGGAGTGAAATTAATGACGGGATTATAGTTTGCGAAAAGTGTATAAAAAAAAAGAAAACAATCGGGAGATTATTTTACCAGGATGCAACGCCATCAGAAAATCAATAATAAGTACTATATGTATACGGAGTTGTTCTAATAAAAATAAAAAGCTTGCCTTTTCTTAAATAGTTCAATAATTCCTCAGGAAGAATACTTTATTATCTATGTGGGTGTCTTTCGAGGCCTCCGTAGGTTAGCAAGGGGTATGCCACGTCGCCTTGGTGGACCGAGCAACCTTCATTGCCTACGTGGAATATTGAATAGTAGAGGAAATTGCTGCGGATCGCTTAAAACCCATAGTGTAGTGTGTACCCACCAGTGCCGTACCCACTTCTTCCCGCACCTACTCCGATAGCGTGCTTATACGTGGGGAGATTGGTGTTTGACAAGTGACCCTAGCCACCCTGCCTTTCAGTCTTCGTAAGAAAAGGAGCAGACTGAGCGACCTTCATTATCTCCCCGAAACAACGAATGGTTGGGAGACTGCAGAAGGGGGTTGACGCAGCATTTACGGATCGCTTTAAACACCTCGTACAGTGCCCCAGACCATGGATATTGAGGGGGTTGCCAAATGTCCCCGGGCAACACTACTGATCAGTCTCGGTAATATCTGCGGGTTAGGACTGTTGTCTAGAGTTGCCGCCATTCCCCCGTACTGAGAGCCGCGGTTACACACACTGTCACCGCTATTGACGGCACTGTCGCCGTCACTCTCATAACAATCTAGCTTCGCTGTTGCTCTTACTCTCGTTGCTACTGGGGCCGCTATCGATCTCATCAATTTTGGTGGACCGTTGTCGCTACCAGGAGACGCTGCCGTTCCCAACGTCATTGCTGTTGAGTGTCGCAGTCATTTCCACCGTCAACGCTGCTCAGCCATACTGAGAGCCACGTTTAGACTCGCCGTCACCGCTACCAATAGCCGCTGCTATTCTCGTCATTACGATACCGTCGCCGACACAGACGATCGCCGATCGTTTTCCGTCTCACAGTACGTCGTCGCACAGAATATCAATTTTCAGGCTGAGATATATGCTTTTGATATAGCGGCAAGGCTGGTAAGCATTATAGGCCTAACTCGCATCTAAAATTGATTTCGATGTTGACAGTCGAGCTGTTGTCAAAGCTTTACGGTCGGAGAGGACTAACTGGATATGCGTTCAGTAATACCGAAGATCCTTATAAGCTCTTCAATAAAACCATAAATAAGTCCAGGAAACGACCAGAGCAGCCGGCATAAGCAGATGGACTTATCTGCACAGCTGCGCTGTATACCACACCTTCTGGCCACTGCTCGATGAATGAATAATACGGAGTTTACTAATGCTGATTTCGTTTCTACCGCAACATTCAACCTTCTCTTTGCCCTCTACGCACAAACACTAAGAAGAGGGCGATGAGAAGGAAACATTTTTTGTAGAAACGAAAACGTCATAAGGCTCTCAAAGCCAAATGTCAGGCTGCCGACAGAATTCCAACGTGTCACTGGGCCATTGGTCACAGGGCTGCCAGGTTTATGCAGAAGCTGTAAATATACATAACTAAGGGATAGAATCCATGAGCCTAGACAGCTTAGGAAAAATGTTAATAAAGGCTTTAAAGGCATGAAACCCTCTCTAGAGCACCACAATGAGTCTAAATGGCCTCTGAGTTAACTCTTATCAGAGCTGACATAACAACTTAGCCTAATCTTAGAACTGAAAATGGCTTTGGTGGTATTTTCGATATATTAGCTGCCAGTTGCAAGCATCAAATAAGGCTCATTGCATTATAAAAAATTTTTAAAAATCACTTCATTGCATTTTGAGCAATATGCCTAATTTCCATAGGCGGCCAATAACCAAAGGAAAATTTAAAATTGATATCTTTCGCAACAGCAACCAACAGCAGCAATTGGAACCCCAAGCACAACCACAAGTCAGAATCACACATTTGAGCTGCACAGGAATGTTTTGCTCGGCTAAGAGTGCCACCAGCAGCATGCGTACATACATACATATGAACATATGTACATCTGCATATTTGTATGTACATATACATATAAATATTTTCCTAGCCAAAATAGCTTGCAGCATAACAATAACTCGGACAACCAAGGCTTCACAATTTCAACAATTGAGTACACATGCACCCATGCAGCTTGCACATACGTATGTACATACATAGATGACTGTACGTAATTGCAGCATTCAAAAACAGCAATGTCACAAGTGTACTGACAAAGTAGCATACAAGTAAGTACAAACATAATACTTCCTTTCATTTAAGTATGTATGTACAACTTGACTACAAAAGCAGCATATATAAATATGTATGTATGGCGCCAACTTATAAGTAACTCTAAAACAAGCATAAGTACTTCATGCCTAATGCCAGCTTCTTTGCTACGCTCGCCTCTCTACTTACTCCTCCTGTGTGTGTATGTGATTTTTCTTTTTAATTTTTACTGCTGTCATTGTGTCCCCCCACTTAGCTTATATTTAAGTAGTAGTGGCATTAGTGTCTTTCCTCGTTTTGAAATGTTTTCTCAGCAACATTGCATTCCCTCTTTGTGTTGGCATGACACCACTACCGGCTTCGGGCGCTGAGACAATAAGCTCACTTCTAGTTAAATGCAGGCTAAAGTAGTTTGAAATTTTTCTACGCTCAATACGTTAACTTGATGCAAGTGATGTTATATACACAAACAACAACACAAGTACATATGCATGAGTGTTGCACACATACATTTCTACAATAAATAGTTGAGCTGAAATTGAAACCAGAATGACAATTGCAAACTGCAAATACCCGGAACAATACCCAGGATTCAAGTTGAACGTTTGCAAAAAAAAAACAAAACAAACCAGAAACTAAAAAGTGTAAAATGAGAAATGTAAAATGTTACATAAAATGCTCGAACGGAAAAAGGAAAGCTCATCAGTAAGCAAACAAAGTATTTAAGCAGCCAAATCAGAAGTCGGAAAAGCAAAATTAGTTGCGCTGTTTGTAGAGTTTTTGTTTCGTAGCCAATTGCGGGTGACTAACGAGGGAATTCCTCCCTTTGCGAACAACTTTGTCAATGAGCACTTTGGGATCAAGAAAAACGACGACAATTAGTGAGATTTTTTTAATGAGCTCAATATGTCATAACTCGAATTCCATATATATTAAAGATCATAGCAATTTAATCGATAAAAATCTTAATTCAAAGATCGAAAGATCAAATTCTAAAAAATTTAAGAATTTTGCATACAAATTTTGGCGTTTCGATCAAAATTTCGTAAATTTCGAAGTTTTCCACCTATATTCGCATATTGAAAATATTTTTTCTGAAAAATATGGCTAATCAATAAAAATTTCCATAAAGTCGATATTTTTATTATTTTTTCATTCATTTTCAATATATTTTTTAACCGACTTCACAAAAAGGAGGAGGTTATCAGTTCGGACAAGCAAGTACTCTGGGGGGCCAGGTCACTCGGGCGTATCTGGTAACGAGACATCTGACTATTTGTTCAGATTTGGCTCAGACCAAGAATTCCTTGGTCAGCAAACAGTTATAGCACTTGCACCTTCAAAGACACCATCAGAAACTGGGTGAAAACTTCGCTCGGCAATGACTGGGAAGCATCGCTGTAGGTGGGAAATATTCATATTGCCTTCAATCTCGAAAGGTCTTTCAAGCTTACTCTCAATGAGCAGACGGGACTGCAGACAAGTTGTTGGACTGCTGACGTCAAGCGTATTTTGAGCAGACTCCCCATTATCTTGCCTGCTGTGTCTGGCATGCAGAGTGGGTCCCCTTTGACCTTGGGTATAAGCACCAGCCTTACCTTCTTCCATTGGCTTGGGAAGACCCAGGCCATTGTGTTATTACTTTATCGATTATCGTTGCTGTAACTGCTGCCATCAGTGCTGCGTATATCGTTGGTGTTCTTACTATCTTCACAAGCCTGGTTATAGTTATCGTTGTTGTAAGTGATATTCATATTGCTATTGTTATCGCTACTTATGTCGTTAATATTATCGTTATTACTAAGGCAAAGTTTTGAATACGGCTATCGTTTCTGGTGTTTCTAATTTTACTGAGATTTTGACTACTATGTTTATCAATGTCCTCTGAGTTTATATGTCAAAAAAATATACATATTCTATATGGTTATCGATACTTATATTGTTACTTTTTATTGGTTTTGTGATCTTTATGGGCGTCGAAATTACTACATTTACTTATACTTCGCATTATAACCTATCGTCGTTCTCGTAAATTAAATTTAAAAAGACTACGAGGATCTGCCAAGGACAATCTCTTGATAGTCCAAGTGCGTCCATTATCTGGAACAACCACTATAACCTAATCCAACCAGCTGAATGTAGAAGTGTTGAGTTTCATTAGGCTTCAGAGTCACAAATCATGTCAATCGAAGGCATTTTGGGAAGTTGAGCTTAATTTTCTCCATCCTGTTCTAGGAAATTTAATTGAAGCTGGCTGTTGAAGTGTTCAGCTTCTGATATGTATGTATGTTAAAGTCGTTATGAGTCATCAATCATGTCAATCATGAAAATGGTAGTAAGTTGAGCTTGATTTACTTTTCTATGCCCAAACAGTGTCGTTTATATATTGTTTTTAATTTTTCATGATTGTCAATCATATCAATTAATTTGGGTTCTAGTTATAAGTCCATCAAACTATAACGTAGAAAAAAGCGGGCAGCCTTCTGAATAATAAAACAGTTCCAGGGCATAAATTTTCATCATCAATCATGTCAATCATTGCAAATTTCGTTAACAATTTTCCCACTTTGTAATTGTGGCTTACATTGAAAGTTAGAGAAGATATGTATTAACGTTTCAATCATATCACATGATTCATATTTTTATTTGATATGAAACTTTTTAGCTGTAAAATTTATTATTATTATTGCCTTCACATATTTCCCAAATAAATATTCACAGTATTCAACTAAACGCACCGCATTTTCATACTAAATTGGGTAAGTTTTCAAGGTTTCCGTGGTAACGAGGCATTTACGCGTTTAGATGAATTGCCATATTTTTTTTATTTAATTTCCTCCTTGCCATACCAAAAATGATTGCCAAACCACCACCAATCTGCATATTTCCTACAGGACAAACCATTTGCGCCAACCAAATATGTATGTTCGCCAATGCTTGAACATCATGCAACTGCCATTGGGAGTCGCTGACATGACTAAATCCCCATTTGGTGCTGCCAGTTGCACCGTATATATGTACGTAACTACACAGTTGCTAAGACTCGAACTTGACAGCCGTATCGAAAACGCTATACCAGCACGCACACAAAGCAACGCTGATGAAAGTTTGTAACTGTATGCAGGGCTACTAGTAGCTTACTGTCTGACGCGGTAGTATCTAGTCTTATTTAGTAGCGAAGGGACCAAAGTGAGCGGTATTACTTAGTTGAATGGAATGGAATGGAATTCATGATGCATTTTTACTCAGTTATGTTCAAGTTATGAGCGCATAAGAACAACAACAGTAAGTCGATGTTGAGCTGACAGTTTAAATGGAATAAAGCAATAAAGCGGACGACTGTCGAAGTAGAAGAAGACACAGCCATGACAGAGGGGGAGGGAGGTAAACTAAAGTGTGTAGGTGTGTTTGAGGGTGTCACAAGAGAATACACAGCTCGCAGTATACACACTACTACTAGCTTTACGAGAGACATAAAAATCAATTGAATTTATGGCGATTGATAAGCGAAAGTTATTTCCACTTTTGCAACGTTGCTGCAATGAAAGATCAATAAATCAACTGAAAGCTAAAACTGGGGTAAATAATTGAAAGAAAGTACTTCAAAGTGAATTTGTAGTGTGGGAAAAATGGGTAAGGAATCATTTAATTTAACTTTGACTAAGCTTTTAGGCGCAATCGCGTATGGGTACTTATTCAACCATGTTCAGTCATAGGAACAAAAATTTGAGGCTTATTTTCAGCAACATGCCAGGTAACCGGTTCTGGCAATGAACGCATTTCGGTGAACTTTGCATAGTTTTATATTAGCACAGGTCAAATAGTCGTTGTGAAGTGCACAGATGCTTTTTCGTAATTAAGAAGAAAAAAAACATTTAATTTAATGTTCCGTCTGATGGTAATTGAACCCGGACCCTCTTGGCAGCAACCAATTGTATGTAACAAGCGTCTTTGACGACTCAGCAACAGCCATACATGTAAATGTGTTATCAAATGTTGAGTTTGAACCAACATCACAGCGCGCGACTAGTAGCTTTTGTCCGATTTCAAAAATATTCAAGAGGGTACTTGAGGAGCCTTAGCACAATGTGTATACGAAAATTTTGTCGAAATTGGTCACGCAGATTTTGAGATACGCATATATCGTAATAGTGGGCGGTGGTTTCTTGAAACACCACTTCTTTGCTAAAGAGCGTCGCGACGAATAACTGTTACCGCGTTTTTTTTGAGAAATAAAAGGGTTCTTTATAGATTTAGCGAAAAAAGTATTTTATTGTTAATTTTCCACAGATTTTACTTTAGTTGTATTAATTAGTTATTAAATTTTAATCCGTATTTACATTTGCCAGCAGTTTAAACTTTGAGAGAAAAGTTCATTATAGGCCAAAAAATATAAACAATTGATCCGAAATTCCCAAAAAAAATTTTCAATTTGACTTTATAGGATGGTTCTTCTGAGAGCAATGTCAAAATCAATCAAACTTTGTTGACCACATTTTGCTGCCAATATAGAAGTATTACAAAGAAAGAAATGAACAAAATTATTCCGATTTCAAGTAATTTTTTTTGAGTAAACAGTAATTACTCACGTTATGATTAATCAAATTATTTGACTAATCAGGATTATGATTAATTAAAAAATTGCTTAACCGATTAATCACACATCCCTATACAATAAATATTTATCTAATAATCTTAAATTCCAAAAATGCAAACATGACATAAATTATAAAGTTTTGCAAAATTTTACGATTAGTGCTTAAAACGCTACAACCATCGAAATGTCTATAACGTCAGCGGAATAGCGATGAGATTGCATTGTTATTGTTTCATTAAATGTATAGGCGCTTTTTAATTGCATACCGAAAAATGTTTACAAGCGCTTTTGGTGAAGGCAATGAAGTTTACAAATTTTATAAAATACTAAAAACTTTTATGAACAAATTTGTGAGGTCGATTAGTGGTGCATTTGAATGAAGCATTTATCGATGAGAATTCGCTCAATAGTACTTTAATATAATTGTTGTGCCTCGAAGTATGCAACAGAAATGCAATACAAAATTAGTCAATGCAGATACATGTAGCTATGGAATGTAAGATTGCTGATATAGCATACTTTTAGGCAAAACTGTTTTATTTTCCGTTTAGAATCGCAGTCTTCTATAAATGCGTTGAATGACTCAAACAATTTAGTTCTTTCTTTTTCATAGTTTCGCAGCGTTTGAAGATAGTAATCTTAAGTTGGTTAAAGAAGAATGAAAGAAAATCATTACGAATAGTGCAAGAGCTTTTGTTGAGTTTGGTATCTCGCCTTCTGAATTATACAATAGTAGGAACATTTTTGTCATGCAACGTCTCACATTTTGCTATCTCTTCCACTTGATTAAAGCGCTAATGAAGTTATCTAAAACAAAGCGCAATATTTAAGCGCAATACTATGTGAGTTAACGGGAGTGTACTCATTATGGTGGTCCAAAAATGCATGTGAAAAAGTGAAGTCGGACTTTTTATGATCTCACCTTCTAGGATTGTTCGATATCGAAAAAAATATACCCCGGTTTTTCATTTTGAAATGAAAACATTTTTAGAGGTCGCTCAACACGCTCAAAATTTTCCATGTATTTTATATGGTGAAAAAACAACTTTTCATAAAAATGGTATGGCTCCCACCCGGAGAATTAAAATTCTTTCTCTACTTATTTTTGACCACCCTAATGTCCAGTCATAAGAAAAAATAAATAAATAAAAAATAATATTCTCAGCAAGGAGCCAGGACACCTCTTCTCGCAATGTACACTATTCGGTGAACTTTACTTAGTTTTGTACTAGGAGCTCTTCGTGAAGCTTTAGTACACCAGGACAGGTAGTTCAATTAGGGAGGAAGTCTCGCAAGTTGTTCCTAAAAGTTGTGTACAAGTAAAGAAAGCTCTCATTTTCTTGTTGATTTTTGCATCCTAATATGTGTTCGAGGTAAGTGCTTTCCAGAATCGCCCCAGGTATTTTGCTTCATTTTTAAAGCCTACTCTTGTGCCGCCCAGAGTAAGTTTGGTCATGAATAACATACTTGGCATAAGCGGGATTTATTGATATTTCTTTAGTGTCACACCATCTTCGCTGAATTCGGTCGAAAATTTTTCGTCCTCCGCTCCAGTTAAGCAGAGGAGTTCCTTTATAACATTTCACGGCAATTCCTTGTGGTTGTAATTGATTTTGTCGAGGCTCCGAACTACTTAGGTAATTTATTGTTTTTAGCATAGATAGAGCCCATTGCTTAGCAAGGCATCTTTGATCACCCCTTTTGACGTGTTGTTATGAATATCAGTCTTAGTGAATTTCGTTCCATTAGGTTAACTTCTATGAAGAGTTGATCCAAGATTTTTTTAATGCCTTTTTGTTCTGTAAGATAAAGGCTTTATCATTAAGCCAGCTTTTTTTCTTGATTGGCGCTGTTATCGCTTAATGTCGCGGCAACGCAATGAGTGGCTGAGCGGTGAGCGGCTGAAAATTAAAATTTTATGATAGGCATTTCAGGGCTGTTGAGTGGCGCCGCGACCAAAGAAATTCTGGCCGAGTTTAACTAAGCATGCAAGTCATATCTGGTTTTAAGGTTCTTAACTTCGGCAAGACTATGAACTTAGCCTCTCTTCATCTACTCCGAAGGTGGCTTAGTAAGAGCGGCGCTCTTTGCAATACAGTGAGAATTGCTTCCTATTTGACGTAGACAAGGATATGCCACAACTGGCCGCTGTGATTTATAAGGGGTAAAGGGTAAATGGGTTGGCCGCTGTGGTGTAGTGGTAAGCAGTGCGCGCTTTCACTCATCAACACCTGGGTTCAAGCCCTGGTCAAAGCAACATCGCAAAAATTATAGAAAAAGGTTTTTTCTTAACAGCGGTCGTCACTCGGCAGGCAATGGCAAACCTCCGAGTGTATTTCTGCCATGAAAAACAGCTTCTCATAAAAATACAATCGCCGTTCGGAGTCGGCGTAAAACTGTAGGTCCCTCCGATTTGTGTGACAACATCAAGGCGCACGCCACAAGTCGGAGGAGAGGCTCGGCCAAGCACTAGCATATGTGTAAGCGCCAATCTATTATTATTATTATTATTATTATTATTAAAGGGTGATTCCACGAGTTACAATCGTTCTATCGTGGTAAGTTTTGTTGCAAGACATTGTATCCTCCCAGAGATTTTCGGAGGCGAAATACCTCTGGAGGCTATTTATTTCCTTGCATTGGGGTTTTTCAGCTGCTTCTTTTGCGTTTCCTCAAATCCTTGTTATTGGTAGTTAGCTCAAGTTTATACAGCTTCCAATTACCCGCAGCCTTGGTCCTGTTGAATAATTTTACATCCTCGCATCTCGTTTGCTCAAGCTTCTTACTCCACCAAGGTTTTTAACTTTAATTGCGGGCAACTTCTGTTGAAAGCTACTACTGTGCTTGAAAGCAGCTTTTCAGCCTCAGTCTCAAGCTCCTATGCAGTTGCGATTGAATACGTTTATTGTATTTAACCAATTCTCCCTTAAAGTTCAATCATCATCAAGCATATCGCACAAGTAAGTTTTTTCTCCCATTTATGCCAGTTAAATTAATATACGACGAATACTATCGCTTTTTTTTACTGAAAAACAGGTTTCAGATCTTCTTCAGCTCAATTTGAACCACTAATATTTGTCTGTTCAGGGTGATACCAAAAAACCTGGCCAACTCTCTCGAAAGCACCCAAAGCCGTCTCATCTTGTTCCACATCGTCCATGTTTCTACGCCGTTTAAATAATGGGAATGGGAGAATGGGAAGTCATCCGAGACATTTTTCGTCTTTGCAATGCTGGTTGTTTTAACATGGCGGGTTCCAAGCACAGCGCACAACTCATTTACGGGTTTTCAGACATACATATGTACTTTCGGTCTAGTAAATTTTTTGGATTCATTTTTTTTAATGATTTTTTTGGCATTGAGCTTAAAGCAAAAGTAGTTAGGTTCAATCATTGTCAATCATACGATTTTTGCTAAAATGTTTAGTGTTATTTAAGTTAAAAGCTTAACTGCATGCCTCAAAACTACTTTTATCGCGAAAATTTATACACAAGCATAATCAATCACGTCAATCATTGATTTTTTTTTTTAATTTAGACTTCAGACTTTTAAACTAATTTTCGGTGCGGTAAATTTTTTAGATTGATGTTTTTAATGATTTTTTCTTTTGGCATTGAGCTTAAAGCAAAAGTAGTTAGGTTCAATCATTGTCAATCATTGCATTTTTGCTTCGATTTTTAGTGTTATGCAAATTAAAAGCTTAACTGCATGCCCCAAAACTACTTTTATGGGAAAATTTATACTCAAGCATAATCAATCACGTCAATCATTGATATTATTATTTTATTTAAATGGTAGTTAAAAAGGTGCTGCAAACGTAGCATCGAAAATCTATTTAGCGCGCTTCAAATGCTATCAATCAAGAAATCAGTTTACGCAAGATTTTAAAAAATTGTATAGTGCAACAAATTGGTGATGCCAGTTTTGTTACGTTTTTGCTGCTTCACTAATACGGACCTAAAATAATTTTTTTTTACATTCCATAATTTTTTCAAAGCAGCTGAGAGCAAAAAACAAACATATCTATACTAATTATATAAAGAGAAGTCCCTTTTTTTTGTAACAGGTAATCTCGCGAACGGCTGGTCCGATTTTCATGAAATTTTGTATACAAATAGCTTTCGGTAACCACCATGTTTTAGGCTAAAAAAATTTTACTTTTTTTTCGGGTAGGTGGACCAGGGACCGGTCTATTCGAAAAAATCTTATTATAGTCCGCTTTGCTTGAAATTTAGTACGTAAGTAGCTTTTTAGCATATATTAGCATATATGACCCATTTTTTCCGGGAAGTGGTCCAGGGACCGATCTATTCGAAAAAATCGAATTTACGGTCCGATTTGCTTAAAATTCGGTGCGCAGGTAGCTTTTTAGCATGTATTAGCATATGTGATAAATTTTTTCCGAGGAGTGGACCAGGGACCGATCTATTCCAAAAAATCGCATTTATGGTCCGATTTGCTTAAAATTCGGTAGGTAAGTAGTTTTTTAGCATATATTAGGATATATGGTCCATTTTTTCCGAGAAGTGGGCCAGGGACTGATCTATTCGAAAAAATCGAATTTACGGTCCGATTTTCTTAAAATTCGGTACGTAGGTAGCTTTTTAGCATATATTAGCATATGTGATCCATTTTGTCTGAGAAGTGGACCAGGGACCGATCTGTTCGAAGAAATCGTATTTATGGTCCGATTTGCTTAAAATTCGGAACGTAAGTAGATTTTTGCCTGGATAAGCTTATAGATTCCTGTTTTCCAATTTTCATGCAATTTCGAATATAAATAGCTTTAAGTAACGACCATATCAAGGGGCGAATTCGTCACTAGGCAAGATTTTTTTGCGCCAATCAGAAACAACGGATACTGTCAAAATATAATTATAATATATAATATATCTCAACTAATATATATTTAGAAAGCCGTTTGTTAGTTTTCGCAAGGCTCGAGAGCGGCTGAACTGATTTTTTTGAAACTGCCACCTGCCGCACGTGTCCCAAGGATGGTTTTAGGCTTGAAAAAAATCTACATGTAAAGGGGGCATGGCACTTCCCATACAAACCGAATTTCTCATGCTACATATCTCTGAAAGTGTGCATGGTTGAGTTTTGGAAATTGGTGTGGAGATATACGAAATCAATCGCATACCCTTGGAGAAAAATTTTAGCTATTGTAAAAACGGGTGTGACATCTCCCATACAAACCGAATTTTTCATACTGCTTATCTCTGGAAAATTTTTGGTAGAGTTCTAGAGTTTTGTATGGAGATGTACAAAATTAATCGCATACTCTTGGAGAAAAATTGGAACTATTGGAAAAGGGGGCGTGGCATCTTCCATACAAACCGAATTTTTCATACTGCCTATCTTTGGAAGTGTTCATGGTAGAGTTCTGGAACTTGGTATGGAGATATACGAAATCAATCGCATACTCATGAAGAAAGAGGGCAGCTCTTGGAAAGGGGGGCGTGGCACCTCCCATATAAATCGATTTTTTATACTGCATATCTCTGAAAGTATTCATGGTACAGTACTGGAACTTCGTATGGAGATATGTATATAGTTGAAATCAAGCCCATACTCATGGAGAAAATTTGGGCTATTTGAAAAGGGGTGTGAGTCCTACAAACGTACCGACCTTTAGCTATCTTTGAATGAATTTGTTTATTCTTCTGTAGGTGTGTTTGTGAGTGATCTCCTCCTAAATGGTTGTGCGGATTTTAACGAAACTTTTTGAGTATTTGAGTGGGTCTCTGGATGGTTTAGTTTCACAATTTAATCCGACAGTTGGCGCTGTAGTTGAGTTATTACTAAAAATCTTATTTATGATCCGATTTGGCTAATGTTTTAAATATGTATGCAATACTATTGCAAAAACGTGCTGCCAAGTGGTGCTGAAGTCGAGCTATTACTAAAAATAGCCACGTGAGAAAAGGGGCCGTGAAGGTCAGATTAAATCGACCTGTTGCACCATTGAGTATATCGAACGCTCCTGCGTTGCAATTGGCCCAATGGATGTGATTTTCCAATATTATTATGCGTTCAAACTTTTAAGGTATTTCGTCTGAAATAAGTATATGTATATTACATTTCTGTAGAACAATGATTCGCACCCATTTTGAAAGTGCCACCAACTATACTGTAAAGCTTCTAGGACATTTACTATAGAACCGGGTCATTGTTGCCACCAGGGAGTGAAGAGAAAATAATTTATTTCGCTTTGCGAATAACCGTGCTATGAAATGCCGCACAACTGGAGAATTTCAAGAACGGATATAACACTTTCCTTAGGTTATTTAAAGCGGCAAATAACCACCAAACCTTAATCTTAGCAGACAAATGTGCCAATGAAAATCGTAAACGTGAATTTTAATGAAAATGTTGGACCAAAAAGTTTCAATAAAATATATAAAAATTTTGGGCGGGACGAAGTTCGCCGGGTCTGCTAGTACAGATATAAATATAAGTAGATACTACATAGTTCCCTGCCGCTTACATATCTGCGCTCAACTCCTGCGTGCATTAATTGGCTACTTTGTCTAACTGCTAAACTCCACTTAACTGCTGTTGTAATCCGACTTTCCGCACAACTCTATTAACTATGCTTGCACTGGTGTGGGAGTGTGTGGGATTACACATACAAATACGCACCTACATATATACATAAGTATGTTCATTAGACCTTACCACCTTACAAGCAAACAAAACAGTTTCCCCATACACCCCTGAGTCTAAGGTATTTTTGCAATGCAATTTCGAAAAAAAAAATAAAATTTTACATTTTTCGGTGACACCTATGTACATTCGGCTAATTTTTTTTTTAATACATAGTTCTGCTGGAATAATTAAAATATTTCCATAGCAAAATTTTAATAATTTTTGTTGAGCTTTAATTTACTAGCACTAGGGTGGTACGTAAAAAATTTAAAACGGTAAAATGTATGTTCGACCAAAAAAAAAACAATTTTGTTTCAAATTGTTTTGCAAAATTAGTTTAGATTCAAAAGTGTATGAAGAACTTTTTTTCGGTTACGGTCTAATGTACATATATATACAGTTACTTACCGCAACAAAGTAGTCGTGTAAAAATAGAAAAGTAGTAAAGCAAGCCGCGCAGCAAAGCCAGTTAGTATTAAAACATTTTGCAGTCATTGATGTCATTAGAATTTTATCAAATGTTATTCACTCCTACGCGCACCAGCATGCCAGTCTACGTACAGTGGCGGTCAAAAATGGACGAATGGAGTTTCGGTTTCAATATTTACAATGTTTTTCAAGCTAAAATTGTTTTGATATTTTTTTTTATAAAAATATGGCATACTTTATTAAAAACTGTATAAATCACACTTTAAAATTTTATTAAAAAATTTTTATTTATTTTTTTCGAGCTGTTTTGAAGATTTTTTTGGTATGCAGTTAACAAGCTTATAAAATTCTAGTAAAATAAGTGCAAGTTTTGAGCGGCTAAAAAATCGCATTGATTTTAATTTTTTTTTGTGCTGACGGCTTTTACGGTTTTTTTTTTTAATAAATAGCGAAATTTAGGAAAAATGGCGCTGACTTTTTTTATATTTTTTTTGCAATCCATCTTGCCCTATTCTTCCATAAGAAATTCATGTTTATATGGAAAAAAGTGCAAAACGCTGTCAACAAAAAAAAAAAATATTAAAAATCAACGCGAGTTTTTAGCCACTCAAAACTTGGACTTATTTTACTACCCAAAAAATTTCTAAAAATTCTGGCTAAAAAGCTCGAAATTTAGATAAAAATTTGTGGAGTTTTTCTAAATTATGCATAAAGTTTAAAAGTGTGATTTATACAATTCTTGTTAAAGCATGGCCCAGATTTTTATAAAAAAAAATATAACTTGAAAAACATTGTAAATATTAAAAACGAAACACTTATCATCCATTTTTGACCGCCACTGTATGTATATTCATATGTACACATAAATATGTATGTCAGCTAACTACGTACCTACATACATACGCACATACATATATATGTATGTATATCCTTGGTTATCTGGATTTTTATATAGCAGTCTGCTGTGGGCTATGTAACGCACTCGTGCGTGGAATTTGTGCCTCAGCTGGCTTTTGAATTTCATACTTTTAACTCTGTTGTAATATCCCGCAAATAGTATGTTAGATGGAGACTAGCTAAACACAAACATACACCTATGTATGTATGTATGTACATGCATAGTTGAGTAAAAATACATATATAGTTGAGTCGTATAACTTTTCATAGAAACTTTTCGCCAGCTACTTTACCCCACTCTACGCTACATGCCGCCGCCACTTCTCTGCAGCTCACCCACAATACACTCACAATTTAATACTTGGGGACTGACAGTATAATATCCTTACCAATGTTGGTGTCGGTTGTTTTAGCAATGCAGTGGCAGTGGCAGCAGCAGCAGCAGCAGCGATCGTTTCGTTTGTCGTTGCGATTACCAAGAGTGTAATACCACGAACCATATACTAACAAGTAATATCCATGGCAGGAAACAACAACAACAGTGGTAACAAAAACAATGAAAACTTCGTTACCACAGACTGTGCTAAGTAAGTAGCTATTGGTGTTAGCCAGCTAGTGAGAAAGGCAGTGCTTATCGGCAACACCCAACTTAACTGAGCGTAGAAAGGAGATATTTAAATACATATATACATATGTAAGTATATACGCTTGCAATTACTTATATTATTATATGATTGCATGTGCATTAGCAAGCTTGCATGCGTTTGTGTGTGCGTGTTTGTGCGGCATGCGTAATATGATAGCGTGTTAACGACATGAATGTGGAATGTCAAAT
The DNA here is from genome assembly GCF_013731165.1 of Rhagoletis pomonella. Taxonomy (NCBI): domain Eukaryota; kingdom Metazoa; phylum Arthropoda; class Insecta; order Diptera; family Tephritidae; genus Rhagoletis; species Rhagoletis pomonella. The sequence continues at coordinate 12,317,656 of NW_023458567.1, read as the reverse complement.
GCTGCCATAGCAGAAAATTTTTAGCAACGCAAAGATAGCAACACAGTGGCGACACAGTGCGATGGAGTAGGCCAAAAATGTGGTTAAAAAATTTTAAGAAAAAATGATGGGTTCCACTAAGGATGTATTGAAATGTGGTGTTTTTTTTCTGGCCAGCTAAGGCCACATAGTCCATCACAATAGGTTGCAATGTTTCGTAGAGCTCAAAAGTGTACATTCTTTCTCGGCGGACAGAGCAATGTAGTGTCAATTTTTGACAGACGATTATGATAGGGAAAATAATCACTGAATAACCTGATAAAAACAACACTGATTAGCACTGGCAAATGATGAGAAGTCGCCATCATTAGCGTCAATGGAGACCCTGAAATACTTAGACTTCGTATTGGAAATAAGGGCTTTCAACTGTGCATTACGTCTTGAAAAATGTCAGGAGAGACCACTCAACTAACGGACGTTGGACTAACAGGTCCACTCTAAGTATAAGCAAATAGTTTGACCGGCGATACTCTTTAAGTAGACTTACACCTAACCAAAATACTAACAGTCTATGATTCCTTCAAAGCAGACTGTGCAAGTAGTCTTACTTACAAGGACGATGAACTATACAAAGCAGGTAATCGAAGATGCGGAACCTCTTTTTTGGTTTATGCGCAGTTCAAAACCGGAGCGAACGACTTGAGCATTAAGGCTGAAAAATTTGCCGATATCATTGTGGAAAATTGGTGCGTTGTTACTTTAAAAGTTGCTGAATATTTCCGCAGACTTTCATAGAAAGATGACAGAAATTCGTACCAAAATACTACATGAAGTACCCAAGATCAATCACACAAACGCTAAACATCAAAAGGGATTCGAACTGACATCCAGTCCCACAAAGACAGTTAGGTGTGTATCCTTCCCTCCGCTGCTCATCGATGGCACTGTTCCACTTGATAAAGTAGTAGCCTTTGACCATAGCCAAGGTACTGTAGTCCGTTTCTTTGCTATTCTATATGAAGTCTCAGACGTCAGGCAGACATCTTTTCCCAGAGCCACGTCAGGCTTATACTCACAACGATGTCGGCGGCTATTCGCAACTGTTACAAAGCAGCGTTGGTCTGCAATTTCCACTGAATTCCTGTCAAACTACCGCCTGGATAGCCAAAATGGTGCAACAATATCTGCTGCGGTCCACAACAGATATATTAAGGCAGTCCGTCTACTTAGCTACCTCGTTGACGAGAAAGATGTACACATCATAAATTTTAAGACCTCTGTCTCTTAAAGGAAGTTGTTCAGAAAAAATACGTTTTGCCATCGCTGAACTCACTCCAGGCTGTGTGCTGACCATTTGGCCTAATCGATTGTCCATTTAAATTTATCAAACAACCAAGATGCCTCCTGTCTACGATAGCGTTCCAAAACCTTGGTTGCTTTGTGCTGAACTGAATAGACCGCTCGGTCTGCTATAGACTACTTTTTAGAACAAACTGAAGACGCCAAAAACGCTTGAGGGCGTCAGTTTTGTCACAACTCTACCCCCTTAAAGACTGACCTCCTCCTTAGAAGTTATTTCGTCTGCTCTCACTGATGGTTGTTTCGACGATCGTGAAGCTCTTTAAACACAAATCATATTTCAAGTATGGAAACTCGGCTCGTTAGCATTTAAATTCAGTAGCCGTCAATAGCACGCGCTGGGGCGAATTGAAAAACATACAATTTTTCGGTCTCGCAGATAGAATGCGCAGTGCTCTCCTTCTCTGCGTGTGGGAAGTGGAGCCTCTGGGAAATTGCCTAATTGTCTTTTAAAGAATCAGAAAATATTTTGGTTCCAGTTTCAAACTTCCTTTGCCTATTTTTATTACACATTTGAAATATGTTAATAGGTGATTAATTTGCAGGCACATTTCGTCGTTTTAATTCCACTGTACCGCATCAGCTGGATGTCGTAGAAAATTTATGAAAATTTGAATTTGCACGCACAGAGAGTTCGTGCGCTGCCATTGTAATTGAAACGTTTGTTAACGTTACATACATACTTATGTATATAAATAGATTCTCATGCCTGACATAAAAGCCAACCTCCAGGCACAAAATTGAAAATCGACACCTTAATCTGCGAGGAATATGAGCCGGCAATTATTGAAAAGTAAGCTTTAAGTATGTAAGTAAGTACATAAATGGCGCCTGCAAAGGACGGAATTAATCGGCTTGAAACAATTAATAATCAGCTGAATTTGAAAGTGATTGCCAGAAGCAGATCATGTCAATAAAATAAAAATTTATTGCAATCAGGACTTTTACAGGGAAATTTTTACAACCGTCTTTTAACTTACCGCTGTAATTCGAAAGACAAATGTCTTTCGTAAGACAGCTGTGAATTCTGGAAGTTATCTTGAAAGCTTTTTTTTGGTGCTTCGAAAAACTAAATCAAAGGTCTGCTAAAGAGGGGATTTGGCGTTATTCTGTTTGCTTTTAGCAAAAAGTTAAATAAATAAAATTAAAAATTAATTAAGTTTCTAAAAATTTAATTATATTAAAAAATATATTATTTTTATAACTAAAAATTAAAAAAAAAAAATTTATTAAGAAGACAAAAATTTTAATTAAAGAACAAACAAAAAATAAATAAAGCACCTTTATAAAAATGAAGTGAAACATAAAAAAAAAATAAATTCCTTTAAAAATAAATAAAAATTAAAATAAAAGAAAATTATATAAAAAATAGAAAATATAATATTTCAAAAGAATAAAACCAGTTTCCTAAGAGTTAAATGAAATGAATATGTAAATATATATAGATATATATATTTTTTTAAACGATAAAATCAAAGAAAAAGTAAAATACGTTTAAAAAAATTAAATTAAATTAAATTAAAAAATGTTTCTTTTTAAAACAATAAAATCTAAAGCTGACAGAAAATTAAATTAAAAAAAACTCTATTATAAAAAAAGAAAAGTATAGGTATAAAAAAAAATTTCTAAAAATTAATTGAATTAAATATATAGATATATACATAAATATATATTTCTTAAAAAATAAAACTAAAAATCAAAAGAAAATAAAATTAAAAACAGAAAAGAATTTATAAAAGAAAAAAAAACATCGGATCTCTCTAATGGTACGCCAGTGCTTCGCACACTCGGCGATTGTTGGAGTAGCGCGAGCAAAATGAGATACATCTCCATTTGGAACATGCTCAAGTGATTTCTGTCAAAAGAGCTTTTCACCATGAAAGTGGGCAAGCGTGCTTTGGTTTGTAAGGCTTTCGTGCCATAATAAACAAAACATTTCAAACTATGCATCTTGCCTACTGTCTTTCAATTAGCTTACAAAATACTTGCAACTATCTTAGCCAGGGTTGTCCAGGTAATTAATTGAAATGAATTTTTATAGCAGTGTTGTCAAAATGTTAATCTGATTAACGATTAAAATGTTAATCGTGATTGACGATTAAAATTAATTCATCGTAATCAACTGTACGATTAATGATTCAATTTTTTAATCGTTAATCGCTGGCTGCGATTACGATTAATTGATTTCACTCATTAATCGTTAATCCAATTAGTTTGTCCGAATTTGAAACCAAACACCAGTTATAGTAATTATTTTGTGTTTTACGTTTATAAAAAGCTTATAATGTAAAAAAAAATATAATTATTATTATAAGTAATAAATAAACTGGGAATTTTTACAACCCAGCGCATATGTGCAGAGGGATATTAAAACCTAGTTTGTAAAACGTCTGTTGGTATAGATCTTAATGAAAATGCACACCAAATTTCTTAGATTGATGAGGAAACCCCACTTAGCCATACCCGATTAACTGGCTTTGTGTGCAAAGAAAAATTCCACCATAAATTAATTAATCATCAAACCTACTTAATCAAATTAAGGATTAATGATTAAAAAGTAAATTTTAAGCGCGGTTACGATTAACTGTTTAATCCGATTAAAATTAATCATGACTAACTGTATTCGGATTAACTTTAATCGAATTAACTAATTGTTTAAAAAATCAATCGATTAGTGCCAACACTGGTTTACAGTATAATAATGCTCTGTCTGAAAGAAGGTGACATGTAATACCGGAAACTTCCAATTTCTGTTGGGTTTGTCAGTCATTCTGTGTTTTAGCATTGACACTGATACTGATGTTGATACTGACACTGACATTGATACTGACGCTAACACCAATACCGAAACTGAAGATATTAAGATATTTTTGGCACTGACACTGAAGTTTATTCTTATACTGTCATTAATATTGACACCGATATTAACACTGACAGCAATACTGACACTCATACAGATGCTGATAAGATGTCTTCGCATTGCATTGAACGCATTTAATTGCAATTTGATAGGATATACCCTGGATCACTATATAGGATATGTTTCGATGAGAGTTGCCACCTATTTTGAAAAGTTAAAATCAAATAAGTAATGCGTTAAAGGAAAGACGCAAAAAACGATTTATTTCGAAAATATTTTTGAAAGGGTATTAAGAGAGCTTTTTTTCAAAACAAACTTTAAAAATTGAAAATAAATTTCATAAACAAGTAAAATTAAATCTTTTGATATGAATATCAAACGAGTGGTTAAGGAAAGCCTTATTTCGAGAATATTCTTGAAAAGGGTTAAATTAACTAATATGGGTATCAAGCGAGAAGGATTTAAAAGAGCTCTATTTCGAAAACTATTTTGGAGAGGGTTGCCACATGTATAGAAATTCAAAATAAATTTAATTATTGTTTTCATATGAGATTCAAACGAATGGCTAAGGAAGGTTTTATTTTGCAAAAAAATTTCACGGTATGTGTATAGAGGTTGAAGAAAGTCTGATTTCGAAGATATTTTTTTGGAGTGGTGCGTCACCAGTTTAGTAATTCAAAATGAATTTAATTGACTGGTAAAATTAAATAGATATTTTAGCACGGATGTGAAACGAGTGCAAGTAAGCTTAATTTTCAAAATATTTTTATAGAGGGTTTGGCAGGAAAAATGAAAACAAAACTTTACGGCTGTTTAACGAAAAAAGTTAGTATTTTAAGGTGTTTACATGTGGCAATTTAAGAAGCGATTAGCTGAATCAAATTTGATGTAAATTAACTTTTTCTGTTTATTTTAAATAAATAAAATATATTCAACTTATAGCCCCGAATTCCCAATAATTATAAATATCAGGACTTGCTCGATTAAGATAGCCATTTTAGTAACAACAGCAAAATGGTCAGCACAGTTATACGCTATTCGGTATTACAGATTGAGCTGCAACATTTGATAGCTTAAAGTTACACCGCTTCTCAAGAGGGCGGAAAAAAAGCTTGGTTTTTCTAATTTTGCCCCTTTGCGGCACTGTTCTGAGCAAAGCGAAGCTGAGCATATCGAAACTATTGGTGATCACATCGAACCATGTATTTGTTTGTTCCAGACCCAATCCAAATGCTGCACTCATTTTTCCATCTAACTGCGAGTATAGAAAACCTTATTTCAAAAGCTACTAAATACACCCGTCATACGTCATTTTTTAGGAACTAAGCTGTAACAAAGCACCAATATTTTCAATACACCCTATTTGATAAACCTTTAGCTTCCCCTCGACACCTTTGAGTGAATAAAATGGCTTGAAAAAGAGGATGAGAGGTGTCTATAAAACACATCAACCACAATGGAAATCAAAAAGTAAGTAAAAAAAAACTATTTATTTATGCAATGAAAATGGAAATCGTGCAAAATGCAAATACATAAATGCAAAATGCAAGTGAACAAGCAAAGCAAAAAGAAAATATTAACACCTCCGATTTACTATGCAGAATGAAGAAAAAGCGGGCTAGCGGAGAGGGAGAGTTTGAGTATGAAGCATTTGAAGTGAAGAGAAGGCCTGTACTTTGGTACAGTCAAATAAAAAAACTAACTCAAAACCGAAAAAACAAACACAATGGCAATGCAAACAATAAGCTTGGCAATGAATGAAGTGAAGAACTGGTATCGTGATTCGGCGGTGAGTGAGATTGGGGGATTAGAGAAAAAAGTTGGGTTGTAGCGCTACCGAAAATGTTTATTATTAATACTAAGTAGATATACGCAAAAGATAAATACAATATTAAACAAAACACAGCAGTTATGGGCAACAATGTAACGATCGTAAAGCAAAAGCGAGACCCCAGTGGCGTACGTAGTAGTATGAAGTGGTAGATGGTGGATGGAAAACGGGAAATGGGAAATATAAAAATAACTTGTAAAGTTTTACATAGCAAACTCGGGCTTAACCAATAATTCAGCCCAAAAAGAAAAACAATTCAAAATCCTCAAAACTCAATTCAAAGGTTTTAATGTTGATTAATGAGTGGTCGTTTGTCAAGCTGCTTTCAAAATAGCTGCCGTCTTTTCCAAATCCTGTGCCAAATTTAGAGAAAATTTTTAAGGAAATTTCGCTTAATGTGAAGAGGTTGTGATAATTTTCTCTCAGTGTTCTTAGAGAGTTGAGTTATTTTTTTAGCTTAAACCTGCGTCTGAGAGATAAGTACTGCAATTTTAGTTATTGCGAAGTTCTAACATTGATTTTCTAGCTTGGATTGTTTTACAAGGATTTTCCAAGTCCTCGGGCATAGCTGTCCCGTTTACCTAAGACCTGGAAAACAGATAAAAATAAGAAAAAAATTAGGCGTGAGAAATCATTATTGCAAGCATTCCAAATTTTTTTTATGAAGCAGAGTTGCATGTCCAGAAACAGAATGCAACTTTCCCAAAAAAGAATCGCGGACGCCGGAAAGTAAGAGAGTAAATGCCTTAAGTCAAGCTCATCCTCCATGTCAGATGCACCATGAATTGTGTTTTTTAGTTAGTCCAATCGAAACTCGTAGCTCTGCCGTTGAATTTCATAAAAAACCTGCTTGTTTTACAAGTGAAGGCATTACACCGAGGGTTCTCATACATTTATTCTTTAGATAGCTGATGTACCCGACCGTTTATGCTATACTAAGTCCTATAACTGACTCCGTTGAAATTTTACTCTCCAACTAGAAAACTCTGCAGGGAAAATCTCAAGTTTTGAAACTACACAAAAGGAGCTGAAATACGTAGACTTAGTATTGGGGCACAGCTTATGGATTTGTTTGCCGTTTTTCCATATCAGGCCATTTTCGTAGCATATTTTCATTTTTTTGAAAAGAAATAAAATTTTAACAAGAAAACAAGTAAGAAAGTCTAAGTTCGGGCGGAGCCGAACATTAAATACCCGGCACAATTATTAAATATATGTTTTCCACCTTTCCGAAAGCTACCGCTACACGATAAGCCGGGGTGTATTTATTTTAAGTAAATTAGCGTCCTTAAATTTCAAAATATTGAAATTTCAAGCATTTCTGAAATATACCGTTATATGAAAAGCGGTCGTTATTTTAGTCCGATTTCAATAATTTTCAACGCTTTGCTTTTATGTGGCAAGCACAATAACCATACCGAGTTTGGTACAAATTGGTAGAACGGTTACCGATATACTTATATGTGATCATAGGTGGGAGGTGCCACGCCCATTTTCCAAAATTTTATCATAAACGTATTTCCTGGCAAAGAATTGTTGCAACCATCATTTTGAATAAATTAGCTTTAATATTTACTGATTTATCGAGGATTTCGTATTTCTCGAAATTACCGTTATATGGGATGTGGGCGTGGTTATTGTCCGATTTTACAAATTTTCGGCCATTTGGTATGCTGTAGCAGGACCAACAACTGTGCCAAGTTTGGAAGAAATTGGTGCAGCGGTTACCAAGATATACACATGTAACCATAAGTAGGCGTGGCTACGCCCATTTGCCAAAATTTTTTAATATTCTTATTTTTCGTCTAAAACTCATTGAAAATATAAATTTTGAGGGAATTATCTTCAGTAGTTACTAAAATATCGCACTTTTCGTATTTCTGAAAATTACCGTTATATGGGAGGTAGGCGTGGTTATTGTCCGATTTCGCCCATTTTCAATACCATCCGTCCTATGCCCAAAAGAAGTCCACGTACCAAGTTTCGTTAAGATATCTCAATTTTTACTCGAGTTATCGTGTGCACAGACGGACGGACAGACGGACGGACGGACGGACAGACAGTCACCGCTTAATCGAATTCTCTTTTCATTCTGATCATTTATGTATACATTTGTCTATATCTATCTCGATTCGTTTTGCCTGTTACAAACAACCGTTATGTGAACAAAGTTATAATACCCTTGTGCACAAGTGCGCTCGGGTATACAAATTAAAAAAACTAAGTTCGCCTGGACCACACTGGAGAAGTGAAACTTCCTACCTCCACCCCTGTTCATTCTAATAATATTTATGTTATTCTGTTTTCCTTTATCTTGATTTTTATCTTTATACTCTATCGATAACAAAATCGATGGTAACATCCAACAAAATATCGATAACAAAATCGATGACAAATTCGATGAAAATTTCGATAGCAAGATCAGTAATAATACTGGTAGAAAAATTTATTAAAAAATCGATAAAAATATCGATAACAAAATCGATAAAAATATCGGTGACAAAATCGATAAAAATATCGGTAACAAAATCAATAAATAATCGATAACCAAATCGATAAAAATATTTAACAAATTCGATACAAATATCGATAACAAAATCTATAGCAATATGGATAACAAAGCCAATAACAATATCGATAACAAAATCGATAAAAAATATCGATAAAAAAGTCGATAAAAATATCGATTATTATATCGATAAGTTTCGAAGATATGCATAGCAATATCGATGACAATATCGATAAAAATTTCGATAACAAAATCGATAAAAATGTCGCTAACAAAACCGATAAAAATATCGATTATTATATCGATAAGTCTTGAGAATCCCGAAAAGCAAAAAATAGTTCACAGATTGAGTCTGTGTCTCCATCTATATCCTTTTCTCTATAATTACCTTTATTTTGATCTTTCTTACTCTATCAGTATCCTCATCCTTATCTTTTTTTTATACCCGAGCGCACTTGTGCACAAGGGTATATTAATTTTGTTCACATAACGGTTGTTTGTAACAGCCAAAACGAATCGAGATAGATATAGACAAATGTATACATAAATGATCAGGATGAAAAAAGAAATCGATTAAGCCATGTCTGTCTGTCCGTCCGTCTGCTCGTCTGTCCGTCCGTCCGTGTACACGATAACTCGAGCAAAAATTGAGATATCTCAACGAAATTTGGTATGTAGGTTTCCCTTAATCCAAGGTAGGTTGGTATTGAAAATGGGCGAAATCGGACTTTAACCACGCCCACTTCCCATATAACTGTAATTTCCAGAAATACGAAAACTGCGATATTTTAGTAACTACTAAAGATACTTTACTCTAAATTGATATTTAAAATAATTTTTAGACGAAAAATAAGAATATTATACATTTTTGGAAAATGGGCGTAGCCACGCCCACTTATGGTTACATGTGTATATCTTGGTAACCGCTGCACCAATTTCTTCCAAACTTGGCACAGTTGTTGGCCTTCGCACAACATACCAAATGGCCGAAAATTTAAAAAATCGGACAATAACCACGCCTACATCCCATATAACGGTAATTTTCGGAAATACGAAAACTGCGATATTTTAGTAACTACTGGAGATTATTCACTCAAAATTAATATTTACAACAATTTTTAGACGACAACTAAGAGTGTTATAAATTTTTGGAAAATGGGCGTAGCCACGCCCACTTATGGTTACATGTGTATATCTCGGTAACGGCTGCACTAATTTCTTCCAAACTTGGCACAGTTGTTGGCCTTGGTAAAGCATAAAAAATCGCCGAAAATTTTTTAAATCGGACGATAACCACGCCCACATCCCATATAACGGTAATTTAAAGAAATACAAAATCTTCTGCTTGCAACAATTCTCTACCAAGAAATACGTTAATGGTAAAATTTTGGAAAATGGGCGTGGCAGCGGTAACCGTTCTACCAATTTCTACCAAACTCGGTGTGGTTATTGTGCTTGCCACATAAAAGCAAAGCGTTGAAAATTATTGAAATCGGACTAAAATTACGGCCGATTTTCATATAACGGTAAATTTCAGAAATGCTTGAAACTTCAATATTTCGAAATTTAAGGACGCTAATTTACTCAAAATTAATACACCCCGGCTTACCATCTAGCGGTAGCTTTTGGAAAGGTGAAAAAAACATATATTTAATACTTGCGCCGGGTATTTAATGTTCGGCTCCGCCCGAACTTAGACTTTCTTACTTGTTATATTTATCTTTGTTGTTACTTTTATGTTTACCATTTTATTCATCTACATATTATTCCCCTTCACTTTTGCCCTTATATAAGTAAAGTGTTTATATTTACCTTGGTATTCATTTTTGCATTTATCTTCACGCATCTTTGTTTTTGTTTTATTTTTACCTTTGCCTTTATCCTTTTCTTTATCTATGTACGTTCTCACCTTTACTTTCATTCTAGTATTGGTCTTTTTCTAAGTATTATTCTTTAACCTTTATTAACTAGTTTTTGTTAAATTAATACCATGTGCATACACTCAAGAAGCACTTGTTTCTGTCCCAACCATTTCCGTTGCACCATTTCCGTGTGCAATTTCCATTGATTTTGCCAATTTACTTCCAACCAACCAATCGCCGCTAATGAAGTCCCACTTGAAAAACTATGCATCTTTAACGATGAAAATCGAATTTATCCATCGTTTTGAATGGTCGAATGAAAACGTGCCATAATTTTTTTATGAAATAGGAGCAGGAAAAAATGTTACTCATACGCTATATCGAACAAGGCCGTACTCGTACATGGCGTATGAGTAATATTTTCCAAGGTAAAGTTTGAATTTTTTTCATTCGCAATGCAAACTTAAAACTAAAATATCTTGAGAAAATGGCCTAATCTAGAAAAACGGTATAAATGGCCGTAATCTACGACTAAAAAGAAATTAAGTTTACATGTATCGGTGTTAGTTTGTGTCATTTTAGCGTTCCTACAGTGTCATTATTTAAGAAGTATGAAATGTTTTCAATATCTCTAGAGCAGCTTGGCAGTCGCTGCGAGTACCTTGCAAAGACAGAAGAGCATATAAAATTATGCTCCATATGCCAGCCAGATTAAGTTTAATTTTCAGTCTGCATCGAGCAAAGTGTCGATTTCAAACGCATATGTTTCAATGGGAAAGCGCATAGTGAAGAGCAAAGCGTACATACACATTTGTAATTGAAGCTTTGCTCGATGCTAGCTCTTCGCTTTGCCCGCCGCTCCACTATGTTTTGACCCTTAGAGCGTCCAGTACAGAAAATGTTTACCAAGCTGCGCAGAACAGTGTCTGAATCTCTGCACTATTGCCGTGTAGAAAAGTTAATGACGTATTTTCTTCCAAACGAGACCCCATTTAACAGTTTTCTGTTGGTATAAAAAACGGATATATATATGTATAGTGCTCTAACAAATTTGTTTTATAATAACCCTCTAAGCCCGAAACTCCGATATTTGTGGTGTCACAATCCAAACAAATACAACATCGTTTTCATTTCTTTCTCATGGAACGCTCTTGTATTAGTAATGTGGTTTTGTGAGGTTTGGTCGAAACCAAACTTCTGCTACGAATTTGATTTTCGAGTTTACCAGAGAAAAGTGAACCCATATCCATTCCTGTTTGATCTATCGAACGGTGCCTCCCTAGTGATAACAATGATCAAAAGGTATCTCAGTGGGGATTTAGTGAAGTTACCAGCTGGAAAATAGAGGTTCCAAAAGCACTTTACTTCCCTGTTAGAAGTACAAGTCTATTATACTTACATATGTATGCATATCAAAAAAAATTTCTCTCAATATTAGATAGGGTCTAAAAAATTTGATATTCAAACTATTTTTCGCAACACTTTCTGAAAAGTTCTCACAAAATTAATACGAGAAGTTTTTTAGTATTTTTTTTTTCGAAATGCACACAACACTACACATCCATTGTTTGTTCAGTGTAGCAGTATGAGTATTTTTTTCATATTTGCTGCTTAAAATTTTTGGTAGTAAAACTAAAAAGCTCGCAATACAAAATGTGAATGCATAAAGCAAACAGCAAAGAGGAAGTTAAAATAGTGGAAAAAATCAGCAAAAAAAAAAATAAATTTAAAAATTGCAAGCGGGAAAAAGCCTTTCAATCTTGCAGCAAAGCAATGCCGCCATTGTGGAAACTCATGTGTGTAAGGCCTCTCAAGGGTGCGCGTGTGTGTGTGTGTGAGTCTGCACGCAAAAGGCGTCCTTCAAATAGTAGTAAAGTGATATTCAAACGTTACAAATGCATTGGCATTTGTGTAAGCGCATATTTTGTGGCATAGAATAAACAAACACACATTCTCATACGTACAAATTCGTACGTACACTTGTGGTTTCGCTTTGAAGCAACAACAGACAGCACGCCGAAGTGTTGTGTATTGAAATATCACAATTTCGTGTCAGTGGAAATAGAAAAAATATATTTTGAAGATTTATATAGCTTCGAATAAATATTTATATGCGCTTTGCTTTAGCTGTAGATTGTGGAAATATTTATGTGCGCGTGTGTGCGTATGTGTGTTGAGGGTTAGGAAATATTTTGCTTGATACTGGTGAGCATATGAAGTGTTGATAGCAAATGCGCCACAAAATATGCCACCAAATCAATGGAGACATTTTTATCTTCGTTTTCTTTTGTTTACTTTTATTTATTTGTTTATGCAAATATTGGCTGGGAGATAACTTGACTTTGCTTAGACAAACGAAATGATGGCGAAGGGCTTAGCTTACAAAATAAATTTATGGTTTTTAAACGAATGCTTAAACTATGAGAATTGGTAATGGAAATGGTAATGACAATTGAAATGGTAACGGTGATGTTAACGGTAATGGTAATGGTCATAGTAATGGTAATGGTCATAGTAATGGAAATGGTAATGGTAATGGTCATAGAAATGGTAATGGTTATAGTAATGGTAATGGTAATAGTAATGGTAATGGTAATAGTAAGGGTAATGGCAGTAATTAATAATAATTGTTATAGAAAAGGCAGTGAAGGCAATGGTTATAATATTGGTAATGAAGAAGGTAGTGAACAGGTTCAGTTCGAATGGTGGCGGAAAGACTTTTTATTGCTTCTAAAGAAGTCGTTAAATGCAATGTCCAGCCTTCTGGCCAAGGCGCCAACAGTAAAAATCACTACCAGCCTCGCAACGTCAGTTCTGGCTACTCTTAACAAATAGTGTATACCCAACGGATGTCAACTGGGCCTGCCACGATTTCTGAAGGTTGTGGAGAAAGTTGTCTCTCTATATGGTCCCAATTGGGGGTGAGATCCGGTCCTCGATCGAGGCCGATGTGGCACCATCTCTAGCGAACTCGTCTGCAGCCTCTTTTCCAAACAAAATTCAGATCGAACTGACTACTTACTGCGTTTAAAAGTGTCCTAGAATCCCTGATCAGTTGTTGTAAAAGACGCCAGGGTCTCAATGGCCGACATGCTTGCCGTGACGTAGACAACTACGTTCTAAAAGACTACAGTCCTAGGTTATGACGAATATGTCTGCCTGGACAACAGTTGTGAAATGGGGCAGATGGACTGATATTCTCAAGCACCGGGCTTCGGAGTAAATATCTGTTCCAACTTAGCTTTACGAGTAACTGAAAGGGGAAGAAAATCCATTCAAATTTTTCGATAAGAATCGAAATATATCCAGTCATCACAAATTTAGTTATCGAAAGTTATCAAGTTACTTATCACTGAAGTCTATAGTTATCGAAACATATCGGATCATCCATGGTACTAAGTTATCTGAATGTATCGAGCTATTGAAACTGATAAATTTTTATTGAGTTGATGAAATTTATTAAGACGCAGAAACTTAGTTGTCGAATTGTACCGACAGTTATCGAGTTATAAAAAATTATCGGATTATCGAAATTTATCAAGCTAATGAAATTTTAGTTTATATGATATCTATTAAAGAATCAATATTTATCGAGTGATCAAAAGCGAGTGCTTTCAAATTATCGAGTTAAATTCGTTGGTCGTTATCGAAATTGGTCGGTGTATGGAATCGAAGTTTTTGGACTTTTAAAAGTACATGTATTGGGTTATGGAAACTCATAGAAATACTATTGAAATATTTATTGACTTATCGAGTTACCAGAGTGTATCGATTTATCGAAATTGGTCGATAGATGTGGATATTTATAAACCTATCAAAATCGCATAGATCTATATGTAAATTTTTGAGTTATGGAAATTTATCTAGTTATGGAAACGCACAGTTGTCTAAATTTATCGATAGTTATCGAATTTAATCCAGTTATCGGAATTGGTTTTTTTTTAAGGAGATTTTCTTTTGAGTAATTTTGTGCCTTATAACTTAGTTGACGTAACTAGCAATTTAATTTCGACAGTAACTAGCAATTGATACATAACATACATACAGTGATTCATACAATGACCACGTGTTGATTTTTTTTTTAATTTTCGTAATGTTTTCGTGCAAAATTTTTTGTAATTTTTCTTTAAGAATACCGTCCAAGCTTTAACCAAAACCATATATGTAAATCACAGTTTCAAAATTTAGGAAAATTTAACAAATTTTCATCAAAATTTAAACTTTCTAATCTGAATGCTTGGAACATTTTTGGGTACGCTAGTTTATATGTTTTTTGTTAAAGCTTGGACGGTATTTTTAGAGAAAAATATCAAAAAAAATAACAAAAAAAAATTTTGATCGAAAAACATTACGAATATTTTAAAAAATTAACACAATCATAACTCAACATTTTTCAATTTTGATTTTTTTCTAACGCCTACCAAAAAATCTTTTTGATCACTATCTGCTTTAACTGGAAACCAAGGTGAAATACTGTTAAAACGTTTTTTGTTTTGCTTTGTTGGATAAACAGTTTCTTGTCTCTGATGAACATTTCGGATATTTTGAATTGTGGTTGTTATTGCTTCAGAGTGCGATGTGCGATTTTAAAAATGTCTTAATGGAAAACTAATATGAGCTTAATGTTACGCATACGCCCTGTACCCTCGCGCATGCAGCGAAAATTTCGATCATTTGTAAAAGATTAACGGTATTTTTTCGCGAACCCATCTAAAACTATATGTAATTACAATTGTTGATGGTTGCTCTAAGCTTCAAGCCAGCCCTGCACATTTCACATTTTTAAAATAACATAAAAACGTATTACACTTTCTTAATGCCGCACTACCCAGCCAACGAAAGCATAAATTATAGAGCAAATAAAAAACTTGCAAAAACATAAAAAGGATTATGAAAATGGGTGAAAATTATATAAAAATACATACAAATAAATGCAATGCAAAACGAAATTACTTAATCCACTTGCTTATGCACATTTAATATCTATTTTTTTTCAACTTTTTTCAGCTGTTTGCTGTCTCTTTTTTGCATTCACTCCACTGGCGCTTAATTGTTCATATTTTAAGCGCCACATTTGCATAAAATTCATATTTGATGCAAATCGTGGCGGTCCAAAGAGGCAGCGTGGCAGCAGCGTAGCAGCCAAATATTACTTATTAAATATACATTTTTGTATGTTTCCTTTAAATAAACTTTTTATAACATACTCGGCGCATACTTACAATTGCTAATTTTCATACAAATATTCGCGTTATACATAGTTTTTTCTTTTCATCTTTTCGCATGCTCTTTTTCTTCGCACTCGCTATTAAGTTGCCATTTTAATGGCTTGCGGCATTTCCGTTGCATGTGCTTTTATTTGTTTCGCTTTGATCATTTTTTGCATATTAATTTTTTTACTGCTTCGCATACACATTTTTTTCTTAACAAAATTATATTTTGCATTTTAATGACAAATTCATTGCTCGACAGCGCTCGCAATACCAGCTTGTTTGCCATAATTTGTTCGCAGCTCTCCTTCGCACTTATACGTATGTATGTATGTAGACCTACAGCTGTGCTGGTAGTTTATGAGTGCGCCCGCGCTGGCTAGTCGCTTCACATGAATTATGCGAATTACGCAAATTAAGAGAGTTATGTAAACAACATTTGTTATTTGTTATATTCATCCGCCAAGACTTAAGTGAAGATATTTCAGAACATTATTTATTTAATGACATTGTTGACATAGTCTGCTGGACAGAGAAAGATGAAAAGGATACTAGCATAAGAGCGCTTAAAAGCAAGTTTTAACGGCCGAATTTTAGGCGCTGTGGTTAAGAAAAGAGTCATGCGTTGAGTTTTGTCATTGGCGTGGGTGAAGTAGTGTTGTAAGAAGCTATAATGGTGACATTGCTTGTGGACTAACGAGTGGCACATGCTTTTACCCGGCAATATCCGAGCTATGACAAAACTTGTTTCTTAGAGGGGCCTTTGCTTTCTTTTCGCGGTCAATGGCATTCCTAGTGTGTTTTATCTAAGAAAACGCCTTTCTACTATAAAGAAGTAAGTGCACCTGGGCCACAATGGAGAAGTGAAACTTACCTTACACCAGTGAAACTTAGCTCACATCTTTGTTTTTATCTTTTAAAACTTTGCTTTTATCCTTTCCTTCATCTACATATTTTCCTAGATGATGTGAGATGGGATGACGTGAAATAATCTGAAGTGACGTGATAGGATGTTATGTCATGCCATATAATGTGATGTTCTGTCATATGATGTCACGTCATGTGTATCGATAACAAAATCGATAGTAACATCGACAAAAATATCGATAACAAAACAGATAAAAATATCGGTTACAAAATCTATGTAAATACCTATAACCAAAACGATACCCAAATCGATAAAAAATATCGATATCAAAATTCATAAAAATATCGATAACAAAATCGATAAAAATATCGCTAACGAAACCCATAAAAATATCGACAACAAAATCGATAACAAAATCGATAAAAATATGGATATCCAAATAAATAACAAAAAAAAATTATGCAATTAAGAAGCACTTGATTCCGTCCCAACCATTTCCGTGAGCAACTTCCGTTGCACTATTTCCGTGTGCAATTTCCGTTGAGTTTACCAATTTACTCCCAACCAACCAACCACCGCTAAAGAAGTTTCCCGTTAGAGGCGACGAAAGCCTCTGGGCCCACCCATCAACATCAGAACCACATACCAAATATTTGGAGAATATCTTTAATTTTTTTACGATAGGTGTGGGCCGTCAGGTCCTAAGCGCGTAGGGAAGTGACCGCTAGTGAAGTGCCCTGTCGATGGAGTGGGAAGCGTTATATCTTCGCTTATGATTGAGCTCTTGTGGATAGGCAAGGTAAGCATTTGCATGAGCCACAAAGACGAAACGATGTTAAACGCTCCTTAGACCAGAGATTGCCACGGGATATTGGGACCCGCGGGACCCACGGGATCCACGGTAGTGATTTCAAAATGGCCGGGATGTGCGGTATCGGGACGGTCTGTAAAAATTTTGCGGGCGAGACGGGAACAAAATCTTTTCCCGACACTCCCGATAAAATTTGCAACCTCCGAAAATTCAGAAAACTCTCACTAAAAGCGTTTTATGAAATAACTACTTTTTTATGTTTTGTTGAGACGAAAACGAACAGCAAAGCAATAAAAGAAAGATGAGAAGATGCCAGATCTTTTATGGTTTTATATTATTATTTAAAATTATTTTGAGACATGTCAATTAATCTTGGTTATAGATTTCGGGACCCACGGGACCTGCGGTACAATTCTGAAAAACATCGGTATGGGCAGGTTCGGTCCTTCAAAATTTAATTTCGGGTTGATTGGAATCGGGATTGAATATTTAGTCCTGTACCCGTCTCTACATTAGACTTAACCTATAGACTCGCGATCATACGGTTTCGGAAACATGACATCGGTAGACTCCTTGGTCTGCGTCTGGCCCATATTGGCTAGCAGGATTTTTATACTTAAAAAACTGGGTCATAAAATGTCAGCTATCGACGTTCTATCGTCCAGGTGTTCGTCTCAGACTTGAATGATTGGAGAGTGACGGATTGGGGAGTGATGGAGGCAGATACAACAGAGGTTTCACTTGAAAAGCAACTGGTCAATCTACCGGGATCTCTGTATCCATTATAGGCTGTACTCCTCGTATGAGTGAGAAAGTAATCGGACGGCTTGGCTCTCACTGAGTCAGTTTGGGATCTAAAGAATCAGCTGCAGGCAATGACAAGGAACAGCAGAGAAAAAATAAATTAAAAAGCTCTTATCGCTTCCTACCTAGACTGCAAGAAGCTACTAAACTTTCTTAAGGTCTATAGATGAAGCATACGTGAAGAAGTATGAGCGACTTATCTTAAATGTTTCCGCCGAGAAAGGTGCCACCTCTGTGAGCTTTTAAGAAGCCAATGATTGCAAGTTAAATGTTCCAAATTGTCGGCCTACAAGCGGGTCGCAGCACATCCTGAGCAGCAGTGATGGAAATCTTAATGATCTTATGCTTGACATTATAACTCTGAGTAGCATTTAATGAACGGAATTATAAGAAAAGGGAAGTTGCAATAGACAAGTGGCAGCTCCTTGAGAAAAGCTTAGGAGCTTAGGGATGCTAACGCGTACGAGAGTGCATTGTTGAAGTCCAAACACGTTTGCTCTCGTCGCATATTAAGTTGGTTATGTCTTCACTAGCTGGAGATTGGAAAATTTCCCGTGACCGCACCATTGACAATGGAAACGACAAGGACCTATATAGCAAGACCACTTTGCACAGTCAATGCGTCGTGAAGGTGGTCCAATAAGGTAATGCCTGTGGTCTTCTCTGCATGATTATTACCAACGCTGAAAGTGATGAATCCGAAAAAGTCAAAGGTGGATAAGACTAATCTGAATTACTGCAGGGCAGCAGCGGAGAAGCTGCTGATCTTCTAGAGTGAGGAAAATGAAGACGTGGCTTTTGTTCAAGCATCCTGGCTTGTAGCGGGTAGGATCATAAGTCTATCTACGAGCATTCTGATACCCCTCATTCCATCGACTGAAGATAATATTAAAAACTGCATTTTTGCTTAGAAAACTGAGGTGTGGTTACTTAGGACAAGTCTTATTTCGGGTCAATTTTAACAAAAATTCGCTCAGGAAGAAGGTGAGAAACTCAAAGATGGTATCAGGGTTTAGAATATGCCTTTCTAAGAGTTCTGCTTCTCACAACTTCATGGAAAAGACAGGGGAGTGCGAGACAGTCTAGTCAATTAAATTTTCACAGGAGATATGGTAACATGGACTATCAAGTTATCCGAAGCCTATAAATCTATGGCTCAGGGCGAAATCATACAAGCCAAGCAGCAACAAACGAATATCCTCAATAATTCCCAGGTATAAGTGGTCTTCATTTCTACAGCAGACAGGCCACAACACTGAAAACGATTAGATGCCTATAAGGCTTTCTTCGTTTTTTGCAATGTAAGGGTGATCAACAGACTTCTTAATCTGCATTTTACGACCCAACATGTGTACCGAAAAGGTAAACAGATCGATAGAGACAACCTTGCGCAAGGTTTTTGGTGATATAGAATAAGAGATGAAATTTAAAGAATTTACGATTTCAGCTTCTTCGATATGGAAAGCCCCTCTAACAATTTAACTTGATGTGCATCTGCTTTTAGAAGGTTGCTACAAGTTGCTGCTGCTTATTTCACGTTACTGCTGTTTGGACAGTTCCTTTAGCACCTGCTACTTCTGTTGTGTTCGTGGGCATTCTTGCTTTTATTGTCCACACATGGGAGTCGAGTCGATGAATTCTTTCACCGGGGAATTATCATCCGTACTTAAGACATGGTGACGGCTACAGACCTTGGCAAAATAGTGCCGCGAGATACCCAAAAGTGTTCTTATCTTTGCTCCATATCGTCCATGAACCACTTCTTTTAAAAAGCTAGTCAAGATGACATGTGCCGGAGTTCTAACTCCTCTGTTATGGTATCTCGGTTAAACTAATTTCTTCTTAGCACTACAACTAAAGCCTGATCATAGGAAAATTTGTCGCGAAAGTGTAAGTATACAACTTTATATGTGTTATTAAGTTTTATATAGAATTTCTTGCAATCTTGTAACATTTCTTTAAATTTTTCATCCAACTTATTCCTAGGTCTTTCCAGTAATCACATTTTGCTTACTTTTTCCCCTCACACATGCCGTGCAGTTAATTTTTTCGACAATTTTACGGCACTGCATCGTCAACAGCTATCGTCGTTGCCGTCGCCGCAACGTTAATGTTGATGATAATTTTAATGGGTTCGGTTAAGCTGCGGTCAAAGGAAAAATGGATAACATAAAACTGGCGAAGATTAAAGCTTTTTATGCTTTGCAAATGGGTGAGACATAACTTAAATGCCGCATAATGACAATGGGAAGAAGAATAAGGCCAAATTGCATTTTCTTCTAAAAAAGAGATGACACAAGCCATCGATTGCATCAATAACGAAGTCACAACAGCATGATGTACAAGGGTAACGAGTCTACCTCGATAAAATTATAGAACATAGAGTATTTCGCTTTAAAAACTATACACCTTTCAGCGAGACTACACTGCGTATACGTAACCTCTTTTGACCGCCACGCTTAGTTACACAATGTAAATTAAAAACAAGCAGCAAGAAAAAGAACATACACATGTGACCTCGATAAAGTGTTGGCGCGCGTAACCACAACTAATGCGGGAAAAAACGAGTTTAAAAAGTACTAGCTAAAAGCAGGAAAACGAGAAAAAAAAGTGGTGAAACTAAAAAAAAAAAGTTCCCACTCACATGAGCATTAGTAATAATGGCAAGAAAAATAATTGCTAGACAGCTGTGGTGGTAAATGCCAACAGCAAAAAATTGAAACAATAAAGTTGCCAGCTTAAGTGAGATGGAAAATGTTATAAAATTGCGGTTAATTTCATTTGAAAGAACTTTTGTGCTCACAAGTCTAGTGGTGGTGGAAATTAATGTAGAAAGTTAGTGCGCAATTGGTTTCTAAGCAAGCAGAGCCAGCCAATGAATAGGCGTAAAAGATGGTATGTTCATGAACATTAACTCCAATTTTCGATTATCAAGATGTTCACTAGAGCTGGAAAAATATCGATAGTTTTCGATGTTTTCAAAAAACTTTCGATACTACTCTCGAATTATAATAATATTTATTAGTTAATTGGTTGGTATAAATACATACATTTTTGAGATCATACCAATTATTTTTAACCGACTTCAAAAGAGGAGGAGGTGTTCAATTTGTCGGAAATTTTCTTTTTTATTTACGTTGCCGCATAACTTTGGGCATCGATAACCGATTTCTTTTCTTAAAGCAACTAATTTGGCTTAGATCCGATAATTGGATCTCTTGTCAAATCTGGTTTGGAGACAAACCGGTTTCGGCGTTGTGCCATCTTCAGTATCGAAATCGGAAAATCGTTCCACATTACATCCTAATCTTAATCTTAATCTAAACCCTAATCTTAATCTTTTAATTTTAATCTTCATCTCAATTTTAATCTTAATCTTAATAACTACCTTAGTCTTAATCTTAGTCCTAATCCTCCTCCTAATCATCTTAAACTTAATCTTAGTCTTAATCTTAATCTTAATATTAATCCTAATCTTAATCTTAATCCTTATTACTATTTTAATCTTCATCTTAATTTTATTCTTAATCTTAACTTTAATCTTAGTCTTAATCTTAATCTTGATCTTACTTTAAATAATTAACTAGACCTTAATCTTAATTTTAGTCTTAATTTGAATCTTAAACTGAATCTTAGTTTTAATCTCAATTTTAGTCTTAATCTTCATCTAAATCTAAATCTTAAGCTTAATCCTAATCTTAATCTTAATATTAATCTTAATCTCAATCTCGATCCTAGTCGAAATCTTAATCTTAGCCTTCATCTTAACCCTAATCTTAATCTCAAACTGAATCTTAATCTGAATCTTTCTTTATTAATTTAAATTCTTTTTTAATTTTAGTCTTAACTTTAATCTCAAACAGAATCTGAATCGTGCACAACCACTCCACTATTCCCTTCCTTCTTCTGTCGCTTTTTCGTCTCATTTGGGTATGGAATTAGGGCCCATCGATCGTGTCCCATGGATGTTTGCATTTAAGACCATTAGAGCGCAAAGAAGTGTGACCAGAAGATTTATTGTGCCCTCTTTCTCCTTACATCACCTCGCTCAGTCCTAACCTCCATAGGAAGTCCAAAAGATTCTTTGGTGGCATCGAGTCTATGTGATTCGGCCGAGTCTGTGTGTGGGCATAATGGCCCGAAGTGTTTTTCCCATCTTCTCGCCACGGCATCGCATTCGAGAAGTATGTGCTCAGAAATCTCAGCGCCGTTATCACGGAACCGGCGTACACTGGATCCCGAGTTTATGGAGGTGGCTTCTTGATCTGAAATGACCTGTTAAGTAACTGTAAGAACTCTTAGTTTATACTTTTCGGGGCTAATAAGTTTATCATATCTTTCCCTATTTATCCTCCTGTCTCAGCCGAATGATTTCGGTTCAGTGTTGTTCTCTGCTAGTTCTCTCTTCTCTGCTAAGTCTTCCTGATGGTGTGTGGTCCTACCGCCAAGAAGGGCTGGGGGGCTATTATTGTTGTTGCAGCCGCCTTCCTGGCTAGAGTGTCTGCCGCTTCCTTAACCTCTACCCTTATGGTCCGGCAACCAGAGGAGGAAGACCTTATTAATTGCCGCTAAGGAGTTTAGCCTCTCGACGCACTCGAGAACCATTTCGACCTCGATTTGATTGAAGACAGGGGTGAGACCCTTGCTCTTAGCCCGAAAATTCCAGCTCCAATGCCTTCGGCTGTTTTCTAACCGGCTGTGTACCAAATAAGGGGCGGAGATGGGATTATTTCTTTTTTTTACACTATTCCAACTTTCTTTATTCCCTGATTCTCCTTTGAAACTTCTATCGAAACTAATTATTCTTCAGATATCATCTCGTGGGATTTGGGTCAGGGGTAGTTATGCCGAGAGATTCCGAAATTCGAGATAATACCACTTTTCCTCTTCCAAAACTCTCCCTGGTGAAATTCATTAGGGATCGTTTGGCCGCCTGATCTATGCTAATGTGCAGTAACCTATAACAAACTGGTAATAAATTTTCCTACAGGGTCTTATTTTACAATTTTTCCATTGCGCTCGATTACATCCAAGCACTTACAAACTTCAATACTTTCGAAGCCACAAAAGCCGACAACTGCAGCATTTAATGCAGCATTAGTAAGTGCTTTGTGGATTGTCGCCATATTCTTTTCTATCTACTTTTTCGTTTACTTTTGCTTTTTCTTAGTGCTGTCTTTTTTTTTTGCTTTTTGTGCTCAGCAGGCAATTCCAAATTTCAGCCTTGCAAGCAGCTTGGAGATACTTTCAGTCAGCGTATTGTATGTACGTGCATGGCACCAACTATCTTTAGCCACGATCATTACTTATTTAAAACTTAAAGTAGATGTAGACATGGTTAAGCGCCACCGCAAATAATACAACTTTTGTTTCGCATGCACACGGACGGACACACGAGCTAGCGTGTAAAGGCCAACATGTGTATTTATTTTTGTGTAAGCAGCTGTCTTAGTGGCGAAAAAAGTGTATTTACAGAGTTGGGTAATGCAATTTCTCAGGATTTTCGGCTTAGAAAATGTGCAACCAAATAGCAGGCGCAGCGAACAGGAAGAGTGTTGAAATAAATGTAAAATAAATGCATGTAAAAGAAAGGCATAGCATGGAAGATAAGGGAAATTAAACTTACATACGAATAACTAAAAGAAACAAATGTAAGCACAAAAAGTTTTAACTTGCTTTCGAATTTTTACGAATTCTTGTTCTACTTTTTTTTTTGTTTAGCGATAAGGGCAAAACAATAGCTTGCAACATGTGTGTTAAAGAATTTGCAACTCATTGCATGTGTGTAGGTATTTACTTTTTAAAAACTTCAAAATGTGAGGTCAATCCATATGGGTGGCATTCAAAAAAGTTGTCAAGCCATATGCTACTTTTCTTGCCATAGATTGAGCGCATTTGTAAGTTAGAATTGAATTTAAAAATAATTTAGATCTTGGCTAGAGATCGCGCGGAATATCGGGGCCTGCGTGACCTACCAGACTATTTTCAAAATGGCCGCGATTGGCGATATCGGGCAAATCTATAAAAAAAAATATCGGGCTGGAGCGGAAAAGAAATCTTTGCCCATACTACCGATAAAATCCGCAACTTTCATTAAATGTTAAATTGAGATAAAAGCGTTCAGCAAAACTGAATGACCAAAATATGTGCATACCAGATATGACAGCTGTGGTGTAGTGGTAAGCAGTGCGTGCTTCCACTCCGCAGCGCCTGGGTTCAAGCCCTGATCAAAGCAACTTCGCAAAAACAAAAAATCGAATATATAAAAAGTATACAGAAATGAAAGAAACTAATACTTATTGCAAGTCTTTGGATTTGTAGTGTTAGACAAATTAATAGGGTCGCGACATTTTTTTTTCTGGCAGTGTCACGTATTTTCCTCCATACAAAGCACGTTCGAAAATTTTTTTCATACATACATACCCTAAAAAAAAATATTTAGTCAAATAATCGTGCTCTTCTTACTGACACATATATATTCTTGAAAAACTAATCAGCAACCTATTATTGAGATATTTGTTTAAATAAAATTGAAACTTTGTATAATTGAAGCATTCGTCTTTTGTGCCATAAGTACTAATACATTTCGTTAACGATATTATTATCAGCTATCAAAATTTTTCAATTTAAAAATTTTAATTTTCTTAAACTTTTCCCTAAACGTTTACCAAATTAACAAAAGTTTCTTTTGTCCACAATATTCAAAATACTTCCACACTAAAAAAAAAAAAACATTTCAAAAGCAAACCACTCCTACCACAGCATATATAATAGCAACAACACATAAAAGCAAACAATAAATTCCAATTGTCCAAAGTTGAAATCATCAAATTTTCTTTAACAATATCACTTTCAATTGTTCGGCTTCAATTTGTGACATCCTATTTTGCATCTGATTTGCTTGCGCTTTGCAGTCACCCACACAATGTCAGGCGATTTCAATGACATTTGCCTATAAGTATGCCAAACACAGCTGGCTGGCACACAAAACGCAAAAACCTAATCAACTGGACAGTCGTTCAATTTGTAGCAACACAAATAAAATACGGCAAATGACTTGTTGTTGTTGGCTGTGTAGAGGGCGGGAAAGAAGAGGGTGTTGTTACAGTTAATGGTGTTACCAGTTGGGTGTGGGAGCGGGCAGTTCTGGCAAGTGCGAAAACTACAGCGCATACAAAATGAAAAAAGTTTTTTTTCGGACGAAAACACGAATTGTAATGCCTGCTGTGTGAAACGGCTGGCGCGCCTAAAAATATGCTGTTGGGCAATGTGACTAAAGCGAAATTTATTCTGGTTTTTATTTTTATTTTTCAAGATAATTTTTTTTGTACATTTCATCACTAGGCTGGTGGCAAGTGTAAAACGTTACGCATTTGTTCTTTAATCAAAGCGCGAAAATACTTGAGGACACTGAATTTTATAGATTAGTTTAGTTTTTTCGATGTGCAGCAAACTTTTAGGCTCTATTATAGCAGCATTGCATATAAAATTATGCTAATAAATCTAGGCAATGGCATAAAAGTGTAAGGGAAAATAAGAAAAGTGCGGTGGTGTTAGAAAATTCTGTTATCATTTTGGTTAAGTGGCTAACTTTTAGGTATAAACAAAATTTTTACCACAAATTATTGGGCACTTAAAAAAATTTGTTTCTCAAAATTTATATCATATAGTATATTCTACGCTTTATTCTTTAGACTTCGAAGCTTTCCTAATGCACTTTCAAGAAAATTTCGGTGTGCATTGAAAAACGAATTATTCATTTATTTAGCTGATTTTGCTTTGTTCATGTGAGATTTTGGGACCTAGCTCATTTGTAGAGTATATAGTTTGCAGAAAATATTTAAATGATGAAACATATTTATTTATTATAAACTAATATTTAGCTTTCTGTGCCTACTTTTAGGCTCGTGAGTAAATTTTTCAAAAGTAAGCGGAAGTAGCCTTAGTTTTTCAAGTACTTTTGGGTGCTGCGGACTTATTTTATACTACAAACGAAAGAAACACACTCTAAGCCTCCAATGTAAAATAATTCTTACCGACAGATGTTATGTCACTGTAAATTCAATTTCAGCATAGGACTACTGTTTTTAGTAGAACTTTTAACCCGCAGTCCTAAAGTAATATAAATAACGAAATTGTGATATTAAATCTTCTGGCTCTATAAATTGTTTTTTAAATTAGTGTTCGGAATCGTTGCATACAAAAAATTAAAACTTTTATGGCCCGCTGAAGATGAGTCGTGGTTGGTAGAGACTGTAGATCAGAGAGATAGAGAGAGAGAGAAAGAGAGAGCTGAGTGTGGTGGCAGTGCTGGCGGTGGCAGGGACGATTAGTTATAGCGACTTATGTCGGTATGGGTATCGGCAGCCTTTGGCGATGGTGAGTCTACTGCTGGAGCCCTTAGCGACTCAAATAATGTCGGTGGGCGCACTTGTGGATCATTCGATGGCTTTAGACAATAGTGGGTGTGTCAGTAAAAGCGACTTCAGACAACGATGAGAGCCAGTAGATGCACTGTCCCAACGAAGGTTACTGTTAAGTATGTACTATTAAGCGTTCATATTAAATTGTCCAGTACATCTAGGCAACAGTGCGAGTGTTGGTGTCCACTGCTAACCTATGAAGTGTACTCGTTAAAGAAAGCACGCGGAGTACATCAATGTCGTCTCCATATTCGCACACAATAACCTAAGTAATTTGTACGTGTGGCAGAAGGGGGCAGCTAAGACCTTTCATTAAAGACTGCAGAGTTGAATAGGGGGGTGAGCCATCTGTACGAGCAGCTATCATCCTACTGCGACTTCTATTAGAGCCAATTGAAATGAAGACTTTTCATCTGTCGAATGGCAAATCGAATTTGGGAGAAGCTTTTTCTATGGCAGAAATACTTTCGGAGGTTTGCCATTCTCTGTCGGGTGACGACCCCCTTTTTTGTATGTTTTTGGGGTGCTGGTTTAACCAGGGATCAAACCTAGGTCCACTCAGCCAAAAGTGGCGATTTATACTGATCTAATGAAATTGTGTCACTTTGGCTGATGCAAATGATCTGTTGCCTTTTGCAGCTGACAATACTTTGTATGTGGTTATTTTTCCTAAATTAGAGCGTTCATCGAAAACCTTTCTACCACAGAAACTCTTTATATTTAGGTTTTATAACTTTTGCATTCCAATGTACGTAAATTGATTGCGATATGTGTATTTTGCTATTAAGGTTTATATCTCTCGAATTTTCTTTACATATGTTTAGGCGCTGAATTTTATATTTTTTACTCGCTCTGTTGCTGTGGCTTAAGTGCGTAAAACATCATTTTGAGTGCATACTTTAAGGCGTTTGAATTTCCTTAATAGAAAAAAGAAACACCTTGCATTCAAATTGTACAGCAGATTTAATTTTTTGCTTTTTCTATATAAGTATTTTAGTTATTTATGTCAAAGTTATTGCATACATTTAGGCTTTTGAGCTACTTTCCTGTAAAACTCACCCAATTTTTCTGCAGACACATTAATTTTGCACCCCCATGTCTATTCGGAAAATATTTAATGAGTGGTTGCTTTTATTTATTGCTTACTTTTAGGCGCACCAACTCTTTATACCTCATTTTTTCATATTTGTGGTTAAAAAGTATACCTAAAGGAGCATCTAGGCCGAGGCTAATAGTTGAGAAAAAATGGTAAATAAAGTGAAAGCAGTTAGTTATTTAACCTACACTTTAAATCAGACGACCAGTATTTCTCATACACAAGAATTTGTAACGCCTGTGACCTAATCACGTTTAACCCTAACGCACACGTACCGCATATGCAGACGCAATGGCGAAAGAAAATAAATAAGGAGATCAAATGTGCGGGTGTGTGCAGCAGTTGTGGGCGAATTCCAGCAATCTCACAAAGCAATGTGCTAAGGGGAATTATCGAAAAATATCGTAGAACTTTATAGTGTCGAACTGTCAGAAAAAGATTAAAAAGAAAGTATTTGCACGTGCCACAACGAGACGCGTCTTAATATGAGGGGCGTAGACACACGCACGAAAGGGCGGAGAATCATAGTGAAGAAATCGAAGCGGTTAAGCATCAAACCAGCACCAGCGCCAGCTCGGAACACCAGCAGCAGCCGTCAAGTCACGCCTTTGTTCACTCTTAGCACCCTTTTTCATACTTCAATGCGTCAACTTTTGAATTTCGACACAGACAAATATGTATGTATCTACGTGTGTATATAGCTATATAAAATAGTTTTCGGTGCTGTATGAACGTATAAATTCCACGCTTTTGAGCTATGCAGTGACAGCAGCTCATCATTTTACCCGCAGCTAGCATGAAATTATGCATTCAAAGCAGCAGCTCACGGGCATAAGCTAGCAATAGGTATGTATGTAGTAGAGAGTGACGAAGCGCAGCTATAGCGCGCACGGTAAGCAATGCGTACCAAAATTTTTGAGCTGCTCGAATGCTACGTGAATAAAAAAACAAAAATATGACGCTCCGCTCACTTCAGTTGCCAAACGAGCACAGCACACACACACACATATGCATAAATCCCAGCCACACAAATCAATGGGTCACTGAGCTTCCAAATGCATATGTAGCATATCTACAGGCGCTCATGTGTATTGAGAGTATGGGTGAGTGTTTGTTGCTTGGATGTGCTGGCGCTGGCATAACTACATAGATAGCAAATAAAAGTATATATTTTAAAATTCAATGCATCAACGCACATTTGACCGAAATCTTTCACTTTTTCTTCAACGCCTCTGTTTGTGAAAATCTAAATCCAAAAGTTTCATTTCATGCGCACAATCATTTATGTAGGTACTTATGTCTATATACATATATATAGGAGCGTAAAGGATTTAAAGTGCTTGTGTATGTGTGTGTGTGTGTGTTTGTGTGCAGTTTTTGTTTGCTGAAATAACCACACGCAATTTAAATCAATTTTTACCCTTCAGTAAAATTAAGTTTTTGGGTAGCTGTGAATTTTAAAAGTGGTCGGAAATGAAGCAAATAAATTTACGAAGCTGCCTAAGGAAGAATGGTTAGGGAAATACCTACACATACATATAGTTGAAGAGTTTACTTAAATATGCTTGGGGCATATTTTGAGGCGTCAGATAAAAAAGAAATAATACTTAGTAATTTTGTGTGAATAAGCAAAGATAAAGAAAGAGAAGTGGAAACTTCCGAGACTTACGCGAAAAAGTAAGTGATATGTTTAAGATTAGCATTTCGTTTGATTTAATGACGTTCATAAATTTGGGCATACTTTTGGGAGCTATAAGAAACAATAAGTGATATTAAAAGAGTTTAAAATGAGAGTATTTTGCAGACTGGAAGGTTAGTGTTTAAAATTAGTCAGTTAAGTCTCAAATTGAGACGTGGGAAGTACTTTGGTTACCGGAAGCGAGAGGCCTAGTGAGAAATTCGGGAATGAATAAACATCAGAGAGAGCTGTTGAGTGCCGTTTGCTAATATCCTTAATAGTACAAATACGGAATTGCAGACATTACCGCCGTCCCAGAAAATCGATGAACGGTAAGCCATCAAAGCGCGATTCTTCAACATCTTGCTCATCTGTGACGAAAAAGAAGAACGAGGCGTCCAAGTATCTCTTTTGTGACCGCTTGGGGAGAACATATGAGCCCTGTCTTCGAGACGATATAAAAATCGTGAATGGCGTTCGGAAAAGTTGCCTCCACGAAGAAACGTCCGATAACGGAATGAGGCTGATCGACTTACCGGGGCCTGAAAGGCGAAAGGCGAGCCATGTGAGACCGTTATAGGGAACTAAAGAAGGAAGCGAGACGTATTTGCCGCATTAAGAAGGGAGAGACCGAAATACATGAGTTCGAAGAGCTTGAAATGGCCGACAAGAAAAACGTCCGAAAAGTTTATCAGAGAGTTAGCCGACTTACGGAAGGTTTCAAAACCAGGGCGAATTCCTGTAAGAACAACTGATGTCCAGAACATTCCCAAAATTATGGAGGGAACACTTTTCGCCTGACTATGACGAGTTATGAATAGTGATTTCGTGGATGAAAAACAACAAAGCTGCTGGAGATGACGGCCTGCCAGCAGTTGGTCAGATGAACGCATGCCCGACGACTGGAATTTAAGAGCGCTCTGCCCAACCCACAAGAAAGGTGACCCCGCCATACGAGCCAACTATCGCGGGATCAGGATTCTAAGCATAGATTACACAGTCTAATCGGGTGTATTGTGTGAAAGACTGAAGCTCACCGTCAACGAACCGATTGGACCTTATTAGTGTGGCTTTAGGCATAGAAAATCCACAATGGAGCAGGTATTAACAATACGCCAAATCTTGGAAAAGGCCCGCGAGAAAAGGATTGGCACACAGCATCTCGTCGATTTCAAAGCAGCTTTCGACAGCACGGAAAGAAGTTGTCCTTATGCCGCGATGTCTGAAGTTGGCTTCCTTGCGCGATCTTGCAATCGGTTGTCAATATCAAAAACAAAGAGTTTCAAACCAGTTCTATTATTATTTCCCTAATGTGAGCAATTGGCGTTTACCATCGAATATCGCCTGAAAAAAATATGCCTCAAAAGCATTAATTCATTTATTTATTAAATAGTCTATATACTCTTACATTGGACTTTAAGTCATTCAATATAAAATCTACTTCTTTCTCATTAACCCGTCCCTTACTCTCCATATTTAATTACTTTCCCATCTTTCCCCGTCAAATTAATATTTTAATTAAGCAACACCAATTATACATACTTATGTACGCACACAGGTGTGACAATAAATTTTTATGTACTTTGGCTGACCTGGTAACCACATGTGACACGCACGCATGCGGTCACTCACACGCCCGCACATCAGTTGGATTATGTACATATATTTACCGCGGGTTGTTTATTTTTATTTATTTATTTTTTTTTGGTGTGCTCATTGGCATTAAATTAATTATTCATTTATTTGCTTGAATGTGGGCAATAATATCAGCAAGTTTCAAAAGGAAATATTTTATTGGTTATTTAATACGTGTGAGTTTCACGTTTGGAAATCTGGCCATAGAATTTTTTTTTTTGGCAAGGGAGTTGAATTTCGTATATGTAACTATTTAAAGAACAATTTAAAAAGTTCAAGAAGCATGAAATATTAACAATTCTTAGGCAAGTGCAATTCGCTTTGAAAAAAAAATTAAAATCACTTAATGTTTAGTTTTTCTCTAGGGAACCGCCCGCATGAAATTCGGTTTAACTTTGTGATTTAAAATGTAACAAAAAAAATTATATAAATTGCATATAGTTACGTATAACGCAAAACAACATATTTTATTAGGAAAAAGTTGCTTATTTTATTGTCTCGAGGTTCCAGAACATAGCCTTGACATATTGAAAATCTTTCGTCCGAACAATTTTTTAAATTATTTTTATAAGTCGCAATTCGTATAGGAAATGCATTGCTACATATATTAAATTTAGCTTAAACAGATAATTGTATTAAAACTTGGGAAAAGACGAAACAAAAATATTCAATTTTGCAAATGTTCAATTAAACTGAATTTAATTTATTTAAGTAGGTGGCAAACCCTTCAAAACTGTTCAATTAAACTTTTAGGTAGATGGTGTTTTGCTTGGCATGTATGCTGTAAAATTTCATTTCCCTGATTGGTTAGATTTTATATGACTTTTCAGCAGGTGGCAACCCTCTTTAAAAATATTTTCGAAACCAAGCTTTCGTATACCTCTTTCAATTAACACCCATATTGTAATATTTTATTTTATTTAAAAAAATAGAGTTTGGCTTTTAAGCAAGAGAAAATTCTATTAAAAATATCTTTAAAATAATGCTTTCTTGAGCCATTTTTGTTTGTCATCCACATTGTGATACTTTATTTAACTTATGATTAACATTAAAGTTTACTTTTTAAACAAGTGGCAACCTTGATATATTTTTTTTCCGAACAAAGCTTTTTTAAGCCTCGCTTATCTGGCAACCATTTTGTAAATTTTAATATATTTTTAATTTAAATTGAATCGTACTTTTTCCATCAAGCCGTGTTAGCAAAGAAAATGCCGCAAATAAAAATTTAACTTTAATCTCTTCAATCCAATTCTGAAGTAGGGCGTACCTGTAAAATTTTCTGAGATAGCGCGTTTTCGAACTGGCTGCCGAGGTAGGTCGATTTTCCACTCAGGCGTCGATATACTAAGCGTCTTAGTTCGCAGGATCCAAGGCGAGGAATTTCCGCAGCTAGGTGAGTCACCATGACTAGATATTATTATTAAAGCTGGTCAACTTTTTGTACTATAGCTAGGCATTGGCACAAGAACCCCATTCAGCTGATAAGTCAAATTTTCTGGCTCGATTGAAGTGTTCTCATACCTCATTTTATATTTTACCCTCTCTAAGAGGCTTGATCAGAATGTAGGAGTCTATGATTTACTTGGTCTAGACCAGAAAAGTCACAGTCCTGCACAGAGCTCTATTGACTCATACATATGTACATTAAAGCGGGTCAATTTGTGTTGAAGATTTTTTTAACTAAGCGGAATTTTCTTAGCAAAAGTCAATTTGCTGAAGTGACAGTCTTTGGATTACATTTGACAAAAAAAAATTCTATAAGTTTCTTAAAACTTCCACCAGCGAGAGCAACGGTGAATATTTTCACTTTCTTCGAAACCAATTTTCGTTTTTGGCAATTTGCTTAGAATTACACTATGCTATACGCGCTTAGTAAAAAAGAATGACACGCCCTAATGTACATTACGTCACTTTTTTCGACATTTGTCCTCCTATTTATAAATCTATATTTGTTTCTAACTATTTATCTACCCATTCCTGATTTTATTGTTAACCGATTTCAGATGCATTGACCCACTTTGTTAAAAAAAAAATTTTAAACGGCGGTTCCCATTCCTCTCCACAACACTTAGCCAAACCAATTTTTTTGAAACATTCCTCGCTCGCTCACACTCTCGTTCTGTGCACTTAAGCGTCAGCGCATTAAAAGTCATTTTAATGCAAAGCAGTCCACAGCAGTCAACGGAAATGGTAACTGTAATGCTTATACACTTTTTCACTTTAGCTTTCATTGCTTACACCCCTTCTGCTTGTCAACCATTTCCATGCCTTGCAACCCAATCTATTGTGTGCCAAGCGCTGAGCAATTAATTTTAAAGCGCAGCTATAAAACTATTGCATTGAACTGAGAAAAGTTCATCTTTCAATTTTAGAGCTCAGTTGGCAGTCATTAGAAGTAATTGCAATTAATGCAATGCATGTGGTAATATGGTGTTAGGTGTGCCAGTAGGTGTGGCGGCACCACCTTCAGTGCACCACAATTCGTGCAGTTTGCCGCTCACTTCGTTGCGCACTCGCTTAGCAATCACGTGCAATTGTATGCAACATTTACCAACCTTAGAATTAGTGACTACCGTTGAAGAGTAGGGAAGTGTAGATTTAGGTACGCCCACAATCACGATAACATGTATGTATGTAGATAACAAGCCCACTCGCCGATGCAACGCTGCTCTACCCAAGAACTTCATTTATTAAATTACGAATCGAATTTGCGAATAACCGCTGCAGCGTGTGCGTAGGTTAATGCGGTCTTACACGACCCAATTGAAGGCATCCGCATGTCTATGTGTGTGCGGCGTGTGGATTTAAGTGTATGATAAGCATTAATGCAATTGAAAGTGGCACAAAATGTGGAGCAAGTCAAATGTACAGCGCATAGAAGAGATGACAAATGTGGCAAATGAGGTGTTAAAATTATTAGAAGACGTTGCAGTTGAAAGTGGTTAGTTGCAATCTGATTAACTGAAAACTAATTGACACGGGAACTCTTGCCCCAATTTTACTTTAGCTTTTTATACAAATTTCATCGGTTATTTGAGAATTCGGATAAATGCAATTATTTTTTTAAGCTTTTGTGGTAAGCTTTTTATAAGCTTCTTGTGCTGGATAGATGAGCCACTTAGCTTGTCTTCGCCCCGGACATTCACTTCAGTGCCTATGGAATTTTTGGTCCACCCACTTGGTTATGACCTAAAATTTTAAGCCGCCTTCGAACGGCAAATTTGTTTTAATGAGAACCTCTTTTCGGGAACACACTCGAAACTAACGCCCGGTGTGGGGCGAAAAAACTTATTTTGGATGTTGCTTTAACCAGGGATTGAACTTCGTACCTAATGAGTAACAGTGCGCACCTCTGACCTCTCGTCAACGGTGGCCGCCAGCGAGAAATCTTCGTACCTAAATTGTTGATTTTAAAATTTTCTTTAATTTTTTTTTAACGGTATGGGTTTTTTTCAGAACTTCTTCGGAACGTACCAAATTTTTTTGCTATTTTCGGGATTTTAAAAAACTGTTCAAGACGCCTTTTGCTTTATTTTGAATTTTTCGAAAATTTTCAAGACTTTTATAATATTTTCGGAATCCTTTTTAAATTTTTGAGATTTTCATAATCTTTTTACAGACATTTTTTTGTTTTATTCGCAATTTTTTGGGTCTTTTGAGCTGTTTCTAAATTATTCGGTACTTTTCGGTACCTTTTGGCATTTTTCGAAGTTATCCGAATTCAAATAGGAACCTTTTGTTTATATTTCGAAATTTTTGGTGCCTTTCAGCATATTTTCCAGAATTTTCCGAAATCTGTTAAGGGATGTTTGCGTTACAATTTGATGTTATCAGTATTTTTTGGAATTTATGAATTATGAGTATTTCTCTAAAGCTTTCAAAAATATTTTGGAAGTTTTTCGAACTTTGTTAAAAGATATTTTGTGCTTTATTCGTAATTTTTCGGGGCTTTCGGACTGTTTTAGTTTTTTTAGCAATATTTTTTAAATCTTTTCGAGTCTCACAAAATTCATAGTTTTATTCGGAACTTTCGTAGCTTTTGGAACTCTTCGGCGTTTTTCTAGAACTATTCGGGAGCTTTCGGGCGTCCTTGACAGTTTTCGGAGTTTTCCGAAGTATGTTCAAAAACCTTTTGTGTTTTTATCGGAATTTTTCATGAAATTGTGAAACTTTAAAATGTTTTATAATTTTTCGGATTCTCCAAAGTTAGCGTTTTATTCCGAATCTTCCGGTATTTCTGGAATTTTAGGAAATTCATTGGCATTTTACGGAGTTTCCGAAAACCTGTTAATAGGCATTTGTGTTTTTGGTGTTTTTAAATTTTTTCGAAATTTTCGGAGTTTTTTTTTGTAATCTGTTTATGCGAAAATTTTTTGCATTTTGTAGTGGCTGTCAGTACTTTTCCAGAACTTTTTTGGACTTTTCTAGATTTTTTTTGCTTTCTCATCAGTTTTCCTTGGTGTTTTTCGAAGTTTTTAAAGAAGGTTTTGGAATCTCTCTTGATTTTTTGATGTTTTCCGGAATTTTTTTCGAATAATTAGCGATCTTTTCAGAACTTTCTAATTTAGTGGTAAGCTTTCACTTTTTTGCGTTGTAATTTGGCGGCATTTACCGGTATTTGTCGGGATATTTCTATATTACTATTTTATTTAGTTCTTTTGGTTCGAAAACGAGGGAAGAGTAGAGAAATGTATTGAAAATCTTACAGAGAAAGAGGATGCAGCTAATCGATCCTCGAAAGAACAGATAAGCTTGCCAAGATTACAAACTCGAGAAAGGTTAAAAAATTTAAGACAATGATTTAGGAAGTTTTGAAAACAATATTATTATCTAAGAGTGGATTAAAACCGAAAGTATTGCAGGTCATTTAAGATTTTTTTCTGTATAAGAAACTGGAGAGTCTAGCAGTATTTAACGAAAACAAACATTCGTGCTTTCCCTGAGACTATTGGCTATGTTGCGGAGAATAAATTGTTTTAATGATTGACAACTTCAACTACTGATGCAAATTTCTTGGAGGCAAATGTATGTACGATAGCTTATACCGTAAATTTTTCGCCACGGTTCGAATCTTTGCATAATCATATGTGCGATTCACGGGTGGCATTGCAGCTGCTGATAATTTCATTAAATTTTCTGTCTCTATTATTTTGATAGTGTGCGGTAAAAAATTGCTAATACGTACTAAGGCATGCCAGTAAAAATAGTGGCGTGAAAGTTTATGTGGTGCGCGAATTTAAAATATTTTTAAATTAAAAAGTGCTGATTGCATCAAATAATTAGCAAAGGGAGGGAACCTGTCAATGGAACAATTTATTAAAGCGACATGTTTTTCATTTATATTTGGGTTAAGAAGATTTTTTGAGCTAAGTAATTTTAGCAACTATTTATGTATTTAAATTTAACTACCAGCAGGTATATATAATTTTCTCAAGTGTTTGTTTGGCAAGGGAATTTATGTGAATATTTCAATTAGAAGGCGTCTTTTTTCGCTTCGACTTGACCGTAGGCTAAATGTACTTTACTCTCTGGCGTGACCTACTGCGTATGAGTAACCTTTTGAGATTTTTTCTCATACATACAATTTAATTTCTGTGGGTAATATATTTAACAAAACAAATTACTTAATAAAAGATCATAATATTTGAAAGCTATGTTCTCCTTTCTATTGTACTTTTGTAAATATGTATGTACATATATAACAACGTGAAGCCGCCACTGCGTATGAGTAACCTTCAGAAATATATACTTGATATAGAGGACGAAGGAGTACAGAGGACGGATTATTTGCATCTGCTAGAATGCTTATACGATAACAACTTTGAATTTTACAAAAATTTTTTAGCTGAAAATAATTGAGCTTTTTGTTTGAAAATAAATTTTTGTATACAAAATTTGACTTGCCCCACTTGCTATAGACGTTGGAATCGAGTTATATTAAAAAAAGTGTAATCATAATCAGATTTCGCTTGATAGGTGGTGCTGAGTACAGGATATTTCAAGAGCTTCTCCATTTTGGCCTTTGGGAAAACAATTTGGATATTTCGACATACACTATTGGTGAATTAAGTAGATAGATTGGATAGGCACATATTTTTGCAAAATTTATAAATAGCACATAAAGTTACATAAGTTTGACATATGTACGTATGACAATGTTTTTGAGTTTTAAAACATGACATGCCTTGACACTTGAACACTGACTATAACTTTCATTGTAATTTACAAACTATACTTAAATTTGTAGTAGTCTAAAAAGGTTAAACAAATTTATGTTCATTATAAAACTGCACGTAAATTTTCTTCGCAAAAATATTGTAGATATATGATTTTCTTTTTAATATAAAATTTTAGTCATTAAAAAACAACTTCAATTTTTGATTTTTTCCTTTTTTAGGTGAGTATAAATTTAAATTTTAAGTAAATTCAAACCTAGAAGTAATTTTTGGTTAGTTTTAACCTAGATATATATATGTACATGCAAACATTTTTTATCAGTTTTAGTGCTGATCATAAAGTAGTAATTTAAAATCTGAACATAATTTTTTGGTTTTTTAAAAAACTGAATTTAATATTTTCCATTTAGAAACACAGCACATTTTTTAATTTATTTTTTAATATAAAAGGCTTACCTAAATTATTATTAATCTAGAAACTTTTGTCCAGCTTTGGTATAACCAAAAATGTATGCTCATTTTATAAACTTAAAAAAAAATTTTTTTTTTATTATGATAGCAAAAATATTATGGCTCGTTTTAAAATGGCCAATAAACGGCAAAATTTAATTGTGCAGTTTTTAAATCGACTGAATGAATTTTCAGTCTTCAAATGGGCAAGAATTATGTCCTGAATTTAAATGATCAAAAATTTATGTTCAGTTTCAAATTGCCCAATAATTCATGTCCGGTTTTTAAATGACGAAAATATAACCTCTCGTTTTTTTTTTAATGAACAAAACTTAAATAAAGTTCAATTTTGAAATGGCAAACAATTTATATGCGGTTTTCAAGTGACTAAAAATTTATTTTAGTCTTCAATTGCATACAAATTTAAGTTCATTATTTAAATGATCAAAATATTATGCGTACTTTTTAAATTAACCAAAATGTATGTCCAGTTTTTAAATGTCTAATATTTATGACCAGATTTTAAATGAACAAAAAAGTCATGGCCTGTCGTTAAATGATAAAAATTGTGTTTTCAGTTTTCATATGAAAATTAATGTCCACTTTTTATGTGACCATAAAATTATGTTTAGTTCTTAAATTACTAAATAGTGACCTAATCTTAAGTTACCAAAAAAAATGCGTGCAATATTTAAATTATTAGAATTGATATCAAGTTTTTAAAAACCAATCATTTACAACCAGTTTTAATGGACGCAGTATAGAATTTTTTATATTAAAAGCCCAATTCACCAGAAAAGGAATAATAAGCCAAATTACCTAGATAATTTTCTCATACAAATCATAACAAGATATTATAATTCAAAATTGCCTTCTCACTCATGCTTATCAAATGGAAAATCAAAGTTACAAATTTCAAACTTGACATAACCAGCTAACTATGTTCACATATACATACAAACATACATACATACATATATAAGTACGTATGTACATATGAATGTAGTGGATTGCGCCCATTGACCCGCTCAAATTAATTGAATTTCTCCACTGAAGCATACGATTCTGGTTAGTACTGTCAAAATTTCCATTTTCCGCCTTTCGAACGCAGTAAACCGTAAAAGTAAGTTTAAGTGTAGGCGACAATAAATACATACATACACAGCCACACAAGAAATAGGGTTCACAAATGGATAACAAAATATAAATGCCACTACGACAAAGCCTTGATTGCGCATGAGCAGATAAGCACAAGAAATTTAATGTGTCTGCATTTTAGTATATGCACACACACATACTATACACATGCATATGTATTAATGTAGATATATATTTTTATTTGCATGTACATACGTTTCATATTTGCCAAAAATTTTTGTATCTTGTTTGTACGTGTGTGCGCTTGTGTTTTTACCACCCACTTGCTTACTTGCTTTGGACCCTGCCATTGCTGCGCCCAATTCATCTCTCATAGCTGCCATATAACTCATAATTTATGTGCTAGTGAGCAGTGAGTATTTAGGATTTTAATGACTTATCCTGTGTGCAACTTGTTGACTTCTGGCCGCCAAATGGAATTTATTTGCCGAAAGGATATCCGAAAAGATATCCTTTTTGTAAATGGCGTTAAGCGTAAAAGGCTATTGTTAGGCGTGAGTGTATACGTGCCTATGTGTGCATGTGTATATTTATGACGGGTGCAAATGGTCCACTGACCTCACACACTTAATGACCCTTAAGCGTTTAAGCATCTAAAATATTTATTTAAATCGCAACGTATGAGATGAGCGGAAATTGAAAGATACGCATATATGGTTAGCTTCCTTTGCTGGCGCAAATGTGGATAAGTACTCGAAGGGTCAATGGCATTTTGTAGGCGTGATGTTCGTAATATGGTGAAAACTATAGCTTTTTTGTGGAATTACGATGCTTACAATACGAAAATTTATTTCGAGGTCATAGATAATTCAGCGGACTGAATTAAATATTATACGTGCAGTGACTCAAACAAATGATCACGTGTTGATTTTTTTTAAATATTCTTAATGTTCAGCAAATTCTCAAAAATCAACGCGAGTTTTTTGCCGTTTAAAATTTGCACTTCATTGGACTAGAATTGTAAGGGCTATAAAACTGCATACCCAGATATGTTCCAAAGAATCAGATAAAAAATTTGAAATTTTTATGAAAATTGGTTGAACTTTTCTAAATTTTGTACACAATTTTACACCGTATTTTATATGGTTTGGTTAAAACTTAGACGGTATTTTTATAGAAAAACACCAAAAAAAATGCCTCGAAAAACATTAGGACTATTAAAAAAAATCAACACGTGGTCATTTTATTAAGTCACTGTATGTACATAAATATTAACACTGTATCCTGACTACATTTACTGCTGGTTCTTTGGTAGCAGCGTTGCCTGAGCCTTGGACTTGTCGATGAATCTGCTTATGTTAGTAAGGGCCGTTTTCCCAGTAAGGGATGAAGTACACCCTATTTCGAGGCTCCTTTCACGCGAATTTCGACACTTTTTTGAGCTCAGTTTAATGTCTAATTCAACGGCCAGATAGATACTTTGGCTCAGAAGGCAACGTAAGGGTCATTCTATTGAGAGAAGGGAATCTGATTTTTGTTTTTATCGGCTTCTTGATAAACGGTGTAACTTGAAAAGTGCTTTTACTATGATCTCACTAATAAGTGAAGGAGAAAGACTCTTAGCATACATTCATTAAAATGAGTAAGTAATGACTTCCATTCCCTTATGGCTGGCAACTGGCTATGTTTGTTCAGAGCATTTCTCAGTACCAGTTTTTTTACTACCTACCTATCATCTGTTGCTTTTTATATTCCGGATCTTAGTGGCTTTGTAGGTTTTAACTTGAAAGAGATTGGTAGGAATTCGACGCACCAATAGAGAACAGAGCAGCTGTGAGGACATTGGTATTTTAACATAAGCCATCGCCTTGTTATATGCGAGCCCTTATGAATGGAGATCCTTCTTTGCAAACAATTTTATAGAAGTCGTGCACTTGTGTTGTTTTTATAGCGACATTGTAGAATTTATATGTATATGTTTTACTAGACGTCATGGCCATGGCGTTTCGAAAATATCTCCTTTTATATCTCGGTTCCCGTTAGTACTTCCGTCTATAACTTCCCTTAGCATATCTGTCCGCATCTCTGCCAGCGTCTCTATCTTTAAATCTACTTGCATCCACGCCTCCATCTGTGTCTCTGTCCACATCACTTTCTCTATCGATATCTTCGTCTCTATAAGCATCTCCGTCTCTGTTTCTGTCTCTTGCCTCCGTCTGTTTCTGTCCCCATCTTCGCCTCTGTTCCCGACACTGTTTCTGTCTATGTCTACCTTTCTGCCTCTGTCTCTAGCTCCGTCTTTGTCTCCCTATTTCCCTTTTTCTCTCCAAATCAGGGTCCTCCTCGGCCTCCGAATCGTTCTGTGTATTTGGATTCTTCACCGTCATCACCTGGGTACACGTCTCTACCTTTGGCTCCGTCTCTGTCTCCGACTCTGCCTACATCTCCGACTTCATGTCTGCCTTCGTTTCTGCCAACGTCCCTGTCTCCGTCTCTATTTCCGTCTTTGTTTCCAGTATCATCTTTAATTCCGTGTCTGCCTCTCTTCATGCTTTCTGCTCTATATACGCGTCTATTTCCAACTCTGTCTTTGTCTCCGTCTGCGTCTCTAACTCTCTCTCTCTCTTAATACATCTGTCTTCGGTTCTGCTTCTGTCTCTATCTCTGTACAGGTATCCGTGTCTGCCTCTGCCTCCGTCACTTTATCTGACTCTGTTTCCTTGCCTGTCTCTGCCGCCGTCTCTCTATTTTCGTTTTCGTCTCGTTCTTGATTTTTGGTTTTTGTACCTGTTGCCATATCTCTCTCTATCTGTGTTTCCACTTCTATCTCTTTCTTCATCCCTGCCTCTGTCGCGAGTTTTGTCTTTTTCTGTATTTCTATTTCTACTTCTCTGTCTCCATCTCCAACTCTATAACTTTTAAGACTCCGCATTTCGGGCATCGATTTTGAGTACCTAGCAACGGTCTAATCAGATAACCAGAGTAATAACTTTTTCGATGTTATCTCTTTAAAAGCACCACTCAAATTTCGAAAACGCTCCACAGCAACAGAAGCGCGATTTGCATAGCGCCAATTCAACTTTATTTCGCGCATATTTGTAACTCCACCTAGCAACCATGTTGTGTAACAACGGCTAGGAATGTAGATAGCGCACTATTCGAATAAAAGTGAAAATAGCGAGTAACTACAAAAGCTATGGAAACTATAGTAACAACAACAATAACAACTACAAGAAATGTGTTTACAAAATTTCCACTGTAAGAGCTATCTAAATAGTAATAGACCGTTAGTTTTTAACATTACTACCCAAATTGTTGCTCGCTTGCTGTTACTTTGGTTGCATCTAATTTTAGAAATTGCATTTCGTGCTTGAATGTTGCATGACTGTACACAGCCGCATCCGTAGTGATTTTGTACGGACATTAGCGTGACTATTTGTGCCTATCATTCGAGTGAATTTGAATGGGACAGTAACTATAATGCTTACGAGTACAGAGTAAATGGAAAAGGAAGCAGAAAGAGCAAGGAAGTGGTTGTATGTGTGTGTGTGTGTGTGTGAATCAGCGAGTAGGAAAGCGGAGGAAGTAGAAATTTAAATGCAATGTTGATTGTGGCGGCAAGTTGCATTTTACGCTGCTGCATGCCACACACTTTAATGGTATTTGTATAGCAGTGGTAACGACAAAAGAACAACAGTACAACCACCGCCAAAAAAAAAACAAAAACCAGTTTGCAAAAGCATTGCAAGCGTATTTGTTGCATTCGCTTCAATTCACCGTCAGCTGCTTCAATAGTTGCAATTTTAGTTTTTCAGTTTGCATTTGTTGTTTTTGCTGTTGTTGGCTATAT
Organism: Rhagoletis pomonella; assembly: GCF_013731165.1. Classification (NCBI taxonomy): domain Eukaryota; kingdom Metazoa; phylum Arthropoda; class Insecta; order Diptera; family Tephritidae; genus Rhagoletis; species Rhagoletis pomonella. The sequence goes on along the minus strand of NW_023458567.1, from coordinate 12,275,157 downwards.
TGTTGCTGCATACAACGGAAATTAATGACAACGTTACGTGGTCTGTCAACAATACCAAATATTGCATTTGACCTCATGCTGTGTGACATTTTGCTATCGGTTTATTTTTTGCACGCTCTCTATGTCTGTGATTGGATCGCTTTCGGAATTATTTTTTATTTTGTTGGTCTCTTTACTGTAGAGATTTTTGCTCGAATACGCACGATAATTTGAATATATTGAATGTAAAACATATGTATGTATGTAGGTATGCATTTCGGCATGTAAATACTACATGCATAGCATCGGCATATCAGGTTTGCTATCTTGTACGCATCGAAGCTCTCTATATTCTTTGGTACTTATTGGTTTTCAATATTTTTTT
>NW_023458567.1:12263098-12274693 GCF_013731165.1 Rhagoletis pomonella | reverse complement strand
TTCACTATCAATATTAAAGCATACATTTAGGAGGCATTTCCGCCCCAACCATGTACATGTATGGCATTGGTATTGGTGTGACTTTTGAATTGATTTTTTCCCTCTATTTTAAACTAATTTGAAATTTTAATTAATTGCCTGCACATCAGCATCAAAATACCTTTCTAATGATATATAATTGTTTATACCTTAGAAGTACAGTTTAGCCGTAAAAGGGGTGTAAGGGAAACATGATTTCCTATTTATATAATTGATATGTTTTACTAGACGTCATGGCCATGGCGTTTAGAGAATATCTCTTACTACTACCGTCTATAACTTCCCTTAGCATATCTGTCCGCGTCTCTATCTTTAAATCTACTTGCATCCACGTCCCTATCTGTGTCTCGGTCCAAATCACTTTCTCTATCGATATCTTCGACTCTATAAAATTCTCCGTCTCTTTTTATATCCCACCTGCATCTCCATTTTCATCTCCGTCTCTGTTTCTGTCTCTTGCCTCCGTCTCTTTCTGTCTCTGTTTCTGTCTCTGCCTATGTATACCTCTCGGTTTCTGGATTCGGTTTTGCCTCCGACTCTGGCTACGTTTCTCTCTCCATATTTGCCTCTCTCTCCGAATCGGACTCCCACTCTATCTCCGATTTTGTCTAGGTCTCTGGCTCCGTCACCACCTCTGTCTACGTCTATGTCTCCGTCTCCGTATTTGCCTCCTTTCTCCAAATCAGGCTCCTCCTCTGCCTCCGAATTGTTCTGCGTATCTGGATTCTTGACCGTCATCACCTGGGTTCCGTCCCTGTCTCCGACTCTGCCTACATCTCTGACTTCATGTCTGTCTTCGCCTCTGCCAACGTCCCTGTCTCCGTCTCTATTTCCGTCTTTCTTTCTATTATCATCTCTAGTTCCGTATCTGCCTCTCTTCATGCTTTCTGCTCTATCTGCGCGTCTATTTCCAACTCTGTCTTTTGTCTGCGTCTTTAACTTTCTCTTTGTATAGGTACCTCCTTGTCTTCGGCTCTGCTTCTGTCCCTGCCTGTGTAACGGTATCCGTGTCTGCCTCTGCCTCCATCACTGTATCTGACTTTGTTTCCTTGCCTGTCTCTACCGCCGTCTCTCTATTTTCGTTTTCGTCTCGTTCTTGGTTTTCGTACCTGTTGCCATATCTCTCTCCATCTGTATTTTCACATCTGTCTATTTCTCCGTCCCTGTCTCTGTCACCAGTTGTGTCTGTTTCTGTATTTCCGTTTCGACTTCTCTGTCTCCGTCTCCGAATCTACTTTGAGTACCTAGTAACGGTCTAATCAAATAACCAGAGTTGTAACTCTTTCGACTTCATCTCTTTAAAAGCACCACTCGAATTTCGAAAACGCACCACAGCAACAGAAACGCGATTTGCATAGCGCCAATTCAACTTTATTTCGCGAATATATGTAACTCCACCTAACAACCATGTTGTGTAACAACAGCTAGAAATGTAGATAGCGCGCTATTCGAATAAAAGTGAAAATAGCGAGTAACTACAAAAGCTATGGAAACCATAGTAGCAACACCAATAACAACTGCACGAAATGTGTTTACAAAATTTCCACTGTAAGAGCTATCTAAATAGTTAGACCGTTAGTTTTTAACATTACTACCCAAATTGTTACTCGCTTGCTATATGTGGTGTAGTTGCTCGCTTGCTGTTACTTTGGTTGCATCTAATTTTAGAAATTGTATTTCGTGCTTGAATGTTGCATGAATCTACACAGCCGCATCCGTAGTGATTTCGTACGGACATTAGCGTGACTATTTGTGCCTATCATTCGAGTGAATTTGAATGGGACAGTAACTATAATTCTTACGAGTACAGAGTAAAGGGAAAAGGAAGCAGAAAGAGCAAGGAAGTGGTTGTATGTGTGTGTGTGTGTGTGTGTAGGAAAGCGGAGGAAGTAGAAATTTAAATGCAATGTTGATTGTGGCGGCAAGTTGCATTTTACGCTGCTGCATGCCACACACTTTAATGGTATTTATATAGCAGTGGTAGCAACAAAAGAACAACACCGGCAAAAACAACAAAAATAACGAATTTGCAAAAGCATTGCAAGCACATTTGTTGCATTCGCTTCAATTCACCGTCAGCTGCTTCAATAGTTGCAATTTTAGTTTTTCAGTTTGCATTTGTTGTTTTTGCTGTTGTTGGCTATATTGTTGCTGCATACAACGGAAATTAATGACAACGTTACGTGGTCTGTCAACAATACCAAATATTGCATTTGACCTCATGCTGTGTGACATTTTGCCATTGATTTCTTTTTTGCACGCTCTCTGTGTCTGTGATTGGATCGCTTTCGCAATTATTTTTTATTTTTTTGGTCTCTTTACTGTAGAGATTTTTGCTCGAATGCGCACGATAATTTGAATATATTAAATGTAAAACATATGTGCGTACGTAGGTATGCATTTCGGCATGTAAATACTACATGTATAGCATCGGCATATCAGGTTTGCTATCTTGTACGCATCGAAGCTCTCCATATTCTTTGGTACTTATTGGTTTTCAATATTTTTTTAGCTGACTTGCTTTTATATGAAATTGAACGATTACTTAAAACTAAAAATGTATCTCTCTTCAAAAATACATATTTATCAATTTAAGACACTTTTATAAAAGTGGAGAGTTTGTAGACTTTTTAAGATTAAGTCTCCACTATGCACAAAGAAATGCTTAATCTATTTCTCAACTTTTTAAAGCGTTTTTTAAACTCAAAGTGATTTGTAGAGTTTGGAGATTCAACAATGTGCTTACCATAAGCTCTAAAAGCGCGTTTATTTTTTAAATTTCAGTCGTGATCTAATGCATTTCACATCAAGCGCCGATTTACGACTTAACTAAAGCAAGTGGAGAGTTGGTCGAGTTTTCAAAATTCAGCCTTTAATTGCTCAATGAAGTGCCAAATCGTTGCTGTAATCTTTTGGAGCAGTGTACGCCAGAGATGGCTGTTACCCTTTAGGCCGTCAGTACATACACGTCAAAGATATAAAGCTTAAATAAGCTTAACACGCGAGCTTATGAGAGTTGCTTGTTTAGGATAATTTATTTTTGAGTTAAATTGGAATACACATTTACTTTTGGCACTCAGAAAGTAATTAAAATTTCTTTAGAAGATTAATAGCCAGTTTCACGAAAGCAATTTAAATGAAAATTATTATTTTTTATCTGAATTTTATATTAAATAATTTCTCAGTTATTCAAAATGCTGTTGAAACCTGCAATTAGTCTTTATTTTTAATAAATTTTTAAAAGTAAATTTTCGCAGAATTTCTTAAACGCCAAAAGTACCTAGATTTCTTCGAAATCTTCTGAATCCAATGTGGCGTTCGTAAAATTTTTTTCCTAAATAAAAATTGTGCTGAAAATATATTGAGCAATGAAATATTTTCTGATTTTCCAAGTGACTATGCTGACTTTCTGAATTAAGTGGCAATATCACCGCAGAGCAAAATTTTAAATTTTTTTGCCAAGGTACATATTTAAATAAAGAATATTCGCAAAATTTTTCGTAGTGTAGAGTTTGGAGACTTGTCAAAAATTTTGACAACTTGCTCCTCATTCAATTTTAATCTTATTTTTGTGAATGTCAGTGCATATATACAAAATTTCGTAGAGCGTAGAGTTTGTAGAATTTTCTAAGGAGGCAAATTCAGCTTAAGTGAATTTAAAACAAAGCATAGCTTAATCTCTGTGCATTTATAAAAAAAATTGTTGGTCGGAAGTTGCTTTAAATTTAACGCTTTTTGCATTATTTTACGTGATTGTTTTACGTGATTGCTTTAGTTGTCATTTCCTCAGCAATTTTATTCATTTCCGTTTAACACTTCACTTCAACGCTTGTGAACAATGTGCAATTTTCCCTCACTTACATCTTTTCTCAACTTACCCTCTAGCGTTGACCTTTTGGCAAGCATGCCACACATGCTTTCTCATGCTCGCTATTTCTAGCTGCACTTTTTTCTCATTTCTCCTACTTTACATGGTCACTTCTTGACCGCCACTATTCACACTTTACATCACAACAAAAAAACAAGCGCATCAACATTTGCTTTATATTTGATTAATTTCTAAGTAGTTTCAAAGCCCACAAGCAACACACACACAAATGTCGCTCATGCGGGTGAGTATGTAAGTGGTTGAAAACGCTCTCCCTCTCCAGCGTTGATATTCTTCATCCTTAGGTGAGTTATTCACATATGCTTTCATTTGTCGTTATCCCCGTATAAGTTCATTTTTTTCTCCTGTCAGTCACTCAGTCATTCCTTTACTCGCTCATTCACTCACTCACTCACTTACCTACGTTTTTACTCGTCCATCCATCTATTCAGCCATTGAAACATTTATCCATCTATGGTTTTGTTGCCAATCAAACGCTTGAAAAGTTCAAGTAAATGCAATTTTCCTGCGGACAGCATAGCAAAAATGTTGCCGTTATTGCAACATCACCGCTACTCTCCAATTGCAATCTAGCAGTGTGTGTGTTGCGGTTCCACCCGTTCAGGTCAGTTGACTACACTAGCTGATGGGTTTTAGCGGAGGTTTATTTCGAGAGTAGTCAGTGAAATATTGATAGCCGGCGTATCCGGTGAGTGCTGCTCACTCACTGGGTCAACTGCTATGTCATAGCTATGGTCATAGTCCCTTGAGAATTTAAACTCCGCCCGCCCGATCGCCTGCGGTCACATTGATAAATGGCAAATGGTGTGTATCAGCAGTGCAGTGGAAATAATACCATTTAAAAGTTGGTAAAACAAGAACAATACCAGCGAGGGGTGCGTGGCATTAGAAGGCCCGGGGGAGTGCAGGTAGATATTAGAGGAAACAGGTTTTAGGCTTATCAATGCAAGGTTGGTGCGGGAGATTATTTTAATTCATTTTCTTATGGCAGCACAAAAATTCAGTTACGTTTTACGCTGTTTTGAAACTAAGCTCGGTTTTCATGAAAGCTCGCGCTTGCAGTGAAATTTATAATTTTTGGATAGGCTTTCGTAAAACTTTAGAGTTTGGAGACTTTTCAATTAAGGCTCTGCTTAAAATTTTGGGCTCAAAATTACTGCTGATTCATTAAGCATGACTTTTAAAGAAAGATACAATTGTTGGAGACTTTTTGTTAAATGCCAATTTCATAGTAAACAAGTTACTAAAGTCAGAATTTGATGTTGCTTACTTCAAATCAGCTAATACACTACTTTTACGGAAATACAACTTTTGGAGACTTTTTGTTAAACATTGGTTTAGCATTAGGCAAACCATTAAAATCAGAATTCGTTGTCGCTCATTTGGTATTAATCAAAAGAAACTTCCGTCTAGTACAAACTTCACAGAGAAACGATATTTTTATTAAACATTTTTTATAACAAACACTTTTGAGAGATTTTAAATCGCAAGTAGACGCTTTTCGGTTATCTCAATTTAAGTTTTAAAAATCAATACAAACACTTTCTCGCTTTAAGCAATTTAAATTAAAAGCAAAAACTTCTCGCTTTAATATCGGTGCGTTTACGTATTTTTTCCGCCAGAATTCTGCACTTTTATGAGCATTTTTAAATTATTTTCACCCCAAGAATTATGTGTACCCTCAGTGAGTTTTTTTTAAGATAATTTGTAAAGGGAATTTGAGATTTTTGGGTTGTGTAGAGTTTGGAGACTTATAAAAAATCGCTGAAGTTAAGTTGCTAAAATTTCTAGCGTATAAAAAATTATTTTGCGGGAAATCAAATGATATTTTCGGAAGACTAGACGTTGGAGACCTTAAAAAATTTACAGAAATCTACTAACAATATTGGTTTGCAACACCTCAACATTTATTTTAACATATTTTATACTATTTTAGAAGTGTAGAGTTTGGAGACTTTTCTTAAAACGACCTAAAAATATTCAAAAAATCCGCACCCCTGCTAAACCAAATATTTTTGGTATGAATAAGAACAGCACTTATTAACTACATATTTAATATATATACACATTTGTATCTATGTATGTATTTACCCGCATGGATGTTATTCCAATAAACGCCACACCCAATATTCACCTAACAAACAATAAATATTGTAATACTGCACAGCTCACTGCACTCAGTCACATTTCCGCAGAGTCAATTACTAGAGCAATCGATCATTCCGGCAACTCAAAGCGTACGGCACCCTCTGCACTGGCTAAAATGCAAAATAAATTAATTCAATGGAAAATATGTACAGTTACCGTGTTACAAAATGCAATGCCTGCAACGCAAAACAACCACACGAACAACAAGAGCGAAATAAAATGTCCGTCCGCAATATAACCAAAATCGTCAATTAGTGTCGATTGCATGCACTGAGCCACTGAGCATCGCGCCGCTGAGCATTGGGCAACCCCAAAACAAGCGAACGCATTAAAATATGCAACGAAAATCGTATGTAGAATCGTGTTGATTGAGCAGCAGCTGCAGCAATCCCAAGCGGTCTGAGGCATGTATGTGTGTTTGCAGCATGCAACTGCAACGGCATAACTTCTGAATTGCCAAATAAACGCCAATGATTTTGATTTTGCTTTGTGTTGGTGCGTGGCATAAATAAAATGCGTACGCACACATACATTTGTGCGTAGTAAGCGTTGCAGTTGTTGCTGGTTTTGTTGTTGTAATATTTCAACATTAACATGCAACTAATTCCCGTTGTAATCAACGTAAACACACATGCCCACTCAAACTCACACCCATTTTCCCTTGTGTGGCCTTTCATATGCAGCATGCATATTTTTAGGCGCTCAACACCATTGCCTTCGAGCAACAATGGTTTGCCATTTGAATGTGAAATAAATTGAAATAATTTACAGATTTGCATTTCGACATTCCAGCGCATGAAATCGGCGAACAATTAAATTATCGTTGCTACTTAGTATTTGTTGATTGATCACGGTCAGTTTTGTTGTTGTTACTTTTGCTTTGGCACAGTGAGTTTTGTTGCATTTAGGCATAAATTTTGTAGTATCCAACCCAGAACTGCAGCTGCTGTGTGCTCTTGTTGGGGAAAACTTAATTTTAATGGGCGAATGATGTTTGAGCTTTTCTTTGGAATACTCTTTACTTCGAAATAAAAAACTATAAATAACGACAAAAAAGCGCTTTAAAAATTGTATGTTGTAACTGAATTTTTTAGTTTTGAAATCTTCTCATATTCAAGCCAGAGCAAGAGATATCGACTTATTACAGCAATTGCAAAACTTATCATTACTGAATTTTGTTATACATATATACCTATGTAGATTTATATGAAGAAGTTTTCCAAATAATTTCTGTTTTTAGCTTGAATATAATACCAACTACAATAATTTATTGTGGTTTTATTGAATTTGGACAATTATAGAAAAGTCTCCACTTTTTTTTATTTTCCCCAAGTTGTTGCAGAAGTTTTAATTAGCCCTCTGAGGAATTGTATGTATGTATGTATGTATGTATGTTTATTCATTATTTTCTTAATTCATAAAAATGTACAATAAAACAAATACATAATCTTAAAATAACAAATTCAGTAAGAAAATAGTTAATGACATAGTATGCTACAATAAAGAGCAGTGGAAATGTCATTTCATAATTGTTACATTAGTGGGGGGCATAAGTAGAAATCAAAATGTAGTTGCGAATATGATTAGTAAAGTTAAAAATTATTAAATTAAATATATGAATACAAATTTATGCATAAAAATTTAGGCAAAGCATTCAAAGCAATTTCAGAACCTACATCAAAATGTATTAAGTTAAACCTTCAGCGGTAATGCATTACTTATACACTAAGGCCCACTTGCACAACGCCGAGTCATCTCCTTAACTAAGTTAATTTGATAAGTTGTCAAAAGCGTATGGATTTAACCCCCCATTTGACGTTAACTCTGAGTTAAAAATATAAATTTTCGTTGTGCAAGTCAGCCTAAATAATAGGTCGCAGCAGAACTTCGATACCTTCATGATTGAAGCCAAAAAGCCATATTTTCACCTCTTTGAGGAACACTGAAAGCGATCTAATAAGCTGTATATCGTCGGGTAATTTGAGAAATAATGTACAAGACACTGTGGCGTAGAAGTTTCGAAAGAGTGTGGTGCGAAAGCTCGGAATTGCTATGTGAAATCAAGATAAAATTTTTGGAGACTTAAAAAAATGTCGCCACTTTCTGTAGTTGTCTCCCAACCGATGCATAAACTTTAAGCCGCTCTGTTTCAAGTTCTAATATAGCTTTTATCAATGTCAAGAATTTGGAGACCTATCAAAATATCTTCATTCTTCTCAGTTGTAACTTTAATGAATACTTTTACGGCTTTTCATAGCATCAAATTTTTTTGAGACTTTTTTGTCGCTTGATGCTTAGAAAACTTAAGTGCCATCACGCGGTAGCTAAGCGTTTATTCGCATTATAAAATCTGAAAATCAACCGCCCAATGTGAACTAACTCTACACCGTGAAACATAGCCTTAGGCTCCTAAAAGTATGACACTCGTATCTTTTCCCAAACCGTATACAGTCAATTTTATAAAGAAGAGGAAGAAACCCATGTCCAAGAACACAGCACAATTAAAGCAACGAATAACTGTGTGGCGAATTCTTTCACCAGCGAGGTAACAAAGTAGTGATCCGAACCAAGACTGAATTTTCAAATTGTCCGTATATTTAAAATGATAAAAGTGCACCTTTTGTCTATTGTTTCAAGGTCGTTAGCGCTTCTCGTTGTTTAGTCTTAATACAGATACCCAGCTCCTCCACAATGCTGAGACCTCGGACTACAGGCTACTACCATTTGGGCATCGGCGAAGTCAATCATCCTCAGTCTGTAGTCAGTCGCTTCGTCATATAAGACCAAATATACCTTATTTTTCCAACTTTACTTTGATTTTGCCAAACGTAATTATATCAAAGCAAAGAACGCACCAATCGACAAATGGCCGAGTGAACGGTGTGAAAGACCGTACTTGGCAACGAAGTTACTCTCTAACCAAAAATCCGGCAGCGAATTTGCGCTGCTTCAGATGGTAGTTTTACGTTCTCACATTCTTCGTAATCCTTGGATGTCGGTGATCACATCGGTCACCCGGACAGAGTCACCTTCCTTATTGAGAGACTGAACATAACAGATACATGCAGCCAAATCATAGTCACCAGGTGCCTCACCGTTGCCGTAAGCCATCACGTAATCCACCAGACCCTCACCAGCAGTCCTATCGTTGCTAAGAGCCACAAGATGATATACCAGCTCTAAGCGTTGTCGAGCGTCACCGGATCCACCAGGGCATCCACCTGACGACCATATAAAATCAGTTATTTATACATACATATTTAAGTGTAGGAAGTATAACTTCACTGGAGCCAAATTCAATCAGATATTACGCTCATGGAATTCGGTTGATTGGGAATCTGCCATAGACAAAGCTCTATTGTCACAGGCCTATGGCGTATTTCGAGACAGCCTCGAAGCGGCAATTTAAAAATTCGTCCCTATGAAGCGCACGTGGTATTACTCTAGGCTTATTAATTTAAAAAATAATAAGTAATTTTTAAACAAAAAACAAAACCGAATTTAATTATCATATAACTATTTAAGAGTACCGTAAATTTATTCATAATCAAATTATCGGATCTAAACTTAATTTGTATAAGACCACTTCTGAGGTGCCACCTTTCCTTTAAAAAGAAGTATATATCGATGGCTGAGTGGAAGATCGACCTATCTCGGCAGCCAGTTCGAAAACGCTTTATCTCAAAAAACTTTTCAAGTACGCCCTATTTCAGAATTCGTTTCAAAAATGCCCTATCTCAGCTGCCGATTCAAAAACGCCCTATATCAGCATATTTTCAATACATTTTGAAGTGAGATAGGGCGTTTTTGAACCGAATTTTGTGATAGGGTGTTTTTCAATTAAATTCAGAAATAGGGCGTTCTTCAAAAGTTTTTTGAGATAGAGCGTTTTCGAACTGGCTGCCGAGATAGGTCGATCTTCCACTCAGCCATCGATATGTAAATCAAAATCTAAAAGCAAATTTATTTACAGTCTCTGAGTAAAAGTAACCAAAAGTAATGCATTTTTTTTTCAAACTAAACTAACATAAATTTCTTATACAGATTACAAACACACATTCGTTTTAGCTCAAGTTGTAGTCCACACCCTCCCGCAGTGCTTCGCGAGTAAAAACCAAATCTATTTACATACATACATACATACTTGCATGTAAATTTTGGCTTTCAATTTGCATACATTGTTGCATTATTCCCATTTGGGGTTTCTCTACTTTGTACGCAAAAGTTTAGGTTGATGTTGTTGTTCATGCTTGTTATTTCCATTTTTTTTTTGTTTTTCGGTTTGCTTTCTTCGACTTTGCCCTTCACCACATTCCACCGTAGCTAAGCAAATGTTTTTGTGGTGGAATGCTTACTTTTTTATGCAGCCTGCAAGCCACAAGCGCATTTGTTGGCATTGTTTTTGGTCGCATTTGTCATGTATTTGTTTTATGTACTGCAAGTGTGCAACCTCTGAATAGTTAGTCTTTCTTTTTTTTGCGACACAGCATTCCAACCTTAGAGCTGCATAGCCAATGACGCACAAAAACCCCCCAAAAAAAAAACAAAAAAAGAAAGAGAAAGAGTTCGCGAAATTTTGGTAGTCTAATCACAGCTGAGCATTCTGCGCCGTCGACATGCCAGCGGAGCTCTTTTACATAGTCTTTGGCTGGTTTTGGTTTTTCGGCGTGTTCGTTTTTGTTGTATCCTGTTTTGTTTTGCGTTTTTGCACAGACGTACATAAATACGCACGAGATCAACTTTCGCAACCGTACATGTCTTTCCTGCGTCCATTTGCAGACCCACTTTAGGTTAACTTGCTCACTTCTATGACCTCTGCTGTATTTTTTTGCTTCATTTGTATTTTTGTTTTCTCTATTTTTTTTTGCTTTTGTTTCGTTACAACACAAAATTTGTGGTTTCAATTTTCACTTTCGCTTCACCACTTTTCCGCTATTTGTCGCGTATTTTGCATTTCTACACTTCCGTTGCCCTCGGCTATCGCGTACCGCCTTTGTAATTCGCTCAACGCTTTGCAATGAAACGTTCGTGTTTGTTCTCTTGTGTCTTAAAATTTATTGCGAAATTTGTTTGCTTGATTTATTGTAGCTTTTGATTCTAATGCTGCAACTCTTTTCTGGATTATATGTAGAATTTGAAATACATTTCTAAGAATTTCGATGAAAACTGCTGAAAATGGCTGAGCCATTAAATCTGGCTATCCGCTTTATCTATCTGAGGACATTTAACAGGAGAGGAGGTGGACTTTTTTTGCAGCTCAGTGAGGTGTGAGAAAATTATTTCGCTCTACCGACCATTGTAGCGATTTTCAAGCTGAAGTTACTGCAATATATAGGAGGCGGCGTTGGAAAATTTGTGTATCGATGACCTTCGGCTACTTCTTCTCCACTGGTGGATAGCCCAACATCTATCCTATCTTGAACGCTGTGCGAAAGAATACCTTAACTCCGTGAACTATCCTAACCTTGTACTATCTTAGCGCTTTCAGACAAACTCTCCTAACTCAGACGCGCAAAAAA
>NW_023458567.1:12256671-12262998 GCF_013731165.1 Rhagoletis pomonella | reverse complement strand
TTGAGGTGAAGAAGTCTGGGGTCATCGGTATGAAAAGGAGAAGTCGGATGTAAAACCATCTTCATCTACTCAGATATCCAGACTTCACTCAAAGCTGTTGACTCGGTCATCTGAAACCCAAAAAGCTGACCGGACTGCCGCAGATCCCTACACGAGTTAGCTAACCAGTTTGCTCTTAACGTGGTAACGGTGCCACGCAACCGCAATGTAACACGCAACAAACGAACTTTCATTAAAAGGCACATCACACTAAGGGAGTTTACACTTAAACAAGTCAGTGGTAGATGAACAAGTCTCATCGATTGCAGGAAGATAAAAGTAATGGACTAAACGGAACGAGAAATGGTTCAAGGGTCTGCTCATGCTGTGCAGAAGGGACTTGGTTACAGAGCAGCATAAGTGAAAAGAGCCAGAAACCTTGCGGCAACTGTCATGGAAATGTCCATCACTGTAGAGTATATGCAGTAGGTTCGTGGGTTCCGACCTTTTCGAGGTTCTAACCGACCTAGCTAAGATGGGAATGCGGCAACTATTAGGTTTCGCAGACTCCCCACGATGTTTTTAATAGAAGGGGTTTTCACAGCCCACTGGGGTTTGCAACGAGCGCATAAATATGATCCTGGGTATGGACTATAAACGGCCATTGTTGTATAAGATGACCAAAGTTCCTAGAATACTTTGACTCGCCACTTCTTCTTGTGGACAACAAAAGTATTCGCGACTGCGAATATAAAAAAAGCTCGTTGTGGTACCTCTTATTTCTTTCCTTTGCATAGAAATTGAACAATCGACTGTACTGAGAATATTCGCTGAGTTCAGTTCGGCTTAACAATTTAAAAGGTATAGGTTGAAGAATTGGTTGCGCGTTACGGCCAGGACGAGACAGTGGCTGAGGTAGTATTCGATGCACTACGCATCTTCTTCATCTCTGCAGTGACAACAAAAATCGCTTGGTTATCCCAATCTATTTCCATGTGTGCCCATAAGGCAGTATCCGGTTTTTATCACGACCATTAATATAAGAAAAGTACTCAAGACAAGTGAGAGTTTTAGATCGCTAAGCATAAAAATTTGGTCAAATTTGTCTGGTAGTCTAACAGGTGGGTTCCTGGTCTCACCTGGTGTTTACCTCCTCGATGAGTTCAGTGTGTTTAATGTGTGTTTGCACGCAACTAGGGTTATGCCCACATTTTCAGCAGAATTTCCCATAGATATTTCCTTCCCTTTCTGTGGCAACTTGACGGACATGCAGTTACCGAGAATGCCTTAGGATCCATACAACCATACAAGGAGCATTTGAACGTCGGTAGGTTGGGAATACTTCTGCATTATATGGTTACTTTGGACGTTATTCCAGTGGTCTTTAGATATTTAATAGCAGCTTGTGAAACAGCGCTACAGTTGTCCGATAAGCAGGTACTAATATTTGGCCTGAGTGTAGAGGAGTCAACCCCGCTGTTCACTCTTTCATTTAGCTTGGAACTATCTGTGTAGATAGCCATCGACCCTGAGTCAAGAACTGTTTCTCGTTCCTCTATAAGATTCTCATGAAGAATTCGTTGTCTAGAAGGACGTGACAAGCACGGAAGCCGTCCGCTATACCCGTTCCAAAAACCGGCCACCAGACGGTGACTCCGTAAAAGTTAGGGGATCTTATACTATGTAGCTATGTATCTTGGGTGTGCTATGTGCGGTATTATTACCCATTTGTTGCCTATAGCCGTCTGAGAGGCAAACAGCTGCCCTGTTCCGGAAGCGGTCTTTGAAGTTTCGTTTCCTGTCTGGAATAACTTCAAGCAACTTCATCAATGGAGAGGGTGAGTTCTACCCTTTCAAATAGGGGAATTATGTATTTTTGTGTGAAGTACAACATCTCGGTCCTGGTAAGACTAGACAGTTAGCTGGTGTGAAAATTTAATATAAGAAAATGGAAAGTGGCCAAACCATGTCTCCCTTAATTTTACGATTATTTCCTGTAGCGCCGCATATTAATATCATTCCCACCCATCGAGCAATGTGTGTACAGAGCTTTTTCTTATTCAATGACAACAACTTGTATTAACCCTAATAAATCAATAGAGCTTCACCTCGATCTAAGCTGACAGAAAAACTGTCAGCAGGTGGCAAACAAAAACAATAACAACAACAAATAATAGTGACAATATACTGCAGCAACAAAAGCATATTTTGGCATTTCCCTTTTGCATGCATAAATATTTATTGACCACAAAGAAAAATGGAATTTGTGTAGAATGCATTCCATTACAGCTGCGGCATAACAGAACACACATAAACAGACAGACTCGCTAGCAAACAAAAACAAATAAATCTATTTTAGAGATGTTTATTATGTGTGCATTTGTATTGTCAACAGCGCGATAGGAGACTATGCATAGAGTATTACTATTCAAAGGTGTACCTTTAACATACACACCTGTTATGTCTCTGTGAGGGAGTTAGTGAATATTACTTATGGATATGTTATGTTGGTTTGTATTGAATTTACATATTTGACCTCTTTCTCTCCCCATTCACAGATAGACGGCGATATTTGAGAAAACTCAGAATATTTGCTTTGATTCACTCTACTCTACTCTACTCTATATACATACAAACACGTTGTCATTGCATATGCTCGTATTTTGTTGTTTTGTTATGGTTCATTGACAATTTGTACGCTATATTTACCATAGAGTTCATGCTGAAATTTGATATTTTAAGCAATTCTGAATTTCAAATATTGCAGAGGAAAATGTTTGGATTTTTGGTTGAGAAGAAATTTCTACGACACATTTATACATATAAATGTTGAATAAAACCGTCAGAAGCTCTTAGTTTTTATGCAGCTGCAGAAATGCAAACGGTTTATCATTGCATATCTCCTCCCCTAGATTGTTTAGAGCCTATTTGTTGTTTGTTTGTCTAGTTTTAAGAACTTATGTAAGCTCAATATAAAATTCAATCGTGAATTCAGTTTATGTATACTTCTATAGACCAACGCGGCGTATACGTAACCACAGCTTCAGTCAGACATTTCAACGTAGAAAAAAATTTCTATTGCTTGCTGCATACCTTTTTAATATCTCTATTTTTCAAGGGTTTAAAATATGTGCATTAAAGTGCATATTTTGCACGTTCAGACAAGTGGAGACTTTGGAGATTTTGTTTGGAGAGTGATTTTTCATGTTAATAATTACTTGTGAAATGGATACAAGGTAATTTTTTTCAAGAAAACCCGAGTGGAGACTTTAAAGACTTTGTGAAAAAATTTGAATTCATAAGTTTTTGTTAGTTTTTAGAACAAATGAACCAAAGTTGTTTAAAACTAGCCAAATGAAAAATTTGGAGAGCTTGGAGACTCTTAATAAAAAAAGTATATCCATATGGTTTGTATTTAGCATCACAAAAAGAAATTATTTGCTAGCTTACAATAAAAAATATGGTTAACATTTGGTTAAATAGGTATAATAAAGGAAAATGATTGTAGATTCGATAAGGGATTGATAAATAATTCACAACTAGTTGCAACAATTTTTTAGTGTCATATTGGTGACTTTGGAGACTTAACAAAAAAGTCGCTAGTCATATTTAGATAGAGCAAACAAACACTAAATTTTTCAAAATAATCCTGTGAATGTTCTGTAAAGCTTACTGCCGGTTTCAGCAGAAATTTAAGCGAAAAATTACTTTTTCCTTCTGTCTGTTTTCAAAATAAATTCATGTAAAAAAATATATTTTTCTGAATGAATTTAATTACGGAGGAGGGACAGCACCAATAATACAGATTCAATAATAAAAGTTTACAGTTTCCTCGCTCCCTCTTGACAAAATCGGCTCGCTTAGCAAGCCAGTGTGTATAATTATTGAATCATGAGACAGAACTACATCCTCCAGATTAATGAGGAGGCGGAGAACTTACTTTAACCGTAGCATATTAAAATGTCGTGGGTATGGGTAGCTCCTATCTCCGACTCAAGAAAAGACAAACGAAAGACAACAACCAGGACACGCTCGAAGCAGGGGAAGTCGATACGTAGGTCTCAATAGCTTACCTAGCCTGAGTGTAGCGGGGAAGAACAACGAAGATAGTGAAGCCATGGAGGTGGAGCGGGAAAACAGTAACCAGATGAAGAAGATCCTCCAAATAAAGTGCCAACGCAGTAAAATGGCTTCGAGCGAAAGTGGCCATAGAGCGAGACGGAGACGAGGTCATAATGACGGTGTCCTGCTACATGGCGCATAACGTTTACGCCACATCAGAAGTTTAGAGGTTGGTGGACGAGGGGAAGCGCAGAGGACGGAATGTCGTCGTAGGCGCGGATGCCAGTGTACAACATTCGGTTTGGCGGTGCAGCGACACTGATGAACGAGGCGAGCTCCTATTTGGTTTCCTTATTCCCAACACTTTAAGCGTAGCTAATAGTGGAAAGGTTCCCATATATGTACGTAGGACCATCGTCGAACAGGCTTTCTGAGTAAATCTTTTGCTCTGAGCCTGGCGTGGAGCTGACAGGATCGAGGGTCCTTGACAAGCCTCGCATCTCGGATCTTGCTTATATAGGGTTGCTATTTCTGCCAAAACCAATTTATAAGGGACACTTCTTTCAGGAAGGCCAGACTAACAAACTGGGCCCTTTTTCAAAAGTTGGTTAACGGCAGGCTAAGTACGCCAAGATAGCTAAGAGACGAAAAGGACCTGGAAGGTGTGAACAATAGCGAAATCCCCTATCGATACAGAGTATATTAGAGAACATCTCGTCAAAATCCGTTCAGTAGTTTCCGAGATTAGCGCGTACAAAGAATCTCGACTTTCCTTTATACTAAATATGTATATTTATATATTTTTTTAAAGAATATAAGCATTTTTTATATTTGACTGTCCATTGGCATCTTAGAAGTGCCCAGAAAATCACCTTTACTTTGAGTTAGTAGTTATTAAAAAATCAGCATTTTCGAGCAGCGAAATTACAAAAAAAAAAAATATATTTGAAATGTAAACGAAAAAAAATCACAAACTAATATTTACCCAAGGCAAGTACCCCCTTCATGCCTAAAACGCGACAATGTACGCCATGTTTGCCAAGCAACTTTACTTCCCAACAATACAAAATAATAAATAAATAAGTAACTTAGCAAAAAAACCTCGCGACGAAGGTTCAAGCTCATGTGCAAACTAAAGAAAAATAAATAAATTCGTTTTCAATGAATCGAGAAATGTGCAACAAGCCACCAACCAACTGTCAGCTGCCAGCCATCAAGAATCATGACACATACAACACAAACATTCAAGCAAACACACACTCAGTTATTCACTCATTCGGTTGACGCCTGTCGTAGCAGTGAACTGTAAATTCAACGCACTGCTAGTAGGGAGTGAGTGAGTCAAGGCGTAAGTTGAGCGCGTTGTTTGCGCCTTTGAGTTGGCAACACTTGATGGCGATTTACATTTGAAATGTACACAAATTTATACATACATACATATGTACGTGCAAATATGTTTTGCATCAGTAGTAACTGCAGACAGGTGGCGACCGTTGATGTTGCTACCGCTGTTGATCATGCGACAGCTGGAGACCTAGAGGAATCTACATATGCAAATAGAGGGTTGGGGTGTTGATAAACAAATATGTATAATACATATGCACAGGAATACAAACATACGAATGTACCTACATATAGCGCTTCATAGATGCATAAATACATATAAACTACTACACTTAAAAAATATTTAACATCCGCGAAAAAAGAAATTTTATTGTGATTTAACAGGTTTTTGGAATCAAATTCGTTACGAAACGCGAAATTCGATTGTGCTAAGTTTGAAGAATTAAAAATTGGCCTAGAATCTAAGCTGTTATGATTAATCATTAAAAATTATCATATTGAATTCCAGTGGAGACTTTGGAGATTTCGTTAAAGCAATGTTTTTACCGTATTTTACTAATTTTATGGGGTCTAACATAATAAGCTTTTATAAAAAGTCAAACTAAATTTTTGGAGACTTTGTAGACTTTGTTGTAAAAGTGTTTGGTTTTAGTCATTGATTGCTTATATGAGTGAAAACCAACAAAATTTTAGAATTGACCACGTGGCAACTTTGGAGACTTCGATTGAATAACAAAAAATATTTTTTTTTTTTTGTTTCGCCTGCGCAAAAACAAAGATTTTTCAATTACCCGCTAGGGGAGACTTTGGAAATTTTGAGGAAATACACTTTTCTCAAAGGCGTGATTGAATGCCAATTTCAGAAAAATTACATTTTTTGAATTTTTTTATATTCGTACAAAGTTACGGTGTTTAACTATTAAAAAAAGGTCTTGGGCATTT
>NW_023458567.1:12243674-12256571 GCF_013731165.1 Rhagoletis pomonella | reverse complement strand
CAAGAATATTCTCGAAATAAGGCTTTCCTTAACCACTCGTTTGATATCCATATCAAAAGATTTAATTTTACTTGGTTATTAAATTTACTTTCAATTTTTAACATTTCGAAAAAAAGCTCTCTTAATCCTCTTTCAAAAATATTTTCGAAATAAATCATTTTTTGCGTCTTTCCTTTGACGCATTACTTATTTGATTTTAACTTTTCAAAATAGGTGGCATCTCTCATCCAAACATATCCTGTATAGTGATCCAGGGTATATCTTATCTGTGTGTCAAATTGCAATTAAATGCGTTCAATGCAATGCGAAGAATGACATCTTATCAGCATCTGTATGAGTATCAGTATTGCTGTCAGTGTTAATATCTGTGTCAGTATTAGTGACAGTATAGGAATAAACGTCAGTGTCAGTGTCAAAAATGTCTTAATATCTTCAGTTTCGGTATTGGTGTTAGCGTCAGTATCAATGTCAGTGTCAGTATCAACATCAGTATCAGTGTCAGTGCTAAAACACAGAATGACTGACAAAACCAACAGAAATTGGAAGTTTCCGGTATTACATGTCACATTCTTTCAGACAGAGCATTCTTATACTGTAAACCAGTGTTGGCACTAATCGATTGATTTTTTAAACAATTAGTTAATTCGATTAAATTTAATCCGAATACAGTTAGTCATGATTAATTTTAATCGGATTAAACAGTTAATCGTAACCGCGCTTAAAAAATTACTTTTTAATCATTAATCCTTAATTTGATTAAGTATGTTTGATGATTAATTAATTTATGGTGGAATTTTCCTTTGCACACAAAGCCAGTTAATCGGGTATGGCTAAGTGGGCTTTCCTCATCAATCTAAGAAATTTGGTGTGCATTTTCATTAAGATCTATACCAACAGACGTTATACAAACTAGGTTTTAATATCCCTCTGCCATGTGCGCTGGGTTGTAAAAATTTCCAGTTTATTTATTACTAATAATAATAATAATATTTTTTTATATTATGTGCTTTTTATAAACGTAAAACACAAAATAATTACTATAACTGGTGTTTGGTTTCAAATTCGGACAAACTAATTGGATTAACGATTAATGAGTGAAATCAATTAATCGTAATCGCAGCCAGCGATTAACGATTAAAAAATTGAATCATTAATCGTACAGTTGATTACGATGAATTAATTTGAATCGTCAATCACGATTAACATTTTAATCGTTAATTTTTAATCGTTAATCAGATTAACATTTTGACAACACTGCTATAAAAATTCATTTCAATTAATTACCTGGACAATCCTGGCTAAGATAGTGGCAAGTATTTTGTAAGCTAATTGAAAGACAGTAGGCAAGATGCATAGTTTGAAATGTTTTGTTTATTATGACACGAAAGCCTTACAAACCAAAGCACGCTTGCCCACTTTCATGGTGAAAAGCTCTTTTGACAGAAATCACTTGAGCATGTTCCAAATGGAGATGTATCTCATTTTGCTCGCGCTGCTCCAACAATCGGAATGGCCGAGTGTGCGAAGCACTGGCGTACCATAAGAGAGAGATCCGATTTTTTTATATTTTTTTTTATAAATTCTTAAAAACTCTTTAAAATTTAATTTAATTTTTTGAAACGTATTTTACTGTTTCTTCTTTAGTTTAATTTTATTTTAATTTTTTGATTTTATCGTTTAAAAAAATATATATATCTATATATATATATTAACACCAGTTATATATTATATATATATATATTTCATTTAACTCTTAGGCAACTAGTTTTATTCTTTTAAAATATTATATTTTCTCTTTTTTATTTAATTTTCTTTTATTGTTTTAATTTATTTTTTTATGTTTCACTTCATTTTTATAAAGGTGCTTTATTTATTTTTTGTTTGTTTTTAATTAAAATTTTTCTCTTCTTAATAAATTTTTTTTTTAATTTTTAGTTTTAAAAATAATATATTTTTTAATATAACTAAATTTTTAGAAACTTAATAAATTTTTAATTTTAATTATTTAACTTTTTGCTAAAGCAAACAGAATAACGCCAAATCCCCTCTTTAGCAGACCTTTGAATTAGTTTTTCGAAGCACCAAAAAAAAAGCTTTCAAGATAACTTCCAGAATTCACAGCTTACTTACAAAAGACATTTGACAGTTGTAATAATTTCCCTGTAAAAGTCCTGATTGCAATAAATTTTTATTTTATTGACATGATCTGCTTCTGGCAATCACTTTCAAATTCAGCTGATTATTAATTGTTTCAAGCCGATTAATTCCGTCCTTTGCAGGCGCCATTTATGTACTTACTTACATACTTAAAGCTTTTACTTTTCAATAATTGCTGGCTCATATTCCTCGCAGATTAAGGTGTCGATTTTCAATTTTGTGCCTGGAGGTTGGCTTTTATGTCAGGCATGAGAATCTATTTATATATGTAGATAAGTATGTATGTAACGTTAACAAACGTTTCAATTACAATAGCAGCGCACGAACTCTCTGTGCGTGCAAATTCAAATTTTCATAAATTTTCTACGACTTTCAGCTGATGCGGTACAGTGGAATTAAAAGGACGAAATGTGCCTGCAAATTAATTACCTATTAACATATTTCAAATGTGTAATAAAAATAGGCAAAGCAAGTTTGAAACTGGAACCAACATATTTGCTGATTCAACAGTAACAGGCCGATTCTGAACAGAAACTCCCCGGGAGTTTTCTCTCTTCTCCCTCTCCTCCTATCATGAATACAAATTCATTGAGGATTTTTTATACTAAATGGCGGAGTTGAGCCCTCAAAAAAGTGTCAAAGAGCTTTTTCGAAGTTCGAATTTAATCCTCCCAAGTTTTCGGAGAAAATGGTACTCCTGGGAGTTAGTTATTGGGGGATTTCTTTCTCGGGAGAAACAAATTCCCGGAGAACAAACTCCCCGGGAGTATTAAGAATTGGCCTATAAATGTTCTTTAAAAGACAATTAGGCAATTTCCCAGAGGCTCCACTTCCCACACGCAGAGAAGGAGAGCACTGCGCATTCTATCTGCGAGACCGAAAAATTGCATGTTGTTCAATTCGCCCCAGCACGTGCTGCTTACGGCTACTGAATTTGAATGCTAATGCGAAATAACTTCTAAGGAGGAGGTCAGTCTTTAAGGAGGTAGAGTTGTAACAAAACTGACGCCCTCAAGCGTTTTTGGCGTCTTCAGTTTGTTCTAAAAAGTAGTCTATAGCAGACCGAGCGGTCCATTCAGTTCAGCACAAAGCAACCAAGGTTTTGGAACGCTACCGTACACAGGCGGCATCTTTTAATAAATTTAATTGGACAATCGATTAGGCCAAATGGTCAGCACAAAGCCTGGACTGAGCTCAACAAACGTATTTTTCCGAATACGTTCTTTAAGAGGCAGAGATCTCAAAACTTTCGTCAACGAGGTAACTAAGTAAACAAACTTCCTTAATCTGTTTATTGTTACCAACAGCAGGAATTTTTGCGCCATTTTGGCTATCCAGGCGGTAGTTTTACAGGAATTCAGAGGAAATTTCAGATCACCGCTGCTTTGTAACAGTTACGAATAGCCGCCGGTATCGTATGAGTATAAGCCTGACGTGGCTCTGGGAAAAGATGTCTGGTAAGAAACCAAGCTGAAAGCCGCCAACAATAAAGATTTATCTCCGCGCACGCCTGCCTGACGTCTGAGATTTCAAATAGAATAGGACAGAACCGGACTACAGTACCTTGGCTGTGGTCATAGGCTACTACTTTATCAAGTGGAACAGTGCCATCGATGAGCTGAGGAGGAAAGGATACACACCTAACTGTCTTTGTGGGACTAAATGTCAGTTCGAATCCCTTGTGATATTTAGCGTTTGTGTGATTGATCTTGGGTACTTCATGAAGTATTTTGGTACGAATTTCCGTCATCTTTTGTCAAATATAGTTTCTAAACTAACCTATCTTGTCGTTTTGCCATATTCATTGTTATTTTTTTGTTATATGTAACTAGAAAAAGCATAAATAAACTCAGGTGTTTCCTTTCGGCGTACCGCACTTAAAACTCACTCCATCTCCATTTCAATGCTTCCGTTCAACTACTGTTAGGTATTACTTACTTCGTCGTTGACTTTCTATGAAAGTCTGCGAAAGTATTCACCGACTTTTAAAGTAACAATGCAGACATTTTCCACAATGTTATCGGCCAAATTTTCATTCTTGAGTGGGCTTCATATATTAATGCTCAAGTCTTTCGCTCCGGTTTCGAACTGCGCATAAACCAAAAAAGAGGTTCTACTTAGGAATATTGCCTGCCAAGCTATTTGATTACACTTGGGTTGGCCGGTTAGTCCAACGTCCGTTAGTTGAGTGGTCTCTTCTGACATTTTTTAATACGTAATGCACAATTGAGTGCCCTGGTTTTCAATATGAAGTCTCTTAAGTATTTCAGGGTACCCGTTGACGCAAATGATGGCGACTTCTCATCTGTCTGTCTGTCAAAAATTGGCACTAGATTGCTTTGTCCTCCGTGAAACAATGTACACTTTTGAGCACTACGAAACATTGCAACCTATTGTGATGGCCTTAGCTGGCCAGAAAAAAAAACACATTTCAATACCTCTTTAGTGGAACCCATAATTTTTTCTTTAAATTTTTTTACCCACATTTTTGGCCTACTCCATCGCACTGTGTCGCCACTGTGTTTGCTATCTTTGCGTTGCTAAAAATTTTCTGCTATGGCAGCATTTGACATTCCACATTCATGTCGTTAACACGCTATCATATTACGCACGCCGCACAAACACGCACACACAAACGCATGCAAGCTTGCTAATGCACATGCAATCATATAATAAGATAAGTAATTGCAAGCGTATATACTTACATATGTATGTATTTAAATATCTACGCTCAGTTAAGTTGGGTGTTGCCGATAAGCACTGCCTTTCTCACTAGCTGGCTAACACCAATAGCTACTTACTTAGCACAGTCTGTGGTAACAAAGTTTTCATTGTTTTTGTTGCCACTGTTGTTGTTGTTTCCTGCCATGGATATTACTTGTTAGTATATGGTTCGTGGTATTACACTCTTGGTAATCGCAACGACAAACGAAAAGATCGCTGCTGCTGCTGCTACTGCCACTGCCACTGCACTGCTAAAACAACCGACACCAACATTGGTAAGGATATTATACTGTCAGTACCCAAGCATTAAATTGTGAGTGAATTGTGGGTGGGCTGTAGAGAAGTGGCAGCGGCATGCAGCGTAGAGTTGGGTAAAGTAGCTGGCGGAAAGTTTCTATGAAAAGTTATACGACTCAACTATATATGTATTTTTACTCAACTATGCGTGTACATTAGGGTGGTCCAAAAATGCATGTAAAATGGTAAAGTCGGAATTTTTTGTTCACCCCCTAGGATTGTTCTATATCGAAAAAAAAGTATACCCCTATTTTTTTATTTTGAAATCAAAAAATATTTAGAGGTCGCTCAAAGCGCTCAAAATTTTCCATGTATTTTGTATGGGAAAAAAAGAACTTTTCGTCGAAATGGTATGGAATTTTTAAAAATCAATATTTTTTGAACGGGAGACTGCTTCTCTTCAACAGATTTTTAATAATAATACCCAATTATTATTTTATCCATTTTTTTAGTAACTATATTTTGTAGGTCCGCCAAAACCCCTACAAAATGCCAGAAAATCCAATGGGGGGATAAATACAAAATCTTCATTATTAAAAAATGGCTATATAAATAATTGGATATTGTTATTGGAGGTCTCCTGAAGAGAACCAGAGTTTTCCGATCCAAAAATATTGATTTTCAAAATTCCATACCATTTCCACGAAAAGTTGTTTTTTCCCCATACAAAATACATGGAAAACTTTGAGCACTTTGAACGACCTCTAAATATTTTTTGATTTCAAAATAAAAAAATAGGGGCATACTTTTTTCGATATAGAACAGTCCTAGGGGGTGAGAGCATTAAAATTCCGACTTTACTTATTTTGGACCACCCTAATGTACATACATACATAGGTGTATGTTTGTGTTTAGCTAGTCTCCATCTAACATACTATTTGCGGGATGTTACAACAGAGTTAAAAGTATGAAATTCAAAAGCCAGCTGAGGCACAAATTCCACGCACGAGTGCGTTACATAGCGCACAGCAGACTGCTATATAAAAATCCAGATAACCAAGGGTATACATACATATATATGTATGTACGTATGTATGTAGGTACGTAGTTAGCTGACATACATATTTATGTGTACATATGTATATACATACAGTGGCGGTCAAAAATGGATGATAAGTGTTTCAGTTTTAATATTTACAATGTTTTTCAAGCTATATTTTTTTATAAAAATATGGTCCATGCTTTAACAAAAATTGTTAAATCACACTTTTAAACCTTATGCAGAATTTAGAAAAATTCCACAAATTTTTATCTAAATTTTGCTATGGAAATATTTTAATTATTCCAGCAGAACTAGACAAAAAATTAGCCGAATGTACATAGGTGTCACCGAAAAATGTAAAAAGACGACGCTTAGGATCCTCCGAAAATTTTATTTTTTTTTTTCGAAATTGCATTGCATACTTTAGACTCAGGGGTGTATGGGGAAACTTTTTTGTTTGCTTGTAAGGTGGTAAGGTCTAATGAACATACTTATATATATAGGTGAGTATTTGTATGTGTAACCCCACACACTCCCACACCAATGCAAGCATATTAGTTAATAGAGTTGTGCGGAAAGTCGAATTACAACAGCAGTTAAGTGGAGTTTAACAGTTAGACAAAGTAGCAAATTAATGCACACATGAGTTGAGCGCAGATATGTTAGCGGCAGGGAACTAACTATGTTGTATATATTTATATCTGCATATGTTTTCTTTTGCTTTCAGCTGCTTTGAAAAAATTATGGAATAAAAAAAAATATATTCTTTTAAGTCCGCATTAGTGATGCAGCAAAAATGTAACAAAACTGGCATCACCAATTTGTTGCACTATACAATTTTTTAAAATTTTGCGTAAACTGATTTCTTGATTGATAGCCTTTGAAGCGCGCTAAATAGATTTTCGGCGCTAAGTTTGCAGCACTTTTTTAGTTGCCATTTCAATAAAAAAATTTAATGATTGACGTGATTGATTATGCTTGAGTATAAATTTTCGCCACAAAAGTAGTTTTGGGGCATGCAGTTAAGCATTTAACTTGCATAACACTAAAAATCGTAGCAAAAATGCAATGATTGACAATGATTGAACCTAACTACTTTTGCTTTAAGCTCAATGCCAAAAAAATCATTAAAAAAATAAATTTTAAAAATTTACCCCACCGAAATTTAGTTCAAAAGACTGAAGTCTAAATTAAAAAAAAATTTCAATGATTGACGTGATTCATTATGCTTGAGTATGAATTTTCGCCATACAAGTAGTTTTGGGGCATGCAGTTAAGCTTCAAACTTAAATAATACTAAAAATCGTAGCAAAAATGCAATGATTGTCAATGATTGAACCTAACTACTTTTGCTTTAAGCTCGAAGCCAAAAAAAAAATCATGAAAAAATGAATCAAAAAAATATACCAGACAGAAATTTAGTTCAAAAGACTGAACTAGATTGAGAATGACTTGTTTGCTTGCTTGATTTTCGAAAAATAAGTATATATGTAAGTCTTAAAAGCCATTAATGTGTTGTGCGCTGTGCTTGGAACCCGCTATGTTAAAACAAGCAGCATTTCATAGACGAAAAATATCTCGGATGACTGCCCATTCTCGAGGAACAAAACTTACGCCCTAGAAATCGCATGCCCGTCCGCTTAAACGGCGTAGAAACATGGACGATGTGGAACAATATGAGAAGGCTTTGGGTGCTTTCGAGAGAGTTCGCGAGGTTTTTTGGTATCGGCCTGAACAGACAAATATTAGTGGTTCAAATTGACCTGAAGAAGATCTGAAAAGCTGTTTTTCAGTAAAAAAAATAAAATAAATGGGAGAAAAAACTTACTTACGCGATATGCTTGATGATGATTGAACTTTAAGGGAAACTTGGTTAAATAAAACGTATAAAACCGCAACTGCATAGGAGCTTGAGACTGAGGCTGAAAAGCTGCTTTCAAGCACTGTAGTAGCTTTCAACAGAAGTTGCCCGCAATTAAAGGTAAAATCCTTGGTGGAGTAAGCAGCTTGAGCAAACGAGATGCGAGGACGGTAAATTATTCAACAGGACTTGAGCTAACTACCAATAACAAGGATTTGAGGAAACGCAAAAGAAGCAGCTGAAAAAACCCTTTGCAAGGAAATAAATAGCCTTCGGAGGCATTTCGTCTCCGAAAATCTCTAACAAGTGATCACAAGATTACGGTCGTCACTCTCAAACTTCTGCAAGGCACTCAGTTCCCGGGCTGTATAGCAGGCTATTATCGACTGGAATGGGGTGAACCAAAACACACTTCTGGGAGGATACAATGTCTTGCAACAAAACTTACCACGATAAAACGATTGTAACTCGTGGTATCACCCTTTAATAATAATAATAATAATAATAATAGATTGGCGCTTACACATATGCTAGTGCTTGGCCGAGCCTCTCCTCCGACTTGTGGCGTGCGCCTTGATGTTGTCACACAAATCGGAGGGACCTACAGTTTTACACCGACTCCGAACGGCGATTTTATTTTTATGAGAAGCTGTTTTTCATGGCAGAAATACACTCGGAGGTTTGCCATTGCCTGCCGAGGGACGACCGCTGTTAAGAAAAAACCTTTTTCTATATTTTTTGCGATGTTGCTTTGACCAGGGCTTGAACCCAGGTGTTGATGAGTGAAAGCGCGCACTGCTTACCACTACACCACAGCGGCCGACCCATTTACCCTTTACCCCTTATAAATCACAGCGGCCAGTTGTGGCATATCCTTGTCTACGTCAAATAGGAAGCAATTCTCACTGAATTGCAAAGAGCGCCGCTCTTACTAAGCCACCTTCGGAGTAGATGAAGAGAGGCTAAGTTCATAGTCTTGCCGAAGTTAAGAACCTTAAAACCAGATATGACTTGCATGCTTAGTTAAACTCGGCCAGAATTTCTTAGGTCGCGGCGCCACTCAACAGCCCAGAAATGCCCATCATAAAATTTTAATTTTCAGCCGCTCACCGCTCAGCCACTCATTGCGTGGCCTCGACCTTAAGCGATTACAGCATCAATCAAGAAGAAAAGCTGGCTTTATCTTACAGAACAAAAAGGCATTGAAAAAATCTTGGATCAACTCTTCATAGAAGTTAACCTAATGGAACGAAACCCACTAAAACTGCTATTCACAACCTTAGCCTTTTTTGCCCTCATTAACATTCCAAGAAGACAACACGTCAAAAGGGTTGATAAAAGATGCCTTGCTAAGCAAAGGGGGCAGCCCCATCATCCATCAATGGGCTCTATCTATGCTAAAAACAAGAAATTACCTAAGTAGTTCGGAGCCTCGACAAAATCAATTACAACCACAAGGAATTGCCGTGAAGGCTTGTACGGTCTCCTCTTTTGTAGGCAAATGTTATAAAGGAACTCCTCTGCTTAACTGGAGCGGAGGACGAAAAATTTTCGACCGAGTTCAGCAAAGATGGTGTGACACTAAAGAAATATCAATATATCCCGTTTATGCCAAGTATAATGTTATTCATGGCCAAACTTACTCTGGGCGGCATAAGAGTAGGCTTTAAAAATGAAGCAAAATACCTGGGGCGATTCTGGAAAGCACTTACCTCGAACACATATTAGGATGCAAAAATCAACAAGAAAATGAGAGCTTTCTTTACTTGTACACAACTTTTAGGAACAACTTGCGAGACTTTCTCCCTAATTGAACTACCTGTCCTGGTGTACTAAAGCTTCACGAAGAGCTCCTAGTACATAACTAAGTAAAGTTCACCGAATGGTGTACATTGCGAGAAGAGGTGTCCTGGCTCCTTGCTGAGAATATTATTTTTTATTTATTTATTTTTTCTTATGATTGGACATTAGGGTGGTCCAAAATAAGTAGAGAAAGAATTTTAATTCTCCGGGTGGGAGCCATACCATTTTTATGAAAAGTTGTTTTTTCACCATATAAAATACATGAAAAACTTTGAGCGTATTGAGCGACCTCTAAAAATTTGTTGATTTCAAAATAAAAAACTGGGGTATATATTTTGCGATATCGAACAGTCCTAGAAGGTGCGAGCATAAAAAGTCCGGCTTTACTTTTTCACATGCATTTTTGGACCACCCTAATGAGTAAACTCTTGTGATTCCCATAGTATTGCGCTTAAATATTGCGCTTTGTTTTAGATAACTTCATTAGCGATTTAATCAAGTGGAAGAGATAGCAAAATGTGAGACGTTGCATGACAAAAATGTACGTACTATTGTATAATTAAGAAGGCGAGATACCAAACTCAACAAAAGCTCTTGCACTATTCATAATGATTTTCTTTCTTTCTTCTTTAACCAACTTAAGATTACTATCTTCAAACGCTGCGAAACTATGAAAAAGGAAGAACTAAATTGTTTCGAGTCATTCGACGCATTTATCGCAGACTGCCGATTCTAAACCGAAAATAAAACAATTTTGCCTAAAAGTATGCTATATCAGCAATCTAACATTCCATAGCTACATGTATCTGCATTGACTAATTTTGTATTGCATTTCTGTTGCATACTTCGAGGCACAAAAATTATATTAAAGTACTATTGAGCGAATTCTCATCGATAAATGCTTCATTCAAATGCACCACTAATCGACCTCACAAATTTGTTCATAAAAGTTTTTAGTATTTTATAAAATTTGTAAACTTCATTGCCTTCACCAAAAGCGCTTGTAAACATTTTTCGGTATGCAATTAAAAGGCGCCTATAAAATTAATGAAACAATAACAATGCAATCACATCGCTATTCCGCTGACGTTATAGCCATTTCGATGGTTGTAGCGTTTTAAGCACTAAACGTAAAATTTTGCAAAACTTTATAATTTATGTCATGTATGCATTTTTGAAATTTAAGATTATTAGATAAATATTTATTGTATAGGGATGTGTGATTAATCGATTAAGCAATTTTTTAATTAATCATAATCCTGATTAATCAAATAATTTGATTAATCATAACGTGAGTAATTACTGTTTACTCAAAAAAAAATTACTTGAAATCTGCATAACCTTGTTCATTTCTTTCTTTGTAATAATTCTATATTGGCAGCAAAATGAGGTCGACAAAGTTTGATTGATTTTGACATTGCTCTCAGAAGAACCATCCTATAAAGTCAAATTGAAACGATTTTGTATGAATTTCGAATCGCTTGTTTATATTTTTTGGCATAATAAATAGTACCTTAAAAGAGAGCCTACCTGAGTTGTCAATCACGACTTGATTGGTAGTAAGCTAACTTCTCAATGTGCAAGCATTCCGAAATCAAAGCGAGTCAGTCCTCTGCAGTACGGGGGAGCGACTACAGGAATGACGAATCGGTAGCTACCTGATAAACTCCTTTAATTACCGACCGACTACTTGCAGTGTATTTCAGCGATTACTTTTACAAGGCAATGTCCTAGGCGGTAGTCACCATCGGCTCTCTCTGCACTACCGGGAGTTACTAAAGTAGTCTAGTAGTGGGCGCCCTCTGTAGTAGTTTTTCGCTATTCTGCTTCCGACGGGTTCGACTCTGCACTACCATGTGCACTACCACGGGTTAATAGAGTAGCTACTCCAGCCGTACTGGAGGGATGTTTATCTGTACAAATGCAGTAATCGCGCGCTGTTATGTGGGTTCAAACTCAACATTTGAAAACACATTTACATGTATGGCTGTAGCTGAGTGGTCAAAGACGCATGTTACATACAATTGGTTGCTGTCATGAGGGTACGGGTTCAATTACCATCAGACGGAACATTAAATTAATTAATTAATTTTTTTTTTTCTTAATTACGAAAAAGCATCTGTGCACTTCACAACGACATATTTTATAACGTACATACTCAAATTTAAAACGCGTATTTTTTTAAATTTAGCACGTTTTTTTTCAATTATAAAATTTTTTTTTCCTCAATGTAGCTTTGAGTTTTTTTTAAATTACCATTATGTTGGTGGAGCCCGTGGTTTTTGTCAAAAATTTTCAATACGGCGCAACGTGTATACCAAATTTGTTTGATATCGGTCAAGTAGTTTTTGAGATACCCATATATGATATATAAAGACGTGACGCTTTGGTGGCACAGTTCTTCTCGAAACCGGAAATGAATTCGAACAAGTAAGAGCAGCGCTGTCTTCGGCTATGCCGAAGGCTTCATACCTTTCATGAAAATCTGCAAATTTTACTTTGACAGATTACTGCTTTTGAATACATCTGCATACATCGATAGAGGAGTTACATACTTATATAAAAAATCGCATCTAAACAATCAGAGGTATGGAAGATATACCTTATATTAGCACCAATCTAAGTGATTTTCACTGCTATGTGATCGGTATGTAAACCGGTAACACAATTTATTTATAAAGGAGATATATGGCAAAAACTGGTATCTGTACAATCAGTGGTATAGGAGATAAAGCTTAGTTCAGAAACACCAGGTCCCGTCTTATTCGCAGAAAAAAAGTTGAAATTTGTAGACCAGTGTAATGGGTGCAAGTATTGCAAAATTTCATGTTCGTAGCTGCATAAATGGAGAAGTTATAATGAAAAATCTCATATCTGAACAATCAGTTGTATGGGAGCTATATGTTATAGTGGTCCGATTCTTCCGGTTCCGACAAATGATTAATACATTATAAAAATACACCCACCTACCAAATTTGATCCGGATATCTCGAAAACTGAGAGACTAGATTGCATACAAACAGACAGACAGACGGACAGACGGACATGGCTAAATCAACTCAGCTCGACGTTC
>NW_023458567.1:12239925-12243574 GCF_013731165.1 Rhagoletis pomonella | reverse complement strand
CTTTTGAGGTTTGTAATGTCATAAATATTTAGTAAACCGGAGAATTTTAAATAAATTGCATGTGGGTAAAAAGTGATTTCAAAATGTACATACATACATATGAATGTATTTACACGCTTGCATACCTCTATTATATGCAGTAATATAAATAAGGACTTTTATGGCTATATAAAGTGCAAAGGGGGATTGTTGTTGGCGGACCCACATATAAAGTGAAATGAAAGGCACGTCCGTAACAAGCCAACAAATTGCCAACTACTTTATTACAAATTTTGGAAATTCAAAATTTAACCACAAGTAAAATTATCAAACAAAAAGGAACCGAATAAAACTATTAATCGAATAAAAGTTATTTGAAATTGTTTGCTCGTAGTAACAGCGCCACAACACAGGCATCGGAATAGCTTTTATGCTGCTACGGATAACACATTTGTATGTAAGATCAGTGTTTTGTTCGCCTGCGTGTGCATAAAATGCTACGTATTTGGATTTGTGAACGATTCAAGTGAAAATTTCTAATTTTACCATACAACAAAACGATTGTGGCACGTTTTTATCTCTGCCCACAGCATGGCAAACATACGAAAAAGCTAACACAATTTTACTACATAACAAACACAGCCACATATGTAGTGGCATGGAAGCTGAGCTGAGCTGGGCTGAGCGCATGAGAGCTTACTTAGTGGTATCTACACTCGCACATTTATCGAAATGTTTTGCAAATGTGTGTACTAAATAATAATGAAAAGCATTTAGTGTGATTACATGTTTAAAATAATATAAGCCACATGCTAAGTTGGCTGGCTGGCTGGCCGGGTTGGCTGGCTGGCTACACAAAATGAAATGAATTGAATGAACAAAAGTGGAACTGTAAAGGCGAAAAGTACGTGGCGTGGAGGAGTGAGGGCGACGCATAGCAGAGGGACACGCTGTGTTTGTACTGTACTTTTTGAGATAGCAAGTCACAGATTCAATTCTCAATGGTACTAGCTGACCCTCCAAAGGCCAAAAGGCAACGGCAAAGGGTGAGTCAGAGCGTAGCGTGGATTTTGAAATTAAGTCCGTACTACCGTATTATATAACTAGTAAGGAAGTAACTTTCTCGATTGAAATGAAAATCGATTAAAATTAATTGTTGCCTAATTTTAGGCGCTGAATGTAAAAGCAGAAAAGAAATACCAACCGATGTTTTCTTGCTCTTTTCTTTTAGCTATGCGCGCGGTATCCAAAGCCTTCAAGCAGAGCATCGACCATTTTGAATCACTCTGTATATTTTGAATAACCGAATACCCTTTTATAGGTATTTGTAGGTGTAGGCACTGCATAAGCTCATTTTTGCTTTGGCGCCCATTGTTGCTTCGGTGTAACAGTAGCCGGTTCTCTATTTCTGTGGCATGGCATTGTAGGCACTGATAAAACTTACACATGTTTATACTAAACACATATCTGCTTGGTCAGTTGAATGTTATTGAATGTGCAATTATATTTCGTAAGTACTAAATGTGGTATGTTTTATGGAATTTTGCATTCATGACTAAGTTCGCTCGTTGGCATAGCAGACAAATGCCAGTGCTACAAAAGCATGCCTTCGAATGAGATTACAAAAGTACTTACATACATACATACACACATATTAAATAATGTTCGAATTTATCTCGCATGTAGTAAATACATATAAAAGGCGCAGAGCGTGCATGGTTTTGGCTGTTTTAGAATTTTAGTGTGTTTCAGCTTAGAAATTAATCAAATTAAAAGCACAACTTTTGCTCCAAAACTTTAAAATTCTGTAAGCGTCGACTGTTCAATCGCTTCAAAAAGTAGTCTGCAAATTCTTTGTTTTGCTACTTAGGCATTCAATCTGGAATCACAGAATGCATTTTGCTTGAAATGAAAGGAAACAATTTTAAATGATTTGAAATTCACTGGTAAGAGCGCAAGTGAAGAAAATCTCCAAATTTAATAGCTACATACGTACGTATGTATGTATGTACTCATTAGCTAGTGGTTATCACTGCGGCCGCTTGTTGGTTATCTTCAACAGACCGCCCAAGCAATTAACTAATTTGACCGACACTTCCGCTGGCACAGTCAGCAAACTATCAATTACATACCAACAGCATCGCCAAGGGCAATGATATAAATCTTTAAAAGGGAGTAAAGCAAACAAAGTGAGAACTAATTGAGTGGTGCGAAAAAGAAAAGTAAGTAGATTAGGGTGTCCCTGATTTTTTTTTTTTTTTTTTGAAATTCGATAAGCATACACTCTTAAAGTTGTTCCTTTTGACCTAAATAACATGTAGCTACATAAAGTTTTATTGATGGCGATAACAATCCGTGCTGACTTAAAGTTGAAGTTTTGGTTATAGATAAGATTTCTAATCTCACATGAAAAATTTGCCTTATGTATCGCAAACATAAAAGTGAAGCTCAACCGCAGTGAATCTACTTTTTTTAATTTTTTAGTATGCTCTACAATCATAAGGATTCACATTTAAAATTTTAAAGGGCTTATTCGCAGCGATTTGAAACGGATAATTTTGAATAACTTATAGCTTTAGTTATATGCTGTGCTATAATTTTTGAACACTTAAAGAATGCTGGCATTTTAGTGGAATGTGGAAGTGAATTTTTGTATTGAGAAAATTATATCTAACGGTATAGTATATTGTAAACTATGGTGGTGAGGATAACCTTTCAAACAAAATTCTATGGTTAGTAAGGAAAGGACTGCACACGGAACACACTCCTCTAAAGCCGAGCACACCAAGACCTGGGTACCGTTTACCTTCTGTTTAACTTCTTCATCTCGAAACTTCCACAGTTACCGGGATGCCTTGTACTGATCTCCTACGCAGAAGATTGTTCGAAATTGTCACTACAAAGCATTGATTACTACTACTAACTCACGACGAGATGCACACTTAAAGTGCACAACCACGGCACCCAATGTTGCACGCTGATAAGCCTCAAGGAACATTCACCGAGAGATAACCACCACTTTTACCAACGCGCCCAACTCGCCCCGTGGCTATCGTCATAGGAGTTCAGTCACCTCCCTTTGCAGGCGAAGACCTTCAGCTGCATTAAGAAAACCGCGAGACTCTGGCACGATTAAGGTCCTGATACTTTAACAGCTAAAGCTTTTCTTATTCAGAATCTATGTATAGAAAATACCCTCTGTATATGTCAGTCTTATGTAAACGCCCACATGTCACCAACTACCTCCTCACTTACTTACATATATTAAATCCGCTTAGCTAAAAGTTCTCTCTCATTGATCCGTCCCTGTTAAATAGAAGGTTTCTCGGGGCTACCGTTGATTCAACTTGATGATAAGAGTGAAATAGGTCGAAAGCTAAAACTGAAGTGAGATAACCCCTAGATAGTGAAGCTGTACAAAGCTACGATCGATAAACTAGCTCATCGTTAAGTTATTTTAGCGCGATATGACATAACTAGGGGTCACATTTTAATAAAACGAAATCTTGCCTATGCTTCGGCAAGATTGGCAAAATTAAATAACATTTAGCATCATAATTTCATCTTCAAGTCGGCGGGGATTACCGTCATCCTACACCATTAACAATTTATATACATAATTATATGCTATTTAGGGCAAGAAGAAAAACTTTAGAGGGTATGAGTATCG
>NW_023458567.1:12234371-12239915 GCF_013731165.1 Rhagoletis pomonella | reverse complement strand
TCCTCTTAATCTCTTTGAGCCCTCTCTAGGATAATAGTCAGTTATCTTCTTATTAGATCAAGTTCGTTATGTTTTCCAGCATAGTTTAGTAGATACTTGCATGCCAAAATTATTTGGAAGCAGCTAGAGGTATGGGAAATGCTGTGAGTGCAACTTGGCTTTGCTCCTATTTTCCACTACCTAGTACACGGTCTTGAGTATTGCAAATATCTCACGATAGAATACCGTGGCATATTCCCCAGAAAAATTGTATGCGACTTCATATTTTATTTTGGTCTTAATTTAAAAGAAGGGATGAATACCCGTCTTCGCTTATAACGATGTCAGGTTCTTGGTCATTTATAAAATTGAGCTTCTATTTGTGACCAAAGTCGATTTTCGTAATCTGATAGTCGTGACATAGCATCGAACGCATGCCTCTTTTTCGTTATTCACTATTCTGGGCACCTCAAAATTCCGTTTCCCATTTAGGAAATCATTCCTATGGTATGCGCACAATTTAAACATACATATACGCTCTGTCTAACTTAACTTCTAAGCCTTTGTGTTGTATATACATAAATAACGAATCCCAGCATTCCCGGCAAATCCGCTATGACTGCGCGATTCTCAACAACTCATGCATTTCATATTATACATTTCGCAATTTCTCTCCACTATTTGATGCATCACACATAGCAGAACTCGTCTGCTTGTTAGCGAAATTTTTCACTTTTTCACTAAATCACATTTTTATTTATTTTTATCATTTTATTCTCCGTTTGTTTTTTTTTCTTCATACAAATAACGATTTCTGCTTGCCATGCTTTTTGATTGGATTGCAAAGCGCATTTTCAATTAAACTTTCGACTTTTGCGCCACCAATGCTGCGGCCGTTGCCTTTGTTGTGGTTGTTGTTACAGCTTGGTTTTTATATGCACATACATATTTTTTGCTGCAATACTTTCTCTTGTTGCTGCAATTTTATATATTTTGTTTTAGTTGTTCTTTGCTTCGCTAACAAAAAGCTTTGTTTTGTTCAATTATCTAACATTTTCCTGCTCGTTTTGGTGAAAAAGAATGACACCAGACACACACACACGCACACACACGATTGCAGCTAAATAACGAGCGTGTAACTGATTTTGACTTTTACTAAACTAAATTGTATAAAAATAAATGTTGCTACCACAAAATGCTTTTAAACCCCCGTAAAACTCTAAAGTGAGCTAATATGCTATACCACTTAATGCGAAGTGTTGCGCGAAAGCTTGAAAGTTACAAATTTCGCGTGGAATTAGGATAAATGTTTGGGAATACAATATATTTTTTGTGTACGCATTAAGCTCTCAAACAAATGAGCACTTCCATCTTCAAGAGAGACTGATCGCTGATGCAGGCGTTTACGATAAAAAAAAACCTTATTATTGCCTTCCTTGATATCGAAAAGGCAGTAAATATTTTGCTATGCGAGGTGTGGTTATAAGCCTATGCTTCGCGGTGGAACTGTCGTAGTGCAGTGGGACAGTGATTCGGTCCACCGCAGGATGAGTAGACGTAGCCTATATGGGGCCGTTCTTTCACCAGTTGTCGGAATCGTCGTCAACATCGGCATAGTGTGGAGTTGAAAAGAAGTGACTGTTGGGTAATTGTCTACGCCTTACCTACTTAAGCGAAGTCCATAATAAGTCTGCTAGCTGCGGCCTTGCTATTAACCCGTAAAAAACGTTGCTCGACTTTTTTACTAGCGGGTATAAGGTGCCTAATGCCAAGTTTTTCTCGAACGCTGGCATTCCACTTTTCCACTCTAATAGGTTCGAGTATTAGAACTACATCATAGATAGAAAATTTGTTAGGCTCA
Source organism: Rhagoletis pomonella (assembly GCF_013731165.1). NCBI lineage: Eukaryota > Metazoa > Arthropoda > Insecta > Diptera > Tephritidae > Rhagoletis > Rhagoletis pomonella. Next base: position 12,238,075 of record NW_023458567.1, on the reverse strand, counting down.
TGTCCGCACGCTACGCGACAGTATTGTCATGAAGGAGTGCAACCGACTCAGTGTATCGTAAAGTCAGTTGAGAAATGCCGTGAATGGGCTCTCTTTCACCCTCTTTCTGGTTCTTATTCGTCTACAAATTTGTATGATCTTAGGCAAGGAAGCCTAAACCCTTTTCAGAAATTAGTCTGCTAGTTGTCGACTTGCTATACTTCTAAGATTGAGTTACCCATGTTCACCAGCAAATATTAACTACCAAATGCCAAGTTTTCCTTTATTAGTGGTGTTCGACTTGTACTCTCAGACACATTCAAGTATATGGACTATCCTTAAAGCTAAATAATTAGGACCAAGTAAAGGAGATATCATTTGCTGTTTATTGACATGGGGAAGAGGTAGAGCCTCTTCCCAAAAGAAATCAACAACCTACGTGAATTCATTATCAAGCCAATTATGTCAGCCTAATGCCCGTCGACTGAACAGAACTGCTGCACGAAAACATCGAAATGCTAAGTTGCAAAGTCTTTCTGATACTAAAGTCACTTCGGCAGCAGCAATTTCTTTTTCCTCATGCTAGCTTCTGCAGAGAGAGTTTATTCGTATTTCCCATTGTCGAAGGTACATTATATTATAATATACCGTTTACTTTTGCTGCATATCGTTTGAATGCAAGCAAGTTCTCCGTCCTTTTTTCTGTCCAATGGCGGCTATTTTAATTGTGATACCTCACGAGCGCTCCATTTGGTCCAAAATTTCCCTAAACCGTGGCTGCCTGCTTCGTTTATAGGAACCTGAGAGCCAACGGCAATAATTATCACCGTTCAAAACTTCTACTGAGGGTTGTAAACCTAGTTTCTTGGTGTGGCAAAAAAAGAAAAAGTGGAACAAAAAGTAGTGAGCAGGCACTGTGACCAATGGTAACCATCATCTGCCAGCTCTGCATGGTTGTAAGTCCGCACCAAACTCCCGAAGCAAGTTGAAGACAGAATCGGTATTCTCACTCTGCGGTCCAAGCAATTCTAAGCTGCTTACGACCGGTTAGACAACGAGAGATCAACCTGATATCTGCCTTATTTGCGAGATTATTACACATAATTAAATTTGTTTTCCGGCATGTAATATAGCTTTTCTGTAGATAGTTGGTTAAGACGGTTGGCAAATTTTAATTTACTGTACCAAAAGACAAGCACAAAGGAACGGTTAAAAAAAATTAGGAAAGTTTTCAAAAAGTAAAATTTTATAGGTACGTGTTATTCCGGTACTAGGATTGACTTTGCGTTAGTATTGACTTCCTTATTTCTTAGTTCCGTCCAACGTTCTTTTTTCCTAAGAATATTCGCAAATATTTTGTCACCTTTATTGACTTCGAAGTTGCTTCCAGGGATTTGTTATGGCTCTTACCTGAAAACTTTTCCAGAAAATTACGCTATCACACTAGCTTTCTAGCAAAAAATAAGATTAATTTTAGTTTCGCCAATGATTTCTTCCTTCGATTGTGAAAGCACTACCTTTTAAAGCTTTTCCCAAAGAAATATATAATTCCAATTTAATCGCCCGAAAATTAATTAAAATCATAGTCAATTTGAATTTAGCTGTAAGTCTCCGCTATCTCGCTTCATTTGCAATTTCACAACTCTGCAAGGAACAAATAGCTACGCACCTGAAATTGTGCTTTCAATATTTATGATTGCAAACTTTCATATTTGGCTGAGGCAAAGCTTAGCAATGTCTAGCAGAAAGTTCCAGTTGTGACTGAAGGATTTGAATAGTTTTGCCGTTGACGTTTATATGGGCACTTGAAAATACTTACGTATGTATATGTATACGCAAGAAGGTGTGTGTGTAAAACACAAATGCAGGCAATAATAATTTACAGCTAGCTGTGTACTTATATGCAGTACTGTTTAGTTGGACGCTGCAATCATGTTTGTATATGTAAATGTGTATGCATAAGTATGCTCATGTGAGTGCTGCTTGCTAGTACAACTCCATAAATTTTAATACACCTGTTATCCTTGTGAAGTGGAACTACTATCACAAGGACCGGAGACAGTAGTAGCACTTGTGAATACTGCTGACGCTACTACTACAAACATAGCTCGGAACTACCAATGGAAGTGCGGGCAGGCGACGAAGGACTATGCGCTGTGCTCACAAGGATGCCATGCAACAACTCTTGTTAGTCATCATATATTTATGGACGTACAATAGAAATCTATGTATGTATGTATATGTAACAACCTGATGTGTATAACCACCAGCATAGGTACGGGGAACTATATTTATTTGCCAACAAAACTTCCTTTACATTTTATATTCAACTCGTAATTTTGATGTGGCAACATGTCATTTGCTGCAAACCAACTTCAAAACAGCCAACACTTGAGTGATAAGTAAATAGAAGGACAAACAAGCGAGCAAACGAATAAATAAACAAATGTACCAACAAGCGTAAATGTAGAGAGAAATGGTGAAAATGTAAAAATCATCTACAAGCTTGCATGGCAAAAGCAGTGAATACAGACAGATATACAAAGTTACATACATACAAATAAATTGTTGATACAGCCAGCGTTTTTTGAAGGACATTCCACTTGAATTTTATGGCGCGCTCATTGAATTGCACTGAACTTACACACTGAGAGGAAAAGTTGAATTTGGCACAGAACCCGAGGAATGCCGTGGCCTAACTGCAGGAACTCCTCAAGCTGCGTTTATAGTTACGTTTTTTTTTCAGGGAGTTTGTGAGGAAGACGCGAAATGCGTCGAATAGAACAGGAGTGTAAAGACGGCCAAAGCAGCTCTAACCCAGCAACCATTTATATAGGAACTTGGCTCAAACCAGGCATACAAAAAATGTTCCTTTTGCGCATTAAAATAAGCAAAATTTTAAATTTTAATTATTTTTATAAAGTCTCCAAAGTCTTCACTGTGGGGTTTTGTTTAAGATTTATTAATTTTTATTAACAAAATTACCAAAATATTAAAAAAAAATTCCTTGTTAATTCTCCAAAGTCTCCAATTTCCTATTGGAAAAAAATTTGAATAACATTCTACTTGCGATTTGCAGCTATTTGCTTAACTCCTTTAAAAAAGTTGAAGTTTAAAAATTTCCAAAGTCTCCACTTTACTTACAGTAAAGAGTTCTTCTTTTTTCACATTAAATCAAGCAAAGATACCAATCTAAATTATTTTTCGAAGTCTCCAAAGTCTCCACAGTATATTTTTGTTAGAATTTATTACTTTTTTATTCAAGAAGCTGCCAACAATAGTTAAAAAATGTCCTAGCAAATTTTTAAAAGTCTCCAATTGTTGTTTGTGAAAAAACGTTTGAAATATGCTGAATTTATATCTTTCAGCGCGCACATTAAGTTGCACTTGAGCTGAACTGAGAGGCACATTTGGATGAAAGTGAAAATTAACTAACTTAGAACCCCTTTAGGGGTTAAAATTTGCAGCCCGCTATAAATAGTATGCATGTACTAAATGAAAACTTAGCCAAACCTCCGTCCGTAAGCTTTTTTTCAAATGCCCCAAAGTATAAATTTTACTTGTTATTAAAAATTTTTATTTTTACAAAGTAGTTCAGTTTTACAATACGCGCACTGAGTTATTAAAACTTTTCAGAGTGGAGAACGTAATTAGAATTTTAAAACAAAATACATTTGCAAATGCCCAAGACCTTTTTTTAATAGTTAAACACCGTAACTTTGTAC
>NW_023458567.1:12226153-12234271 GCF_013731165.1 Rhagoletis pomonella | reverse complement strand
GTACAAAGTTACGGTGTTTAACTATTAAAAAAAGGTCTTGGGCATTTACAAATGTATTTTGTTTTAAAATTCTAATTACGTTCTCCACTCTGAAAAGTTTTAATAGCTCAGTGCGCGTATTGTAAAACTGAACTACTTTGTAAATATAAAAATTTTTAATAACAAGTAAAATTTATACTTGGGGGCATTTGAAAAAAAGCTTACGGACGGAGGTTTGGCTAAGTTTTCATTTAGTACATGCATACTATTTATAGCGGGCTGCAAATTTTAACCCCTAAAGGGGTTCTAAGTTAGTTAATTTTCACTTTCATCCAAATGTGCCTCTCAGTTCAGCTCAAGTGCAACTTAATGTGCGTGCTGAAAGATATAAATTCAGCATATTTCAAACGTTTTTTCGCAAACAACAATTGGAGACTTTGGAGACCTTTAAAAATTTGCTAGGACATTTTTTAACTATTGTTGGCAGCTTCTTGAATAAAAAAGTAATAAATTCTAACAAAAACATAGTGTGGAGACTTTGGAGACTTCGAAAAATAATTTAGACTGGTATCTTTGCTTGATTTAATGTGAAAAAAAGAAGAACTCTTTACTGTAAGTAAAGAGGAGACTTTGGAAATTTCTAAACTTCAATTTTTTTAAAGAAGTTAAGCAAATAGCTGCAAATCGCAAGTAGAATGTTATTCAAATTTTTTTCCAATATTGGAGACTTTGGAGTATTAGCTAAGAAATTTTTTTAAATATTTCTATAATTTTTTGAATAATAATTAATAAAACCTAAACAAAACCCCACAGTGAAGACTTTGGAGACTTTATAAAAGTAATTAAAATTTAAAATTTTGCTTATTTTAAGGAAAATTTTTTGTATGCCTGGTTTGAGCCAAGTTGGTTGCCAAGTGGTTGCTGGGTTAGAGCTGCTTTGGCCGTCTTTACACTCCTATTCTATTGGACGCATTTCGCGTCTTCCTCACAAACTCCCTGAAAAAAAAAAACGTAACTATACACGCAGCTTGAGGAGTTCCTGCAGTTAGGCCTCGGCATCCCTCGGGTCCTGTGCCAAATTCAACTTTTCCTCTCAGTGTTCAATGAGCGCGCCATAAAATTCAAGTGGAATGTCCTTCAAAAAACGATGCTTTGCTGGCTGTATCAACAATTTATTTGTATTTATGTATGTATGTAACTTTGTATATCTGGCTGTATTCATTGCTTTTGCCATGCAAGCTTGTAGATGATTTCTCCATTTTCACCATTTCTCTCTACATTTACGCTTGTTGGTACATTTGTTTATTTATTCGTTTGCTCGCTTGTTTGTCCTTCTATTTACTTATCACTCAAGTGTTGGCTGTTTTGAAGTTGGTTTGCAGCAAATGACATGTTGCCACATGAAAATTACGAGTTGAATATAAAATGTAAAGGAAGTTTGTTGGCAAATAAATATAGTTGCCCGTACCTATGCTGGTGGTTATACACATCAGGTTGTTACATATACATACATACATAGATTTCTATTGTACGTGCATAAATATATGATGACTAACAACAGTTGTTGCATGGCATCCTGGTGAGCACAGCGCACAGTCCTTCGTCGCCTGCCTGCACTTCCATTGGTAGTTCCGAGGAATGTATGTTTGTAGTAGCGTCAGCAGTATTCACAAGTGCTACTACTGTCTCCGGTCCTTGTGATAGTAGTTCCACTTCACAAGGATAACAGGTGTATTAAAATTTATGGAGTTGTACTAGCAAGCAGCACTCACATGAGCATACTTATGCATACACATTTACATATACAAACATGATTGCAGCGTCCAACTAAACAGTACTGCATATAAGTACACAGCTAGCTGTAAATTATTATTGCCTGCATTTGTGTTTTACACACACACACCTCCTTGCATATACATATACATACGTAAGTATTTTCAAGTGCCCATATAAACGTCAACGGCAACGCTATTCAAATCCCTCAGTCACAACTGGGACTTTCTGCTAGACATTGCTAAGCTTTGCCTCAGCCAAATATGAAAGTTTGCAACCATAAATATTGAAAGCACAATTTCAGGTGCGTAGCTATTTGTTCCTTGCAGAGTTGTGAAATTGCAAATGAAGCGAGATAGCGGAGACTTACAGCTAAATTCAAATTGACTATGATTTTAATTAAAATTCGGGCGATAAAATTGGAATTATATTTCTTTGGGAAAAGCTTTAAAAGTTGGTGCTTTCAAATAGCATTTCATGGAATAAATCTTAAATATTTAACAATCGAAGAAAGAAATCATTTGCGAAACTAAAAGTTATCTTATTTTTGGCTAGAAAGCCAGTGTGATAGCGTAATTTTCTGGAAAAGTTTTGAGGTAAGAGCCATAACAAATCCCTGGAAGCAACTTCGAAGTCAATAAAGGTGACAAAATATTTGCGAATACATATTCTTAGGAAAAAAGAGACGGAAACTCAATCCTAGTACAGGAATTACAATTTTTTTTTTCCTGGCAGCCACTGGGTCATTCTTCAATAGCATACTCGAATTCAATCTTATTAAATACGGCAACATTGTGTCGGCTACCAGGTTACTATTTGATCGAAGTTTATGAGGTCGATGGCCCGGTAAGAAACCACAATTTTCTTTGTAGCAGGGAAACTATTCGGTCTTCTTTGAACGTAGTAATTACGTGGCGGGTAAAGTGTGAACCAGGTGAATGCAGCGAAGCATTAGGCAGGCTTAGACATGTACAGCTCATTGGCTATCGTACGTACCTACAAAAATTTACTTTTTAAAATTTTCCAGATTTTTTTTACTTTTTCTTTATGCTTGTATGTTGGTACAGTAAATTAAAATCTGTCAACCATTTCAACCAAATATCTACAGAAAAGCTTTATTACATGCCGGAAATCAAATTTTATTATGTGTAATAATCTCGCAAATAAGGCAGATATCAGGTTGATCTCTCGTTGTCTAACCGGTCGTAAGCAGCTTAGAATTGCTTTGACCGCAGAGTGAGAATACCGATTCTGTCTTGAATTTGCTTGCGGAGTTTGTTGCGGACTTACAACCATGCAGAGGTGGCAGATGATGGTTACCATTGGTCACAGTGCCTGCTCACTACTTTTTGTTCCACTTTTTTTTTGCCACACCAAGAAAATAGGTTTACAATCCTCAGTGGAAGTTTTGAACGGTGATAATTATTGCCATTGGCTCTCAGGTTCCTATAAACGAAGCAAGCAGCCACGGTTTGGGGGTCGTATTATGAAAATTGATGAATATACCGTATATATCACAAACACAGACTTTGCAACTTAGCTTTTCGATGTTTTCGTGCAGCAGTTCTGTTCAGTCTACGTCGTCATGTTGTTGACGAATACGATCCAGAAAGAGGGTGAAAGAGGGCCCATTTACGCGATTTCTCAACTGACTTTATGTTGCACTGAGTCTGTTGCACTCCTTCATGACAATACTGTCGCGTAGCGTGCGGACATGAGCCTAACAAATTTTCTATCTATGATGTAGTTCTAATACTCGAACCTATTAGAGAGGAAAAGTGGAATGCCAGCGTTCGAGAAAAACTTGGCATTAGGCACCTTATACCCGCTAGTAAAGAAGTCGAGCAACGTCTTTTACGGGTTAATAGCAAGGCCGCAGCTAGCAGACTTATTATGGACTTCGTTTAAGTACGTAAGGCGTAGACAATTACCCAACAGTCACTCCTTTTCAACTCCTCACTATGCCGTTGTTGACGACGATTCCGACAACTGGTGAAAGAACGGCCCCATATAGGCTACGTCTACTCATCCTGCGGTGGACCGAATCGCTGTCCCACTGCACTACGACAGTTCCACCGCGAAGCATAGGCTTATAACCACACCTCGCATAGCAAAATATTTACTGCCTTTTCGATATCAAGGAAGGCAATAATTACGATTTTTGTTTATCGTAAACGCCTGTTTCTTACGTATACAACGATCAGTCTCTCTTGAAGATGGAAGTGCTCATTTGTTTGAGAGCGTAATGCGTACAGAAAAAATAAATTTTATTACCAAACATTTATCCCAATTCCACGCGAAATTTGTAACTTTCAAGCTTTCGCGCAACACTTCGCATTAAGTGGTATAGCATATTAGCTCACTTTAGAGTTTTACGAGGGTTTAAAAGCATTTTGTGGTAGCAACATTTATTTTTATACAATTTAGTTTAGTAAAAGTCAAAATCAGTTACACGCTCGTTATTTAGCTGCAATCGTGTGTGTGCGTGTGTGGGTGTGTGGTGTCGTTCTTTTTCACCAAAACGAGCAGGAAAATGTTAGATAATTGAACAAAACAAAGCTTTTTGTTAGCGAAGCAAAGAACAACTAAAACAAAGTATATAAAATTGCAGCAACAAGAGAAAGTATTGCAAAAACCAAGCTGTAACAACAACCACAACAAAGGCAGGCAACGGCCGCAGCGTTGGTGGCGCAAAAGTCGAAAGTTTAATTGAAAATGCGCTTTGCAATCCAATCAAAAAGCATGGCAAGCAGAAATCGTTATTTGTATGAAGAAAAAAAAAACAACTGAGAATAAAATGATAAAAATAAATAAAAATGTGATTTAGTGAAAAAGTGAAAAAATTCGCTAACAAGCAGACGAGTTCTGGTATGTGTGATGCATCAAATAGTGGAGAGAAATTGCGAAATGAATAATATGAAATGCATGAGTTGTTGAGAATCGCGCAGTCATAGCGGATTTGGCGGGAATGCTGGAATTCGTTATTTATATACAACACAAAAGGCTTAGAAGTTAAGTTAGACAGAGCGTATATGTATGTTTAAATTGTGCGCATACCATAGGAATGATTTCCTAAATGGGAAACGGAATTTTGAGGTGCGCAGAATAGTGAATAACGAAAAAGAGGCATGTGTTCGATGCGAAATCGGGACAATGAAGATTACGAAGATCGACTTTGGTCACAAATAGAAGCTCACTTTTACAAACCAAAATGGAATCTGAAGTCGCTTTGCAATCAAATCCTTTTTATAGTAGCTTAGTGGAGTTTTAGGTTAAGATCTATGCAGTTGCCATGTTGGCAAAGTGGCCTAGCATGATGAAGGTCATCCACCTCTCAAACCTAGCCCATATTGCAGACACTCAAGCTACTTAAAATCAACACTCTTAAGTCGACAACGATTCAGTAACTCAAAAAAAGCTCAAGTATATTGAAGATCTCTTCCATAGCACATTGTCATACGATAGAGCTTTCTGCGGCATAGCAGAGTTCCAGAAATTAGGAAGACGACGGGTGTGCGTGGAATGGGTCTAAAACAAGATTTGGGCACTCCGGATCCCCTACTCTCTAAAATGGCTATTCTCACAAGTTTTTAGGAGGCTAGAGCACTGCTAACAGCTGCGAGACTCATCTGGACGTATGCACAGTATCAAGTTTTTCTGGGGGAATATGCCACTATATTCTATGGTGAGGTATTTGCAGTCCTCAAGACCGTGTACTAGGTAGTGGTAAATAGGCGCAAAGCCAAGTTGCACTCACAGCTTTTCCTATAAATCTAACTACTTACTTCCAAATTAGTTCGGCCTTGCAACGTACTTGATCTAATTAGGAGATAACTGACTATTTTCCTAGAGAGTGCTCAAAGAGATTAAGAAGAAAAATATAATGAACGGCATATTTTAAGTCGGCGTGCTTTTTGCTTTACGCGTTGTTTGCGTGAATTCCGCCAAGAAAGCATAAGGAGTAAATTTTTGTACGAGAAATTTGATACGTATTTCATCTAAAATTTTTCGTTTTGCCCTAAACAACATATAATTATATATTTAAAGTGATAATGCGCTGTAGGATGACGATGAATCTGCCGACTTGAAGATGAAATTTTGATTCTAAACGTTGCTTAATTTTTAGTTATTTAGGCCAATCTTGCCGAAGCATAGGTAACGTTTCGTTTTAGGAAAATGTGACCCCTACTTTGTTTTGTTATATCGCGCTAAAATAACTTAAAAATTAGCTAGGTTATCGATCGTAGCTTTGTACAGCTCCATTATCTACTAACTACCGCGACAGTTAACAAGCTCTACGCCTCGGGGTTATCTCACTTCAGTTTTAGCATTCGACCTGTTTCACTCTTATCATCAAGTTGAATTAACGGTAGCCCCGGGAAACCTTCTATTTAACAGAGACGGACCAAAGAGAGAGAACTTTTAGCTAACCGGATTTAATATATGTAAGTAAGTGGAGGTGGATGGTGACATGTGGGTGTCTACATAAGACTGACATATACAGAGGGTATTTTGTATACATAGATTCTGAATAAGAAAAGCTTTAGCTGTTAAAGTATCATGACCTTAATCGTGCCAGAGTCTCGCGGTTTTCTTAATGCAGCTGAAGGTCTTCGCCTGCAAAGGGAGGTGACTGAACTCCTATGACGATAGTCACGGGGCGAGAGTTGGTAAAAGTGGTGGTTATCTCTGAGCCTTGAAACTTATCAGCGTGCAACATTGGGTGCCGTGGTTGTGCACTTTAAGTGTGCATCTCGTCGTGATTTAGTAGTAGTTAGTAATCAATGCTTTGTAGTGGAAATATCGAACAATCTTCTGCGTAGGAGATAAGTACAACGCATCCCGGTAACTGTGGAAGTTTCGAGATCGGCTTTACAGGAGTGCGTTCCGTGTGCAGTCCTTTCCTTACTAACCATAGAATTTGGTTTGAAAGGTTATCCTCATCACCATAGTTTACAATATACTATACCGTTCTTAATATAAAAATTCACTTCGACATTTTTTTTTTTTTGAGTTTCCACCAAAATGCCAGCATTATTTTAAAGTCTTTCAAACTATAGCACAGAATATAACTAGAGCTATAAAATATTAAAAATTATCCGTTTTAAATCACTGCATATATGCCTTTTAAAATTTTAAATGTGTAACCTAAGATTGTAGAGGATACGGACGTTACGTTTGCGACACATAAGGCAAACTTTTCATGTGAGATTAGAAATCTTATCTAAAACCAAAACTTCAACTTTAAGTCAGCACGGATTGTTATCGTCATCAATACAACTTTATGTGGCTGCATGTTATTTAGGTCAAAAGGAAAAACTTTAAGAGTGTATGCTTATCGAATATCAAAAAAAAAAAAAAAAAAAAAACAAGGGACACCCTAATCTACTTACTTTTCTTTTTCGCACCACTCAATTAGTTCTCACTTTGTTTGCTTTACTCCCTTTTAAAGATTTATATCATTGCCCTTGGCGATGCTGTTGGTATGTAATTGATAGTTTGTTGACTGTGCCGGCGGAAGTGTCGGTCAAATTAGTTAATTGCTTGGGCGGTCTGTTGAAGATAACCAACAAGCGGCCGCAGTAATAACCACTAGCTAATGAGTACTATGAGTAATATGTATGTAGCTATGGAATGTGGATGCTCTCTTCTGAATTTCCTGTTATCATTTAAAATTGTTTCCTTTCATCTCAAGCAAATTGCATTCAGTGATTCCAGATTGAATGCCTAAGTAGCAAAATTAAGAATTTGCAGACCACTTTTTGAAGCGATTGAACAGTCGAGGCTCCGAAACAGTAACCTTTACAGAATTTTAAAGTTTTAGAGCAAAAGTTGTGCTTTTAATTTGATTAATTTCTAAGCTGAAACACACTAAAATTCCAAAGCAGCCAAAACCATGCACGCCCTGCGCCTTTCATATTTACTACATGCGAGATAAATTCGAACGTTATTTAATATGTGTGTATGTATGTATGTAAGTACTTTTGTAATTTCATTCGAAGGCATGCATTTGTAGGACTGGCATTTTTATGCTATGCCAACGAGCGAACTTAGTCATGAACGCAAAATTCCATAAAACATACCACATTTAGTACTTACGAGTCAAAATATAATTGCACATTCAATAACATTCAACTGACCAAGCAGATATGTGTGTAGTACTTATATAACGGGTGATTTTTTTGAGGTTAGGATTTTCATGCATTAGTATTTGACAGATCACGTGGGATTTCAGACATGGTGTCAAAGAGAAAGATGCTCAGTATGCTTTGACATTTCATCATGAATAGACTTACTAACGAGCAACGCTTGCAAATCATTGAATTTTATTACCAAAATCAGTGTTCGGTTCGAAATGTGTTTCGC
>NW_023458567.1:12223759-12226053 GCF_013731165.1 Rhagoletis pomonella | reverse complement strand
ACTATGAATTATTTGAATCGACACAATTAAATTAATCAACAGTTTTAACGATAAATATATCTCCAAAAATAAATTTCTAATTTCTTTCACGATACATTGAGTACGGAAGCTTTGAGCTGGTGGTAAGCTACAGGCATATCTGACACAACGTCAAATTATTTTTTAATACAAATGGAAATTCAGATTTAACACAGAATAACTAAGGTTAAACATATTCAAATGAAAAAGAAATAGATTTAGTTAGAATAAAATTGCAAGCATAAAAAAATATAAAAAATAGGCTAGGTAAATATGCAAACACTCTCCATCTTCAGTAGTAAAATTCAATTTTCTTACGTCTGTTTTTCATCTTGTCCTTTTTTTCACATTTACATTTTTCAATTTTCCTCTTATTGAGTGTCGATTATATTCATATTTGGTAGCTTAAAATCTCGACCAGCCCATATTCAAGACACCTTTTTTTCTTAACATGCCTTTGAAATGAATTTTTGTGGCCAGCATATTGTGTGAACATCTGTTTGATTGCCCCACAGCTGTCAGTGGCTAAGCTCACACCTGTCTTTGATGAATTACATTCGTCATTTCAAACGCTCGTTCCTTCTAGCTAGCTTTCTAACCAGACCAAAGCGGCCAACAAGGTTTCTTTTCTGCACACGTACAGGTATTTTACATATTTGTTGCGTTTTGCTCAACCAGCTCATTTAAATTCATATTAGTTTCCATAATTGACTGATGAATAATTTATAGAGAAAAATAACAATTGTTGGCAGTAGGATAGCAATTTCAAATGCTGCCGGATAGACGAATGAAAGGATAAAAAATCAGTTGCAGAAGATACCAAAGGATCGTTGCATAATTTTAGGATTTTCTGCAACTCCTTCTAATTGAAATTTACTGATATCTTATCGCTTGCGCGTCTGTCCTGACTTTAATACGAAAAATGGATTCAAAATAGTTGAACATAAAGCCTAAAAAAGAGAAGAAAGAAAAACAAAAGAGAAGAAGAAAATTCCTTTGAATTAAGAAAATCTTGAAAAAAAAATTATGAAAATACTGAAATAAGTACTCCTAGAAGAACCCAAAGCATTATAGAAAACTTTCAATTAAATATGAACAAACCCCGAAAAAATCCTCTTAAATCCGCAAAGCACCCCGAGAAATCACGCAAACTCTTTATTAAATACCGAAAATTCACAATGATTTCTAAAGAAGTCTCGAATAAACTCTAGAAACTCCCCAGAAAAATTAAAACATACCCGCGAACTTCCAACGAATCTTGAACAAACTCCGTTAAATTTCTATTAAAATTTGCAAAGTTCCAAAAAATCGTGGCTTCCGAAATTTCACTATAAGTCCTGGACACAAATCTAGTAGATCCTAAAACACTCCCAGAAGGGCAGCAAAGATTCTATAAAACTCTCGAAAGAATATAATAAAATAGTTACCAGTATTTTTTTCATTCCGAAAAAACACGAAAATGGTACAGTATCCCAATCAAATACCAAAAACTCCTGACAAATCTTATAGAAGTTGCGATAAATCTCGAGAAAATTCCCAGAAAACTTAAAACAAACCCTAAACCTGCTAATAAAATTTAAAAAAAAGCACTGACACATTTTTATTGAACTTTGCATAGTCCCAGAAAATAGTACGAAACCTTGATGACTTTTGAAAATTAACAACAAATCCCGAAAAAAATTGTATACATCTTAAACACTCGCTCTGAAGGGCCCAAAACCTTCTTGAAAACTTTCAATTAGACATTAATTAGTTTCTCCATTGCGTTACTACATTACACAAGTTCTTTGAACGGTTACTGAAGATACTATGTGTTAGAGCTACGAGAAGCCTGCGTGCTCAGAATAAAGTTCCGTAGGCAGCTGATGTCCACTCCGGAGAGCTTAGAAGCTTCCTTGATCGCCCGCGGTCGACAACCGGCCAGAAGGAGCTTGCAACTTTGCATGTCGGAGTTTTCGCAAAGCAATCGCTGAGCAGACTGTGAGCCCATCTGTCCAGAAGCAGGCCACAGGTGCCAACGGAACTTATACGTCTTCTCTAACTGAGTTGCAATATAAACAATAACCAAAAACTCTTAACAAATCGTAAAGAAGAAGAAAATTCCAAAAAGCCCCTTTAAAAATTTAAAACAACCCCGAAATTTCCCGAAAAACTTTAAACAAAAGCCGACAAATTGATATCTAACCCAGAAAACTCCCGAAACAAAGCGAACAAAAAAAAATTAAATAAATGAAATCCCAAAATATTTCGATTATATCCGTAGAAGACTCGAAAAA
>NW_023458567.1:12222957-12223659 GCF_013731165.1 Rhagoletis pomonella | reverse complement strand
TTTTTCGGGGAATTTTAAGTTGTTTATTGCGTTTTTCGAGTCTTCTAGGGATATAATCGAATTATTTTGGGATTGCATTTATTTAATTTTTTTTTTATTCGCTTTGTTTCGGAAGTTTGCTGGGTTAGATATCAATTTGTCGGCTTTTGTTTAAAGTTTTTCGGGAAATTTCGGGGTTGTTTTAAATTTTTAAAGGGGCTTTTTGGAATTTTCTTCTTCTTTACGATTTGTTAAGAGTTTTTGATAATTATTAATATTTAACCTGAGCCAGGGAAGACGTATTAGTTCCGTTGGCAATCTGTGGCCTGCTTCTGGACAGATGGGCTCACAGTCTGCTCAGCGATTCCTGTGCGAAAACTCCGACATGCAAAGTTGCAAGCTCCTTCTGGCCGGTTGTCGACCGCGGGCGATCAAGGAAGCTTCTAAGCTCTCCGGGGTGGACATCAGCTGCCTACGGAACTTTATTCTGAGCACGCAGGCTTCTCGTAGCTCTAACACATAGTATCTTCAGTAACCGTTCAAAGAACTTGTGTAATGTAGTAACGCAATGGACAAACTAATTAATGTCTAAGTGAGTCCCCCCCGTGCGTGGTCTGCCACAACAACCTAACCTAACTTATATTTTATTGAAAATTTTCGAGAACATTTTAGGCCTTTCAGCGAGTGTTTAAGATCTATAAGATTTTTTGCGGTTTTCTGGGG
>NW_023458567.1:12221255-12222947 GCF_013731165.1 Rhagoletis pomonella | reverse complement strand
TGAAAGTTTTCAAGAAGGTTTTGGGCCCTTCAGCGAGTGTTTAAGATGTATACGATCTTATTTCGGGATTTGTCGTGAATTTTCGAAAGCCATCAAGGTTTCGTACGATTTTCTGGGACTACGCAAAGTTCAATAAAAATGAGTCTGTGTTTTTTTCATTTTATTAGAAGGTTTAGGGTTTGTTTTAAGTTTTCTTGGTATTTTCCCGAGATTTGTCGCAACCTCTACAAGATTTGTCAGGAGTTTTTGGTATTTGATTGGGATGCTGTACCATTTTCGTATTTTTTCGGAATGAAAAAAATATTGGTAACTATTTTATTATATTCTACCGAGAGTTTTCTAGAATCTTTGCTGCCCTTCTGGTAGTGTTTTAGGATCTACTAGATTTGTGTCCAGGACTTATAGTGAATTTTCGGAAGCCACGATTTTTTGGAACTTTGCAAAGTTTAATAGAAATTTAACGGAGTTTGTTCAAGATTCGTTGGAAGTTCGCGGGTATGTTTTAATTTTTCTGGGGAGTTTCTAGAGTTTATTCGAGACTTCTTTAGAAATCATTGTGAATTTTCGGTATTTAATAAAGAGTTTACGTGATTTCTCGGGGTGCTTTGCGGATTTAAGAGGATTTTTTCGGGGTTTGTTCATATTTAATTGAAAGTTTTCTATAATGTTTTGGATTCTTCTAGGAGTACTTATTTCAGTATTTTCATAATTTTTTTTTTCAAGATTTTCTTAATTCAAAGGATTTTCTTCTCTTTTATTTTTTCTTTCTTCTCTTTTTTAGGCTTTTTGTTTAACTATTTTGAATCCATTTTTCGTATTAAAGTCAGGACAGACGCGCAAGCGATAAGATATCAGTAAATTTCAATTAGAAGGAGTTGCAAAGAATCCTAAAATTATGCAACGATCCTTTTGTATTGTCTGCAGCTGATTTTTTATCCTTTCATTCGTCCATCCGGCAAAGGAAGGCAATTCTCAAACGAAGCTCGAAAAAATACAGTGTTTGAAATTGCTATCCCACTACCAACAATTTTTATTTTTCTCTATAAATTATTCATCAGTCAATTATGGAAACTAATATGAATTTAAATGAGCTGGTTAAGCAAAACGCAACAAATATGTAAAATACCTGTACGTGTGCAGAAAAGAAACCTTGTCGGCCGCTTTGGTCTGGTTAGAAAGCTAGCTAAAAGGAACGAACGTTTGAAATGACGAATGTAATTCATCAAAGACAGGTGTGAGCTTAGCCACTGACAGCTGTGGGGCAATACAAACAGATGTTCACACAATATGCTGGCCACAAAAATTCATTTCAAAGGCATTTTAAGAAAAAAAAGGTGTCTTGAATATGGGCTGGTCGAGATTTTAAGCTACCAAATATGAATATAATCGACACTCAATAAGAGGAAAATTGAAAAATGTAAATGTGAAAAAAAGGACGAGATGAAGAATAGACGTAAGAAAATTGAATTTTACCACTGAAGATGGAGAGTGTTTGCATATTTACCTAGCCTATTTTTTATATTTTTTTATGCTTGCAATTTTATTCTAACTAAATATGTTTCTTTTTCATTTGAATATGTTTAACCTGAGTTATTCTGTGTTAAATCTGAATTTAGAAATTTATTTTTGGAGATATATTTATCGATAAAACTGTTGATTAATTTAATTGTGTCGATTCAAATAATTCATAGT
>NW_023458567.1:12216623-12221155 GCF_013731165.1 Rhagoletis pomonella | reverse complement strand
ATATAAAATACTTATTGCATACTTTAGGCAGCTAAAGAGAAATGAAAAAAAAAAACTTTCTGAAAGCCTA
This sequence comes from Rhagoletis pomonella, assembly GCF_013731165.1. Classification (NCBI taxonomy): domain Eukaryota; kingdom Metazoa; phylum Arthropoda; class Insecta; order Diptera; family Tephritidae; genus Rhagoletis; species Rhagoletis pomonella. The sequence goes on along the minus strand of NW_023458567.1, from coordinate 12,221,085 downwards.
ATTAAAATGCGTACGGAAAATTTATGATGCTGAAAATTAGGAAAATTGTATACAACAAAAAAGAAACAGGCCAGGAGAGGGGGGAGGTCTAGTGGTATGTTCCTCAGGGGCATCCTACTTAGAAAAATGGTCGCTTCGCAAAATTTTGAGATCAAAATCGCATATGGTATTTAGACAATCGATTCTGAGCTTAAGCGCATTTTGGGTCCTTATTATGACATTGAAGTGGAGCCTGCATTCAATTTTTCAAAATGTATCGTTAAAAAAAATACCAGAAAGATTTTTATAAATAAGTCGAATATATTATCGATGATTTTGTTGATAAATGTATCGATGTATGTATAGGTACATATACCGACAAATACAAAACTCACTTTATTAAGAAAAATTTAAAACCGGAACAAATAAAAGCATGCTTCAATGTATCAATAATCGCCGTTGACAAAATCTATAAAATTGTTAGATAAAATCTAAATAACTATGTAAATAATGTAGTCGATAGGATGAACAAACAGATCGATGTTTTAATAAAGTGAAAACACTATCGTTCAAAGAACGAAACTATAAATTATTTTTAAATTTTAAAATCAAAAACTTGTTGCCCCACTTATTTGAAATTGCAATAAGAATTCCCCCAGTTTGTAGGACATGCACCCAAATGTCATTAAAAATATGGACTTTTGATATTCTGAGCTGGAAAAATCGCTAATTTAAAATTTTTTTTTGGGGAAATAAATACAAAATTCAGTAGATATTTATTAAACACTTTTAACATCTTACTTTCAGTTACTGATAGAAAATTTTATTAGCTCGTAATTCTTCGACGGTTTTCGCGATTTAAGTTGAATTTTTCGCAGTTTTTTTTTTTTTGAGAAATTACAACTTTTTGAGGACCTCTCCGAACTCTTTCAGTTTTATTCGAACAATTTTCAGATTTTATCAGGTAATTTCGTGACCCTTTGGAATTTCAACAGAAATATACTTGTTTCGTTTCGATTAATAGAGACTTTTTGGGATAATTTTTTTAATTTTCGCGACTTTTTTTTTGCAATTTAAGTTGAATTCGTCGCAGTGTTTTTGAAGTACTATTTATTTTTTTTTTTGAAATTTTTCAGAATTTTTTTTTTTTAGAAATTTTAAAATTTTTAAGGATTTTTTTCGAACTCTTTCAGTTTTGTTCGAAATGTTATCAGGCCATTTCGTGACTCTTTGAAATTCCAATAGATTTGATTGGTTTGGGTTTCCTAAAGACTTTTTAGGATGAAATTGTAATTTTCGCGGTTTCCTAATTATGTAATTTTTTGGTACTTTTCGCCATTTTTTTTGGGGGAATCTCGCGATTTTTTATAGCGTTTTGAGATTTAATCGGATTTTTCGGCACTTTTTTGGTTTTACAGGAAACTTTCGCGATTTTTTTCTGACATTTTTGGAGTTTCTTAGTATTTGTGATATTTTCTTCAAAACTTTTCAAGGAAATTTTCAGCATTTTAGCAGAATATTGCGAGATTTTCGAAACGTATTCTTCGTAACTTATCGAAATAGATTTAAAAGTTTTTGGGATCATTTTGAATTTATCGTGAATTTTCGAATTTAGTTTGGGTTTTTTTTTTTTGAAAATACTCGCCCTTTATTTGCTGTGTTCAAGATTTCATTAGAATTATCAACATTTTCTGGAGTATTTTTAGGAACTGTGGAGTGTAATTATGATTTATGGGAATTTCATTTGGAATTTTAAAGTATTTCGTAAGAGTTATCGAAACTTCCCGCAATTTTTCTGGACTTCTTATTATTAACTCGGAAGTTTTCGGGATTTTTTTAAATTCTATTGAAAGTTTCTTCCCAGTTTTTGGAATTATTTTAAAAGTTTCCGGAAAGTTATCAGGCTTTTGCGGGATTTTTTTTTTGCTTACTTTTCGGTATTTAATAAAATTTTTCGGGTTTTGTTAATATTTAATTGTGAGTTTTCAGTTTTTTTTGGCATTTTTAACTTTGTTGACATATTCCGGAATTTCTTCTCTGAATTTCTGGCACCTTTGGGATTAAGTTGGAATTTTTAAATTTTTATCTTACATAAATATATTTTAATGGGAATTTACCGAGTGGTTTTCGGTGCTTTGGTAGGTTCTACATTGTTTTTGAAATATTGTATTTTTCGAGAAATTTTGTGGCAGTTTCTAGGGGCTCTGGAATTTTTTTTAGACTTTTCGGGATTTAGTCGGAATTGTTAGGTGTTTATTAATGATTGAATGGAGTCTTTGGGTTATTTTGAACCTTTTTTTTTAATTTATCGAAAGATATCTGAAATTCTTCTCCACTTTTCTAGCATTTTTCGGATTAAATGGGAATTTTTAAATTTTTATTTTTTTTTTTTGCATATGCTGCTGCGAATTTACGGGGTTTTGTGCGGGCTTTGGTAGTTTCCTCTTAGTTTTTGGAATTCTTTTCTCAGGATCTTGCGGGATTTTTAGAGGCGCATCGCAATTTTTCTGGACTTATCCGGATTTAATCAGAATTTTTCGGGGTTATTTAATATTTTATTGGCAACTTTAAGACTTTTCTCAGTTTCTCGATGAATTCCGGAGTTTATCACAGTTTTTTCAGAATTTTCGGAATTAAGTCGGAACATTTCGGAATGGAATAGGGATCTCTTTGTCAAGTTTAGGGACTTATTCTGACTTTTTGGCGTCCAACATATTTTTTTTCGGAATTTGGTTTCGAAAATTTTCGTAAATTTTGGCAATTGACTCAGTATTTTTTTGTGCTTTTTTGGGATATTCGTATTGTTTATAGGGTTCTATTTGGCGCTTGTGAGAGTTTAAATTGCAAACGCTTATTGGTATTAAGAAGTTCTCTCTCTTCTCTTACATGTACATATGTATATGGAGAGGAATAGCCAATTTTCGTTTTGAAAACATCTCCTTTCGGGCTTTCTTTATTGCCATTATCGTCTCTCTCCTCCAACAGTAGTCACAAATTTAAGAAAATCGCTTAAAAATAATTGCTTGTTTTTAATGTTTTAAACCTCCCCGTTCTTTTTTTAAGATACTCCTGTAGGGTATATTCTCTGATCTCTTATACTCCGAGAAGAATACCAACTTTTTTTTTGTTTATCGTCTCTCTTCTTCAGCAGCATTAAACTTTGCAACTACTGGCTGACTAAAATTTAAAGGAAATCACTTAAGAGCATTCGCTAGCATTTAATATTTAAAGTCTCCCCATGCTGCCATTTCCTTTCGATTCTGAAAATATTGTTTTGCTGCCACACCACTTCATAAGTACACGTTGCCAGACCGCAGCCAAGGTTTAGTAAGTAAGAAAACTTTAGCCATTTAAGCTATAATTGCCATTTTTGTTATTGCTCATGCGATTTTTTGCTCCAATATTTATGCTATTTTTTGTGTGTTTTTTTTTTAGTTTTGTGACTGCTGCCAATGTTGGTTTGGCCTTGTTTTTCACGCAACTGCTGGTGTAACCTCATGTTGGTATTATTTTTCTTATTGGCAAGGTATTGGCATTGCCGATTTTGTTGTTGTTGTTCTTCTTGTTGTTGTTTTTGTTGTGGTTCTTATTCTCGTCGTTGTTGTTATTATTATTATTATTATTGCTATGCCAGTGACATGTTGTTTATTTGAGCAGCCAGTAGCAGAAACTTTTAATCGGATCGAATGCACTCGCATACAGCTCGGCGTATGAGTAATGTGTACACAACTCACGTCAATACATGCATACTTAAAGGATACATACACACACACATTGAAGTGCATGTTTATGTGTAAGTATGTGTGAATTTGTGAAAGGCTGTGCGTTAAACTTTTCGTATATTCAGCATAGCCATATTACAAAGTATTCGCTTTCACATGTGGGTGCCTTATTAAAGACCCATAGTACTCAACTACAAACACACGCTTACACACGTTCACACACATATGAATTTGTACATAAATACTATACCAACTGAATGTGCGCGCATAAATATGGCTGCAAACAAGTGTGAGTAATGAGTCTACGGTGTACGATTTTCGTCGAAACTTTCGTCGAAACTTTACTATCAACGAGTTTTGAACGATGTGCGGCAATGTAATGCAACTTTCAAAATGGATGAGTCCTTCACAGCGCAATCAAGTTACACGCATACGTACATATAGATTTACAAAAACATAAATAAATACATGTGTGTTGCATGCAATTGATCAAGTTTGCGAGATAGTTCCTCGCTTTAAAACTACATTTGTAGCTTGCATGGGAGCTGGTGCGTTTAAAGCTGTGTGTTAAGGATGTTTTACGTTGTAGGTTGTTTTACATGGTAGGTTATGAGTGTATAAGTGAAGCAGCGTAAAAGTTTAAGCAACAACCGAAATTGGAGGCTAACTAGATTTACCGATCACAGCGAGCTGCTTGTGAAATATTTTTGTTGTAAAAAAAAAAATATCTGAAAGATGTTGAAACTGGCAGCGGTATTGGG
>NW_023458567.1:12194052-12216523 GCF_013731165.1 Rhagoletis pomonella | reverse complement strand
CCAATACCGCTGCCAGTTTCAACATCTTTCAGATATTTTTTTTTTTTACAACAAAAATATTTCACAGGCAGCTCGCTGTTATCGGTAAATCTAGTTAGCCTCCAATTTCGGTTGTTGCTTAAACTTTTACGCTGCTTCACTTATACACTCATAGCCTACCATGTACAACAACCTACAAAGTAAAACATCCTTTACACACAGCTTTAAACGCACCAGCTCCCATGCAAGCTACAAATGTAGTTTTAAAGCGAGAAACTATCTCGCAAACTTGATAACTTGCATGCATCACACATGTACATATGTATTTATTTGTAAATCTATATGTATGTACATATGCGTGTAACTTGATTGCGCTGTGAAGGACTCATCCATTTTGAAAGTTGCATTACATTGCCGCACATCGTTCAAAACTCGTTGGTAGTAAAGTTTCGACGAAAGTTTCGACGAAAATCGTACACCGTAGACTCATTACTCACACTTGTTTGCAGCCATATTTATGCGCGCACATTCAGTTGGTATAGTATGTACAAATTCATATGTGTGTGAACGTGTGTAAGCGTATGTTTGTAGTTGAGTATGTGTCTTTAATAAGGCACCCACATGTGAAAGCGAATACTTTGTAATATGGCTATGCTGAATATACGAAAAGTTTAACGCACAGCCTTTCACAAATTTACACATACTGACATATAAACCCTGCAGGGAAACCGCGGACTAGTGAATCAAATTTCTAGTTCCGTACTAGGTCTTTATCGCCAAAAAGGAACTAGTCCGATAGGAACTAGATCCCCACCAGTCCAAAATCGGCGAAAAGTGGTACTTTTAAGAAACTAATTTTTCAGTTTTTTTCACTACAAATCTATATCTAAAGTGACGAATTTAGAAATGGTTCGGAACTATAGAAAAAGGGATGCAGAACGAACTAGATCCTATTTGTCGAATTTAGAACTATTTCGGAACTATCGAATAAGGGATGCAGCGGGGGGCTTATTTGCTTTACATAGATATGTGTTCGGCGGCTTTTTCGTTCAAATACGCTTCTATTCTGTGCTTCGCAGATGCTATTTCATAGTTTGGTAATACAAAACAAAGCTTTGTGTTAACATATTAACATCTTGGGACCGTCTGGAATCTAACCAATAACAGCGAGCACCTCTGCAAAGTCAGCTACAGCAAGGTATATGTAAACGTACATTTCTTACAATCATTCAAACAAATTTAATTTCAAATTGAAAAAAACGTTTCGTTGAAAATAATGTAAAATCGCACACGGAAGAACAAAAAAGATTGAAAAATCATGATACTTTTTTCTTTCGTCTGTCGATTTTAGAACTGGTTCGGAACTATAGAATTTAGGACTAGTTCGGACCTATCGAAAAAGGGATGCAGCGGGGGGCAATTGACACTTCCTAGGACATCGCCATGTTAAATTCGCCAGTTGCTTGCATGCAAAAGAGATTTATCGCGAACCAGTACTGGGTCTAAATGTACTAGAAGCGCACCAGTTCAGAACTAGAGATTTTCCCCACAGGGAACATACACTTCAATGTGTGTGTGTGTATGTATCCTTTAAGTATGCATGTATTGACGTGAGTTGTGTACACATTACTCATACGCCCAGCTGTATGCGAGTGCATTCGATCCGATTAAAAGTTTCTGCTACTGGCTGCTCAAATAAACAACATGTCACTGGCATAGCAATAATAATTATAATAATAACAACAACGACGAGAATAAGAACCACAACAATAACAAGAAGAAGAAGAAGAAGAAGAACAACAACAACAACAACAAAATCGGCAATGCCAATACCTTGCCAATAAGAAAAATAATACCAAAATGAGGTTACACCAGCAGTTGCGTGAAAAACAAGGCCAAACCAACATTGGCAGCAGTCACAAAACTAAAAAAAAACAAAAAAAAAACACAAAAAATTGCATAAATATTGGAGCAAAAAATCGCATTAGCAATAACAAAAATGGCAATTATAGCTTAAATGGCTAAAGTTTTCTTACTTACTAAACCTTGGCTGCGGTCTGGCAACGTGCACTTATGAAGTGGTGTGGCAGCAAAATAATATTTTCAGAATCGAAAGGAAATGGCAGCATGGGGAGACTTGAAATATTAAATGCCAGCGAATGCTCTTAAGTGATTTCCTTTAAATTTTAGTCAGCCAGTGGTTGCAAAGTTTAATGCTGCTGAAGAAGAGAGACGATAAACAAAAAAAAGTTGGTATTCTTCTCTGAGTGCAAGACAAAAGAGAGAATCAGAAACAGGAGTATCTTTAAAAAAAAACGGGGAGGTTTAAAAGATTAAGAACAATCAGTTATTTTTACGCGATTTTATTAAATTTTTGTCTACTGTCGGAGGAGAGAGACGATAATGGCAATAAAGAATGCCCGAAAGGAGATGTTTTCAAAACGAAAATTGGCTATTCCTCTCCATATATGTACATGTAAGAGAAGAGAGAAGAACTAAAAGCGAGCTTCTTAATACCAATAAGCGTTTGCAATTTAAACTCTCACAAGCGCCAAATAGAACCCTATAAACAATACGAATATCCAAAAAAAGGACAAAAAAATACTGAGTCAATTGCCAAAATTTACGAAAATTTTCGAAACCAAATTCCGAAAAAAAATATGTTGGACGCCAAAAAGTCAGAATAAGTCCCTAAACTTGACAAAGAGATCACTATTCCATTCCGAAAAGTTCCGACTTAATTCCGAGAATTCTGAAAAACTGTGATAAACTCCGGAATTCATCGAGAAACTGAGAAAAGTCTTAAAGTTAGCAATAAAATATTAAATAACCCCGAAAAATTCTGATTAAATCCGGAAAAGTCCAGAAAAATTGCGATGCGCCTCTGAAAATCCCGCAAGATCCTGGGAAAAGAATTCCAAAAACTAAGAGACTACCAAAGCCCGCAAAAAACCCCGTAAATTCGCAGCAGCATATGCAAAAAAAAAATACAAATTTAAAAATTCCTATTTAATCCGAAAAATGCTAGAAAAGTGGAGAAGAATTTCAGATATCTTTCGATAAATTAAAAAAAAAGGTTCAAAATAACCTAAAGACTCCATTCAATCAATAATAAACACCTAACAATTCCGACTAAATCCCGAAAAGTCTCCAAAAATTGCAGAGTGCCACAAAATTTCTCGAAAAATACAATATTTCAAAAACAATGTAGAACCTACCAAAGCCACTCCGTAAATTCCCATTAAAATATATTTTTGTAAGATAAAAATTTAAAACTACCGACTTAATCCCAAAGTTACCAGAAAATCAGAGAAGAAATTCCGGAATATGTCAACAAAGTTAAAAATGCCAAAAAAAAAACTGAAAACTCACAATTAAATATTAACAAAACCCGAAAAATTTTATTAAATACCGAAAAGTAAGCAAAAAAAAAATCCCGCAAAAGCCTGATAACTTTCCGGAAACTTTTAAAATAATTCCAAAAACTGGGAAGAAACTTTCAATAGAATTTAAAAAAATCCCGAAAACTTCCGAGTTAATAATAAGAAGTCCAGAAAAATTGCGGGAAGTTTCGATAACTCTTACGAAATACTTTTAAAAAGTCCCAATGAAATTCCTATAAATCCTTATTACATTCCACAATTCCTAAAAAGACTCGAGAAAATGTTGATAATTCTAATGAAATCTTGAACATAACAATTAAAGGGCGAGCATTTTCAAAAAAAAACCTCCAAACCAAATTCGAAAATTCCCGATAAATACAAAACGATCCCAAAAATGTTTAATTATATTTCGATAAGTTACGAAGAATACGTTTCGAAAATCTCGCAATATTCTGCTAAAATTCTGAAAATTTCCTTGATAAGTTTTGAAGAAAATATCACAAATACTAAGCAACTCCAAAAATGTCAGAAAACAATCGCGAAAGTTTCCAGTAAAACCAAAAAAGGGCCGAATAATCCGATTAAATCTCAAAACGCTATAAAAAATCGCGAGATTCCCTCAAAAAATGGCGAAAAGTACCAAACAATTACATAATTAGGAAACCGCGAAAATTACAATTTCATCCTAAAAAGCCTTGGGAAACCCAAACCAATCAAGAATATTTCTATTGAAATTCCAAAGAGTCACGAAATGGCCTAATAAAATTTCGAATAAAACTGAAAGAGTTCGGAAAAATCCTTAAAAATTTTAAAATTTCTAAAAAAAAATTCTGAAAAATTTCCAAAAAAAAAATACATAGTACTTCAAAAACACTGCGACAAATTCAACTTAAATTGCGAAAAAAGTCGCGAAAATTAAAAAAAATTATCCCAAAAAGTCTCTATTACACGAAACGAATCAAGAATATTTCTGTTGAAATTCCAAAGGGTCACGAAATTACCTGATAAAATCTGAAAAATTTTCGAATAAAGCTGAAATAGATCGGAAAGGTCCTGAAAAAGTTGTAATTTCTCAAAAAAAAAAAAACTGCGAAAAAATCAACTTAAATAACAAAAACCGTCGAAGAATTACGAGCTAATAAAATTTTCTATCAGCGACTGAAAATAAGATGTTAAAAGTGTTCAATAAATATCTACTGAATTTCGTATTTATTTCCCCAAAAAAAAAAAATTTTAAATTAGCAATTTTTCCAGCTCAGAATATCAAAAGTCTATATTTTTAATGACATTTGGGAGCATGTCCTACAAACTGAGGGCATTCTTATCGCAATTTCAAATAAGTGGGGCAACAAGTTTTTGAATTTAAAATTTAAAAATAATTTATAGTTTCGTTCTTTGAACGATAGTGTAGTCACTTTACTAAAACATCGATCTGTTTGTTCATCCTATCGACTACATTATTGACATAGTTATTTAGATTTTATCTAACAATTTTATAGATTTTGTCAACGGCGATATAAACGATCATTTGCCGGTTATATTATTGATACATTGAAGCATGCTTTTATTTGTTCCGATTGTCTAAATACCATATGCGATTTTTATCTCAAAATTTTGCGAAGCGATCATTTTTCTAAGTAGCATGCCTCTGAGGAACATACCACTAGACCTCCCCCCCCCCCCCTCTCCTTGCCTGTTTCTTTTTTGTTGTATACAATTTTCCTAATTTTCAGCATCATAAATTTTCCGCATGCATTTTAATTAGGCTTTCAGAAAGTTTTTTTTTTCATTTCTCTTTAGCTGCCTAAAGTATGCAATAAGTATTTTATATGCTGCCAGCTGTACCAATGAGTAGTTGTATGCGCAGACACGCAGTTGCAGAGGCATACAACACTGCCCATGATTAAAGTCAACTAATTTAAATACTCAGGCAGAGTTTTGTAGATTTTCATTCTTGAGACCTTTATTGCTTTTTGTTTTGAGGAAATGAAAAATTTTTGCGGACTTTAGTGGGGGAATAATCAAAATCACTTAATTAAATACATAAATACACATCGTTTATAGCAATACAAAGCGAAGTCATGCGCTGTCACGAAAAAAAAGTGGTTGAAAGTGGCTGGAATGCCAAATTGAATGTACATGTGTGCGCGCGCCTTAAGCGCCAAATTGCCATTTTGCCTATTTTTAAGTGCCCCAATGTGTATCGTAAAATCCAATAAAAGCTATAACAATTAAAATTTTGTGACACGGCTTATGTTGCTTATAAAGTAAGTGATAGAAGGGGAACTTACTTTTGAAAGATATTGTATTTGAGTGCAAATAGACTAAATATGCATTACCGGTAATAAAGTTGCCGAAGAGGTAAGTGCCGAAGTCTCCTGCTCTGAACTGACTATAAGTAAAGCTGCAGAGGTACTGCAAGAAACAAATCAGCCTATTGAGAAGATATGTAATTATTGGCAGCCATAAGGGCTCTACTTTTATATACCGATAGGAAGGTTTGTCATCGCCGAAACCATCCACCTAAAAGGACGTTCTTTTAAACACCTCACTAACGACGTTGATACCAAATCCTCTACAGACAATCAAACACGCACACAATCTGATTATGTATCGCTAGGAAGAAAGTGTTGGGAAACGTCCAAAAGCTATGTCTGTTGCATTTAAACAAGTGGCCTAATGGAATACAAAAAATTTTAGGAAGTGAAACTCTCATAAGGAAATATTTGGAGCAAATAAGTTTCAAGTGTCTAGCTTTCAGTAGACAAACATATGACACGCATGAAACACTGGTGCATCAAATACGTATCTCGAGACGCATCTGGATTTTCACTTGGTGCTTCGAGCCGGATATCGCGGCTTATGTTATATCTACTATACGACCAAGTCGTCTAGGGGGCAGGTATGTTTGGGCGCGACTGCTAACACCGGGCGCCTAAATGTATGCCAGAAATGTACTGCTGCATGTGCAAAAATTTCTCTCATTATATTTATGAAATTATTGCATATGCATTTCTCAACTGCCATGTAATAAAACTTTCTTAAGTTATAATTTGATGGCAGTTCAAAGAATGCGCGGCCTAGTCTGATGCATCCTCCGGACACTGTTCCGAAGATTTTTGCGAACTCTGCTTGACTTACAATCATGCAGAGGTGGTACTTGCCTACAGCTACTATTGGCCACAGTGCCTGCCCACCATTTTTGAACCAATAAATATTTTTTTTTCCTATAAATAAATACATACAAACATACTGCTCTCCCCTCTCACTGACTTATTTCATCATCAATTATTAACTTTCGTTTCATATCCTGTTTCTACCTGAGTAGATACATACCACCGTTAATCATTACAACATTTTTCGCTATTTCATTAGCTTCAACAAACTTGTTGTTGGACTTCTTTGAAACTCGTCCTTACCATTCAAACGCTTAGCTGCCACCTTACAGTACACGATTGTGTGGCTACTCGAAGCTATAGCAAAGTTTGTGAAATCATAATTCAATGTCATTTATTTACTTACCTCTTTATTAACTGGCTGGCCAAATGAAGTCATGCCAACGCACTCCCATACACATTCACTCAATACAAATATTTTTACACTCCACTGATATTATTTTCTCCAGTGCACTTGCCTTGTGAATCTGTTCCTTTTCAATTTGCTCTCAATCCTTGAATATCCATTGAGGTTAAAATCTAAGCGCCCAACATGAACAAACACAAATACCAACTCCTTTCCTCTCTTGCACACTTAAATATTTCACATGCCATTCCGATTCACTTATTTTTGAAATTCAATGCATTCCTCTATACATTCCACAACTCATTTATAAATACTTATGTACATACATACATATGTATTTATGTACTCGTAGGTGTGTACAGCTAAATATTTGCGCGCGCGCTCTGCTTATTGAGTTATCCACTCGCTCGTTCATTCATTCATTCGGTTATTCATTCAAGCATTGAATTGCACAACTCACTATTGTATTGTATGGATTTCCAATTGAATGCATTGAAGTACCAGCTCGACGTTAGACCGAATCAAGCCAGTGAAGTCAACCTCCTGCTCAGCTGCAGTTAAGCCTGTTGTTGAAGCGAAGGTCGTTGAAATACCTACTTCACATTGTTGTTGTTCAGTGGGTTGCCTTTGTGGCTGTGCATTGATTGTATTTATTGAATTTTCAAATACATATCTTGTAAACATGTTGGCTTTCTACTATTCGGGCATTGAGAGAGGTGGTCTATATAGCAAGAGGGTGTGAGTTTGTTTAAGTTTAACACCTTTTAAGTAATACTGAGTAGTTAGCTAATTTTGCGATCGGAAAGCAGAACTTCAATATCAGCTGTCAGATATGTCTCACTGCAGACGCCTCTCTAAAATTTCAGTTTCATTTTTGAATGTTTACAGGGAGTCCCTTTTTCTTGTAAAATATCCACTTTTTTTTCTTATACTGAAATAAAAAAAAAATATTTGGCACTAACATTTTCTCTCTTATGTTGTTGCTTTCTGGATTTCAAATCCCATTCCGTTCGTAATTTTACTAAGTTAGTAACAAACAAATTTAATCAAGTTTTTGTAAAATAATTTGTAATGTTAATGCGATGAGGCATTTACGAGTGCAGTGTAATCGATGTTAACAATTAGTCTGACAGATGGTCAAATGTAATCTCTACAAATATAAAAAAGTTTGAGAAAGATTATGCAGGCATTAAGTGACAAAATTATTAATAAATTTTAAATCCTACAACAGCACGGAAACACACAACACCTAAATGACAGCAAATTGTAGTAAGAGTGAAATTTTACAACAAAACATATTCAGCAGCAACAATGAAGACAAGAAAATTAGTTTTACTTGTAAGGAACATGCTGTGTTGGAATGAAAAGTGTAGCTGCAGAGGCCGACACAACACGTCTTGTCGTGGTGAGAATGGCAATTATGAGTCAAGCAAGGCAATGAAGATACATGATTTAAATTTACCTACATATTTATGGCATAGTTGTATATTTGCACAGGAATCTGCATACATGCATACATATGTATGTACATAACTTGTAGTGTGTACCAAATAGGAAAATTTTGGTTAAGCAAGCACCCAAGAAACTTTATATTATATATATGAGACCCTCCAAGATATGACTGTGCTACAGTTTGTGAACTTTTATAAAGTGGGAACAGTTAAGTTTTCTTACTGGGAACAGTTTTTTTTTCGTTTTGGAATGGCAAAACTAGTTTTAAAAAGCTAGAAAAATAAAATAAAAATAAGGTTGCACTGGGACCAGTTTTTTAGTTTCATAAGAACAGTTTTTGCTTGCATGTAAGCATGTCTTCAGTTGACCATATCTAATAAAATGCCCATAAACTGCGAGAGTGCAATTATTTACTGTGGGAACAGTTTTTATTATAGGAAAATTGCAAATAAGTATCACGAAATTTTTATTTTTACACGACGTACTAAAAAGATGTTACTACCGTTGTGAAATTTGTATAGGAAATAGTTTTTATTTTTTTAATCTAACTACCTAACAACCTAAGTTTTTAAATTCTTGTGTAACATACATATGTAGGTAATAGCGTTCCTGCACGACCTGCAATGCCATTTATTTTTAGATCAATTTTAAACTCCACTTTTCTCTTCGCACCTTTGAAGCTTCGCCACAGCAGCTACTTACAACACTAATTCTTCATGTAAATCTAAAATTGCAAGAAAATACTTTCAACTTACACCTTATATGTACATACATACAAAATACAAATACGAATATACGAAGATAGTTGTATATGCATGTAACTTATTTTGAGTGACAAATAAGCATGTAAGGATACAGCCAAGGTGCAAAATGTCAGATGCCACTTGAAGCTGTTTCCACTGTAAATTATACAAGTAAATATACATAAATACCTACACACTTATAGCTAAACATATATTTATACCAATTTGCGTATATGTATGTATGTGGGTACATCCGGTTGTCTAAATACAGGATGTGAGCTTTTGCATGTTGTGTGTAAATATACATACATGCATGTGTATGCAAAGGTAATTTTGATGAAAATGTGTAAAGTTTTCGGAAGTTTCAATTACTACTTACTAAATTTATTAACACATGACGAATATTAGATTTAATTCAGCTAAATGGAGAAGCAATTTGAATGTAATTTCATTAATTTGTATGTATGAACATTAAGGTGGAATGAAATTAGTTCTTTTTTGCCTTTCGTGCCTTTCTAGCCCAGAAAAAAATAATTTAATTTATTATTCGCCTCACTGTATAATTGGCGGCGATCGACAAAATTAAGTTTTGACAAAAACCGATATTTAAGTTTCCTTTTTAAGACACGTCTTTTGGCCCGAAACACGAACATAAAAGGCATCTTTCCTTTTCCTTCCCTTCTTCTTCCTTCTTCGGCCTTCTAAAACACTTTTTTGTCTTTGCGATCACCATATTATCTACTGAGAAAATGCTTGCAGGCATTAAAAAACAGTTCTCATCAAATTCAAAAACTGTTCCCAGTTACGTATTTCCGACATTTTATATTGCGTAATCGAGCAGAAGCAGTTTCAACATATTTAAATAAAAATTACTCTTCCTATTATGATATGAAAACTGTTCCCACCTTTTAAGAATTCAATATTTTAGTATGAACAAACTTTCTTAGGGAATCACTCACAAATCGCTATTCGAAGATTTTTCGAAAATAGTGTCTAAAGGAAAAATCTTATCAAAATCATCCGCGTATATGTCGCATTCACTATACATTTAGATTGAAATTTGAGTAGTACATCCTCTCTGACCCTAACAAAGTGCTTCGGCATTCGTAACGCTTCGGGTTTCGGACGCTGATAAATACTATGATATCAATCAAAACGTGAGTAAATGGCAGTCGCCTTCTTGATCCAACTTTAAGAACCGCCATCAGGGCAATGACGGTGATAGGGTCTTCTTTGCAAAGGTGTCATGCGTGATCAAAATACTTTTGGGGTGTATAAAACCTAGAAAGGCATTTTTGCGCAAGAAACTAAAAAAAGAGAAGGGTCACCTGAAAGTAGGTAAATCTGTGGAAACAAGATCCTAAGTTTTTATATATTTTATATGGACAGGCGCATCGGCTGCCGTTGCCTAGTAGCTGAATACGCTTAATCCCACACGGTAGTAAAAAAAGAGTCTATTTCAAATATCAGGCGCCCCTCTCTTAGCATTGGCAGACCTCCGAGTATTCCCCAGTCATGAAAATGCTTCTTATAAAAGTCATTTACCATTCGGAGTCGGCATACAACTATAACTCCGTCTATTTAGTAATAAAACCAGGAAGCACACTACAAATTGGAAAGAAGTTCGGTCAAACACTTAGGTTCCCGATTTTTTTTTTTATTTAACGTAATCAGGGTAAACGCTTTCCCGTGTTCATTACTCTTCTAGCAACAAGTATATTCAAAATACCCACAGCGGATACCACTTACCTTTGCTTAAATCTTTTACTAAACATCTGCCTAAAATGAGCTTAACAAGGTTTTATTTACCATGCAAATACTTAAGGCATTCCTCTTTATGACTCGTAAGGTCGATACTTCACTCATGAAGGTTTTCACGAGACTCTTTCAACTTTAGAATCCATTGGTAATGGCCTTGTGACAGTCTTGGCAAAAGTGAGTATATCATTCAGGGCTGACTAAAAGGCTTTGCGAGCCTTACTGTGAGAAAACGTTCCGATCGCTTTAATCTCTGATCGTTTGCTTGGATTAATCTTAAACTGCGTGGTGGTTTTCCATGCCTCGCAACATCAATTCACTCTGAAATGACTGAAAGTCATCGTGAGAGTAATGAGGTACTTAGCTTTAGATGACCTGAATCGCCGTTCTCAAGTTCAATCTTGACCAGCACAGAGTTTTTGTTTGCCACGCAACCAACTAAGGCATTTTTTCGCTCAGCCATTGAAGTTATAGCTAGCAAATACCTGGAGATTTCACCAAGTGAGGACTGGAAGTTATCGAACGTCTAGCTACGCTCCTGATTCCATCAATATCAGATTTTACTTGATTTAGTATTGAACTACATCTCGGCTTTGCTTTCCACTTAACTAATAAAACCTCTCTGTTCGTCGGGCACTTAAGACTCAGTCTGTGAATAGTTCACTGCTTGTTGACTAAAAGGCAGCGAAAGAGTTTATGCAATTTTCGAACTGAAACTACAGATTTTTTCGTTTTGTGCTTACGTGTTTGAGAAAAATTTGAGAACTGCTTAGTACTCATAGTTCAAACAACACAGAAGTCGATCAAAATAATTACCTGACAACCCCATTTCCTACCAAGCTAAGAATGAGATGCCGGAATACTGAAACGAATTCGCAAGTATTAAATATTAAACCTTCATACAGAAGCATCTACACGCAGGCGCACCCAAACTGTATTTAGACTGGAGCAGCGTAATCCCAGCGGACCATAAATAAAAACCTGTTTTCACTAGAAATAAAAAACCTACTTTTATTTGCACTGTTTTCTCACATCATGGTACATATTTACACTTAAAACTATCACACTCGTTCCACCTGTCACACTTCCTCAACACATCTGATTCTTTCGCTTGCGCCCCGGCCTCACTGTAAACACACTATGCGGCAGCACACCATTGATGGCCTTGCCCGCTTTACTCGCCGCCAGCAGTCGACGCTCATGCACTTTACGATGTTTAGTCAAATGATCGGAGCGGGCAAAGCACTTCATGCAATAGTTACATTTATAGGGTTTCACGCCCGAATGTGAGCGTCGATGCCGCGCCAGCTCATCGGAACGCGAAAATTTCCACGTGCACTCTGGCCAATCGCAGGTGTACGGCTTTTCGCCCATGTGACGGCGCAGATGGGCTTTGAGATGCGCAGGTTTTGCATAAATTTTGTCACAGGTGCCAAAGGTGCAGGGATAACCGGCAGCAGCGCTTTCCTCATTGCAGTTGGTGGTTTCACTCGCGCGCTTCGTACTTCGCGCTTTGCGGTGCAATTTCAGATTCTTCGAGCTTTCGTGTAGAAAATGTTCACACGTCTCGGTGCAGAGTGGCGTCTTTTCGGGCAGAAAATCGATGAGTTCTGGTATTTCAATGTAGTTATCCAAGAATTTTTCCTCCCATTCAGCCATCTCGCGTGTAATGAAGGCAGCTGTCTCCAGCTCAACTATAGATGAGGTATCAACGCTGCTAGGGCTACTCAACGTGTTGTAAGCGCTATTGTTGTTCTTGTCTTCGGCGCAGTTACCATCTGCTATTGCGCTCTGCGATTGCGTTGCGCCGGCATCGCCAAGGCAGGTAACTTCGGATACAAACGCAGGTGGCGAGCTGAGCAGCTGATCGAGCGTAAGTTGCAGCTCGCGCTCGTTGATGGCGCTGCAATCGAAGTATTGTAAACTTGCGTTGTTGTCGTTTGTACTGCCACAGTTGGAGGAATCTACTGTTAATTCACACCATTCTGCTTCTAATTCGAGTAGCGACTGCTCGTTTGCCGCCGTAGTGAGCACAAAAGGATCATCCGTGCAGGTGAGTTGAATCAGGGGATTGCTGCATTCGATTGGCGCTTCTGTGCAGTAATCGTAACTTTCGTATGCCTGAGCGCCGTCCATGTCGCCACTGAAATCAACCCATTGCACCTGCGGCTGTGTGTCATTCAAATCGCTGAAAAGTTGCTGAAACCCGCCGGTGGCAAAGAAGTCCATTGCTGTGGATTTTGAAAAAATGTTGATCTAATTGCGTACGCACTTGTCTCTCGGAGAGTTGCATTTAAAATGCCGTGGTCTCGTGTAGCTGGCATTGTTTTAAAGTGTAAAGCACTTCTTGCTGACCGATCAGTGGCGATCAGTCATAGCGAAGTGTGGCAAAAATTAAAAAAATAAGCAAGATCAATTAGTTTCTTATCTACCCGATGGGCAATCAATATCGACAATGGCAAATGCGCTGCTTGGTACTACGAGCACAAATCGTAAACGCAGTCGCAGTCGCAGTCATAAGGCGCGAGCCCTGGCTTGCTTGCAGCGAAGTATGTATTGGAAGCGCTGAAGCAGAGTTGCCAGACTTTTGTGCGTAAGATATGTCCTAGTTAAGCCGTAAAAGTAAAGCACACATGTGAATGCATCAGTCAGTTTTTTACCGTCATAAACCAGTGATAAAACTTATTAGCTTTGGAAGATGAAGTTGAACGAATCTGAAGATGAAGTTGAACGAATCAAAATGTGAACTTCTTTCTTGATAAATAAAACTTGTAAGTTTTCCAACAAATTTTTATTTAAAAAAATACTTTTTTTTTTCAAACTAAATTCAGTTAATTCCGATCTTAAATATCATTTTAAATTTTTTTTTTTATGTGGACATTCAATTTTTTCAATGCTGTATTTACATAATTAAAAAACTTTATTTTATTGAATTAATGTTTCACGATTTCATGTTTTCAGCATTAGTAGTTTAATACTTTTAATAAGGAGGAACGTTTCTACTTTCGAAAATAATTATAAAATTCCAACGAAATTGCAATTTTTCTAAACAAAATTTGGTTAATTAAGACGCTTTTGACTAATTATAACATATTTGCTTGGTAATAAACTATACTATTGTGAACTACAAGCTAAAAAAACTTGTACTTCATAAGAATCTAAATTTTTATCAAGCAAATATTTTATTATGTTTTTACGTTTTCTTCAGGGACCGTAACAGTTACAACTTTTATTAAACAAATCACCCTTTAACGATTATTTTTAGACTTTTATTTAATTACTCCTTACATAAGAGTTTTTTCTGATTTTTATTTTATAAATCCAAAATAACAATTATTTTTGATTTTTATCTCAAAAAGTTCCAAATAACAATTATTTTCAATTTTTAAATTATATATCTTAGATAACAGTTACTGAAGACCTTTATTAATGAAAGTCATCAATATAAATCAGTCATTGACTTTTAGTTTTAAAATCATACTTATAAAAATGATTCGTAGAAGTCGTAGTAAATTTTGGTTCTCCAACACCTTCTTAACTGCGAAAAATGATAGCGACTTGTATGCGTATGATTTCAAAACAAAAGTCGGTGATTGATTTGTATTGATGACTTTTATAAATAAAAGTCTTCAATAACTGTTATCTAAGACATATAATATAAAAATTAAAAATACCTGTTATCTACAGATTATTTATATAAAAATCAAAAATAATTCTTATTTTGGATTTGTAAATTAAAAATCATAAATAATTGTTTTTTTTTTTTTTAATTTTGCATAAAAATTACAAATGAAAATTTTTTCTCAAATTATATGGATTATTTAGTTGTAAAACACTTCCTTCATAGTGAATTTTTCAATGACAGTTTTCATCAATAACGCATCGATCCCTGGTTTTCTTATTCGAAAATACTCTAAAATTTTATTCAGCATAACTCAATTTTCTTGATACTCGCATTACATGTACATAATTTAAATGTTTCATAATTAAAAAAAAAGAATATATTTAAACACCCAAACACTTTATGGAGCTCTTTAAATCTTTTTTAGTTTTTATGAATAAGTCCAAAAATCTATAAATGCAAATATAATTACTTAGTAATGTATTTTTTCGAAAAAAACTTAAAAATTTCCAGCGAATATTTTTTATAATATTGGAATTTTTTAAAGCATAATTTTTTTTTTATTTAACACATTTTTTTAAATTAATTAAAGTGTTTTTAGCTTCAATTTAATTTTCTTTATTTTCGTTTTTATATCTCATTTTGTGTTTTTTATTTTATTTTACTTTACTTGCTTTATTTTTTGTTTACTATCATTTGTGTTTTTGTTTTACTTGCCTATTGTTTTATGTTTTTTTATTCTCGATTTTCAAAATGCAAATTTTACATTTTCTTCAATAGTTTTATTAAGCTTTGTGCCACGATTTTGTTTAATCAGGAAAAATGGAAAACAACAAAGTCTAAATAAGTATATATTTCCTTGCATGCAACAGTTGGATTTTTATAAAAAAAAATTAACTGATCTATTTCTACTTGATTTTTTTTTATTTATTATATTTCAATTTTCACTTTATTTTATTTGATCCATATGTTTAAATATTTTTTGTTTGATTTATTTATTTATTTATTTTTTGCTTTTTTAATCATAATTTCATAATTTTTTTTTAATTAAGTATTTTTTTTTTATTTTATTCTTGCCAATCTGGCCACACTCACTATAAGTGTTTTCCTATTTGTTCTAAATGGTCCATTAAAATACACCCAAATCAGCACAACATAATTAATATTTTTTCAATCAATGTCAACAATATTTACATACATACATATTATTTCCCTCTTTCCCCTTCCATAATTTTCAAATCGTTTTTTGTTGTTTCTATTGTTGGCGCTTGCCATACCGTCGATTTGTTTTACTTGCAGCTGTCAACAGATTTGACGAAATTGTCGCTAGATTACACACACACGCCTATGCATACTCACACAACAACGATCGCCAACAACCTTACGCGGCACTGACTGGTGGCCGCCATCCTTTGGGAATAATTAGCACGTTCGACTTTGGCCGCTATCAATGCTGAGAATACTAATGCATAGATTCCCCCAATTCACACACCCACACATGCATACATGTATGCGCTGGATATGCGCTGCTGCGGCTCATTAAGAGCATGCTCATCAGCCAGCACTGGATCGGTTGCGCTCTGCGTGCTGTCTTATCATTGCGGGCTGGCATTTTGATTTGGTTTGGTTTGGTGACTGGGTACCAAGCGGTGACAGGCCACCAACGTGTTCAACGGCGACATCAAGATCAACTTAATACAATAAAAAAATAAACCATCGTGGCAGCAATGACACCGTTTAAAAATAAATTTCTATGTTTTTTTGTAGATCTGTATGTGTGTGTGCAGATGATCATACGAGCGTGGCTTATGTGTGTTTTCGAGTTTTCGAGCATCTGTTGGCGAGTGTGTATCTTTTTTCGTATGATACCTGGAAGCGTGTTGATATGGCAGTCGAAAATTTTACCAGATGCGCTTTTAGTCAGAATCATTATCTATAGAGATAAAAATATTTAGCTTATGATTTTTGGGAAAATTTTAGCTGACACGTCAGTTGTTATTGAAGATTTATATCTACACAACGATATTCTATGTACTTTTTTGCTTCTGTCAGGGAAAAAACACGATCTTATCTCTAGAGTTGGATGTAGAGTAAACTCAATCAACACAGCAAATAATCGGTTTAGTAATATTAGTGACCTAACGGTTGTGAAAGAGAGATGTCGGGGAAATCACATCCAGTGCCAAAAAAGTATATCATTAAAAGGTCTTTTTTCCTTTTTTTTTGGGCTTAGTCCAATGAAGCACGTCAGTCGTTTATCTTCTGTGAATACTGACACCTATTGAAAATTTCAAGTGAAGCCAAGTCTTTTTTTACCTAGCCTTTCCCTGCTGCAAGTAATGGGTATCACTTTGAATACTTTCCAGACTGGTGCTTTTTTTACGTGGAGGAAGCATCGAAAGCCTAACCTCGTCAGTGTGGGACTTTAACCCGAACTGAACCTCCTACCGTCACAGTACCGATTCCCCTCGGTACTACCATCAAGTATTTCGTCGAGAGGCAGTTTGAGCACTAGTCTCAACGTCCCTTCCTGTCCTGATGCATTACGTCAGAAGTTTCATATACTTATTGCCATTTACTGTTAGTATAATTTTGGGAAAGTGCCCACCCCTATTGGATATGTACGCCCCAATCCACCATGTCCCTATCTATATTATATAAAGAAAGTTCGTTTCTAAGTATATTATCGTCTGTTTACGTGCGTTTTTCGCCGCTACAATATCGCCTCGCGGGTTCACACACTTTCTTGGCGTTCGCGTGTACGTCTTGCCTGCTGGCTGTTGCGGAGTTGCTGCATCACTGTGGCAGCCATATGCGTGGTTGCTCTTCAGCATCAGTGGTACCAGATTGTCTGATGTGACGCTACAGCCAAGACTGTTTTCTTCATGCTTCTTTAGCTTTCTGAAACGGGGACATACGTGAAGTACATGTTCCGCATCTTCGGGGACTGCTGGTTCGCACTGTTCGCAATATGGAGTCTCTTCATGTCCAAACCGGTGAAGGTACGCTTTAAAACAGCCGTGACCACTGAGAATTTGGGTAAGGTAATAGTCTACTTCCCGAGCTTTCTCTCAAGCCATGCTTCAACTCTGGGGATGAGACGATGGGTCCACCTGCCCTTTATTGCACTATCCCATCGTGTCTGCCACTGGGCTATGCTGCGTTGTTCTGCTGATATCACTCTGGTGTTGGCTGCGTTTCTCGTTTCACACATCTCCTGGGCTAGCAGGTCGCAAAGGCACAGGCCAGCTATGATGAGCGCTGCATCTTCCGATACCATTCGGAAGGCAGAGCAGACTCTAAGAGCACACAATCGGTTCGTGCATATGAGGTGTACTTAAATGCGTTCAGTTATGGGGTGTTTGTGTGTGCAATTTTACGGCGTTTCTTCTTCTCCAGCATCAGATATCGCAGCATATAGGCAGCGCCCTTTTATGTGATCGAAGGCGGCTTTAAAATAGGCAAATTTATGATGTGGCCTATGGTACATTTACCATGTCTAAAGACACACTGATAGGAGCTAAACGGACTCGTTGTAGCCTTTCCTACAATGTGCACGAAAAGACCATACAGGCGATCATTTGAAGGCTATTCCCACGTTAGTTGGCCTATATGGCAGGGACCCTTCTTATTGATCGGACAGTGAACACTTATCCAGTCGTCAGTTATGCGTTGAAGCGACCGTAGTCCGCATCCTTAGCACCTTAGCTACTTCTCGCCGCCGAACTTGAATAGCTCAGCTGGCAGGATGGCAACTTTATTATTTTACAGCCGGGAAAATGATATTCGTGCCTCTTCAAGGTCTTATCTGCTCCACCTTTTTCAGAGCTGTTACCATTCAGTGCTGTGGAACAGTGCTCGCTCCATAATTTAGGAACTCGCTTGGAGTTGAAACCAAATGTAAGTTGCCCAACTTTCTGAAAACATTTTCCTTCGTATTTCGTGTCGTTTTTAGCTCTTCGCTGTCCCATATTTCGGTCTCTCCTACTACGGAAAATAATTTTCACTTCACTCTGTAGTTCCCTATGTCGGCCGCCTTTAGACGGTATCTTTATTCTCTGCTGCTTTATGCTATTCCTCATCATATCATTTATCATTTAGAGCAGAAATTCGACTACTTCATCGGCAAAAGTACCTAGTGAGCATGGAGCTGTCCTTGCATTGCTGGAGCCGTATGTTTAGCGAACCAGATGCCTGTGCGTATATCTACTAGCTGCAGGAAGATAATGGTCTGAGCCAATATTTGGTTCTTAAGTGGCCGCAGTGAGCGCCAGCAAAGTCGTTCAACTTCACTCCTTCATTGGAAATTTCGGCATTAATGCTGAGCTCTTCTACGGTGGGACTAAAGATATCTTTCTTGCACGCATGGCATTGAAATCGCCAGCATGATTTTGATGGGTTCAAGTGCGTTTCAAGCGCTCTTTGAAGAGGTCTCTAGACAACGCGTGCTATGATTGCAGACGAGCGAGATGATAAAGAATCTTCTTAACATGCGGATTGCGGCGAGACACTCGCCTACTGCGATTAACGGCTGGACTTGGCGACGGAGGCACTTTCCAGTCACGATTTTAACACCGAATTTGCTATCCTTTACATTGCAGCTGTAGACGAATTTAAAGGTACTAGTGAGCGTCTCGCCGAGTTCGGTTCTTATTTCCACGTCTCGAAGAAAGCCAACCGCGTCCAAAAAATTTTTTTCGTCCAAAAAACATCATTGAGGATTCCATCTAAGGACAACCTTTCGGCTTTTAGAACCTTTTTTCATGCCCATTATCTAGCGGCTATATGAAAAGCTAAAAGTTAAGAACTCCAAGGAACCTTTATAGAATAAGCCAAACAAATTGCGTATGCACACAAGGACAAGGAGTTCATTTACAATCGCTAACTATCTACCCTCTGAAGACAGGTGTCTTCCCTCGGTTTTCTTGAAAAGTATTGTAATACAATTAACTTACTTGCATAAATTGACACAACTGACTTGGCTGATAAACCCGCATACTCAATCCTCCTACATACACACACACACATAAGTACTTGTAAATGTCCTTTCGTAAATACGAGCATAATTTGAGTGCCACAGCCACCCACGAAACAGCATTGGCAATACTTGTCGTATTGCGGTAATAACCAGCATTATCGAAGGTGAGCGTTAACCGAATTATAGGCCAGGCGGTGGGCGCAAATTGGAAACAGGTGTCGTTGGCTGGCAGGCAGGCAGGCAGGCAAGTAGGCATGGCGGACAAGCGGATGGACAGCAGTGCATAATAAGATTGCGACCGAAATATTAAAAATGATTAATGATATCGCATTACTTCCATTTCATTTCGTGATTCGTTTGCTGCCAGCACGACTTGTTCGAATCGCGAGAAATGAAAAGCAAAAAAAAAACAACAACAGCCAAGTATAAAAAATATCCTCTCAAATTGTCAATGATATTGAGCGTGCTGCGAGCGCGATTCGTTTCCGGTCACATGACGGCCGTGGGCGTGGGCGGCGCGCATTTCTACGTAGTATGTATGAATTAAATTTAGTTGGCTTTTAGGCGCTGCAACGTAGTAAAGCCTGACTGCACAGCAGCAGCAGCAGCAGTGGCATTATGGACCGCGGCGTTTTGTCTCACATTTAATTTCATTTGCACAGCGCATTGATCTTAATTTGCCGATATGGAAAATTATATTGGCGCTAGCGCAGTGAAAAATTTCGTTGAGTGGAAGTGAGTTGAGAAAAGTCAAATGGAAGATGTGCAAGCACGGATGATGGGAAGCAGATAGAAAGTGTGGAAGGAGAGAGAGGGGGAGGGGGGTAAGTGAATTGTTTGAAATTTATGAGCTAAGTTTACGGTGCTTAATACTTCTGAACGTTTCTTGTAAAAAACTTTTGTAATTTTACAAATACGTACATACAGGGGAGATCCAAAATGGATGAATGATGTTTCGTTTTTAATATTTACAATGTTTTTAAAGCAAAAATTTGTTATGTATTTTTTTATAAATACATATGTATATGCGTTATGCTTTAGTAAAAACTATTTAAATCATACTTTAAAACTTTATAAAGAAATTAGAAAAATTCCCAAAATTTGTATCTAAATTTCGAGCCTTGTAACCAGAATTATTAGACATTTTTTGAGTTTGCATCTAACAGGCTTATAAAATTTTAGTAAAGCAAGTTCAAGTTTTGTGCGCCTAACAACCCGCACTGATTTTTAATAATTTTTTTTTTTGCTAACGACTTTTGCGTTTTTTTTTTTGCATACTAACTAACAGGCAAATTTGGGAAAACTGGCGTTGACTTTTTTTATTTTTTTCGCAAGCGGTCTTGCGCATACTATTTTGCCACAATAAATTCAAGTTTATATGGGAAAAAGTGCAAAACAAAATAATAAAAAAATAAATAAATCTGTGCATTTTTTAGCCGCTCAAAACTTGCAGTTGTTTCATTGTATTTATCTTAATTTAATAAGCCTGTTAACTGCATACCCACAAAATTTCTAAAAGTTCTGTATAAAGTTTGAAAGTGAGATTTCCATAGTTTTCGTTAAAGCATGAACTAAATTTTTATAAAAAAAATAACAAAAAAATTTTTGCTTGAAAATATTGAATATTGTAAATACCAAAAACGAAACACCATTCATCCATTCTTCATGTTTACTGATGTTTTTAAATTTAAATTATCGACACATTTTCGATATCACTGATAATAAATCGATATCCTTATTTCTATTCACGTTATCGTTGATAAAATTTGATTTTTTTTATCTCAAATCTATCAAAATTATATACATAAAAATATGTATGTTTATAAGCCTTAGCAGAATAATTATCGATATCATTATCGAAATTCATTGAAATTTATAAGCGATTCCTATTATCGATTCATGAGTCGACAAAAAATTTCGATAAACATGTTTATTGTGACGTTTAACGCCGAAAACCTCCGTCGATAAATGTGCGAAAATTTTTATCGACAAAAAATTGTATCGGTATGTACATAAATGTTCCATAATCGATTGATTTATCATTGTTGTTATCGGAAACCTTATCGGTAGATCATTAATAGATATACATAGATATGTAAGTGCATATGTGTTGTTATCAAGAGATATAAACACTTGATTGTCTAACGCTGAATTCAAGGATAAATGTATCGAAATGCGTATCGGCAAAAATATCTGTCGACAAATTTATTCAATTATTGCACTGGAGATAAGTATTTCGGGATTTGGTATGCAGAAAAGGCGGGCGAAATAATGCCTCACATATGTACTTACATATAAAGATACCAAAATAATCGTCCTTTCAGCCGACCATCGCTTTTAAAGCCGCCTAGGCGTCACTTACTAGTGGATATTTACTTTCGCACCATACCTATGGATTGCGCTCTTCCCACCATGCCAATGGATCTGCTCAGCCTGCAGATTTTTTCACTCATAAATTTTTTTTTTTTTATAAAACCAAGCTGCTGCTGGACGATATTCATTAACGTTCCTAGCAACGATTTCTCCTTATTCTCGACACATTTTCCTCAAACAGCCATTCGGCGGTAATGTTGTAGAATAAAGAAAGAATTTCCAGAGTATCAGCATAAAATCACTCATTAAGTCCATCTCTATCTCTCTCTCCCATCTAAAGCACACACCTGCTTGTTTTTTACATCATTCTCTCGCTCTTGTGCTCTCTCTCCTCCTATCCTCCACTTACTAACTGTGTATCTAAGCACCTAATGAGAATTATTGTAATTTATGTAACTACACAAACAAAAACAAACAGCAACAACAACACTAAATTGCGGAAGGAAATTATTTATTATATGCATGTCTATTTTGCTGTGCAGCATGATAAGGGATAAGCTCATGATTTAGCAGCACTTCGCTGAGGTAATTAGCGCAAGATTTATGTATGAGCGCGGCGTTTGTTCGTTCGTTCGTTCGTCTTCGAAGATGGAACTGCTGTTTTGCATGAATTTTGAGTCTAAGTAATCTCGGATTTCCCAAAATTCAGTTAAAAAAAAAA
>NW_023458567.1:12151324-12193952 GCF_013731165.1 Rhagoletis pomonella | reverse complement strand
AATCAAAATCACTTAATTAAATACATAAATACACATCGTTTATAGCTATACAAAGCAAAGTCATGCGCTTTTACGAAAAAAGTGGTTGAAAGTGGCTGGAGTGCAAAGTTGAGTGTACATGTGTGCGCGCCTTAAGCGCCAAATTGCCATTTCGCCTATTTTTAAGTGCCCCAATGTGTATCGTAAAATCCAATAAAGGCTATAACAATTAAAATTTTGTGACACGGCTTATGTTGCTTATAAAGTAAGTGATAGAAGGGGAACTTACTTTTGAAAGATATTGTATTTGAGTGCAAATAGACTAAATATGCATTACCGGCAGCTGAGCTTCGAAAGGCTTCGTGGACCTAAAGAAAATATTAATTTACACTTTCGGCAATAAAGTTGCCGAAGAGGTAAGTGCCGAAGTTTCCTGCTCTGAACTGACTATAAGTAAAGCTGCAGAGGTACTACAGGAAAAAAATAGGCTATTGAGAAGATATGTAAATATTGGCAGCCATTAGGGCTCCTTTCATAAACCAATAGGAAGTCTTGTCATCGCCGCAACCATCCACCTAAAAGGACTTTATTTTAGACGCCTCACTAGCGACGATTATACCAAATCCTCTATAGACAATCAAATGACCACACAATCTGATTATGCATCGCCAGGAAGAAAGTGTGGGGAAACGTTCAAAAGCTATGTCTGTTGCATTCAAACACGTGGCCTAATGAAATACAAAAAATTTTATAAAGTGAAACTCTCATGAGGAAATATTTGGAGCAGATAATTTTCAAGTGTCCAGCTTTCAGTAGACAAAGGCTTGCACTACTTGGTGGCGCCAAGTTCCTGAGCTTTCAGACAGCCATATTTGAAATGCTAAATATTTTTTAATAACCAGTTACTTACGTCCAGTTTTTAAACTACCGATTTATTTGCGTAAAATTTTTTTACCAAGTTATCAAAAATTTATGCAGAATTTTTAAACTACTAAAAATTTTATTCTAGTTCGTAAATGATCAAAAAATCTTACCTAGTTTTTTTTTTGAATTATAAAAAATTTTAAATTTCTCTTAATTCTGGAAAAAATATTTCTAAACTTACTACCAATTCATGAAATTAAAATGCCGAGTTTTTAAACAATTAAAACATAAAAAAAATTTTTAGATGGAAAAAAAATTATGTCCACTTTATAGTTACCAAAAATTAATTTCAACTTTATTTAATATGTTAAGCGTTTTCATTTCCTAACAATGATTTGCAGCTTTTTTATTTCCAAAGGATGACGTATTTCTTCTAAATGACCTGAAATTCGTGTCTAGCGAAACATTTATGCCCAGTTTTTGAAGTATTTATGCAAATTAATATATCATTTTAAGATTGGCAAAATGTATGTCCAATTATTTCCACTTTTTTAATTAACAAAAAAGCATGTCCAAATTTTTTATACAGCTTTACGCAAACTTTTTAAAAAAAATAGAATTACACTTATAATTTTTTCATGTCACATTTTTAAATTACAAAACTAAATTTCGTTTTTTTTTGTTTTGTTTATAATCTGTTCAGTTTTTTTCATTTTCTAACAATGATGCCCAGCTTTTTTTATTTCCAAGCCCCGTTTTTCCTATAAATTGCCTAAAATTGTGTATATTATCTAACAAAAAATGACTTAATTTTAAAATTGCCAAAATTTACTTCCAATAATTAAATTATAATAATTTGCATTTCATTTTAAGCTCACAAAATTATGTACATATGTAAATATTTTAGATGATGTTAAATTTGTTTTTATTAAAAAAATTATGTCCAGTTTTTAAAAGCCAAAAAACTATGTCTTGTTTTTATTATTTTTAACCGACTTTCAAAAACGGAGGAGGTTATCAGTTCGTCGGAATATTTTTTTTTTTTTTTTTTTATGTATGTTAACGCATAACTTTGGACCACGTCAACCGATTTTATTCTTTTTGCATCGGAAAGGTAGTGTCTCAGAGGTGGTCCCATACTAATCTGGTTGAGATCCGATCAGTGGATCATGGGATATATATATATATATATTTTTTTTATATGGGAGTTGAAGTCGGTTTTTTTTTTTGCTAAAAATTACTAGTTAATTTACTTATGTATTTATAGCTTTAAATAGCCTGAAATTTATATCCACAGTTTTTTAATGTGTTCGCTCAAAATTTTTTTATAAAGAAAGTTACACTTATAATTTTAAGGAAACTAGCCACTATGCCGAATTTTTAAATTAAATAAAAGATTTACATCCAGTTCTAGCTCAACTAAATGATCTAAATTTTTTAATGAACAAACAATTACGTTCACTTTTGGCTTTATTAATATAAATATAAGATCCAGTGTTTTATTTACCAAAAAAAAAATTGTGTCCAGGTTTTTATTTACCAAAATAATTATATCGGAGTTTTAGATGACCAAAAATATATTTACAGTTTTTTAATGGCCAAAAAAAGTAAGTCCAGTTCTTGAATCACAAAACTTATGTTAAGTTATGTCGGCGGAGAGAAATTTTCAATGGTAAATGTGTTCTAAAAAGGAAAACAGGAGTTCATTTGTATCAGTGATATGAGATAGTAGGTACTATGTGAGATTCTGCCAAAGGAGAATAAGTATAGCAAACTCGTAAGCAATTGCTACGCCTAAAAATATACAAATGATATTTTATTTTTTATTTATTTATTTTCAAAATAATAGAACAAGCCTGCACTTTTTAAACGGTTTATGCTAAAACTTTCAATAGTATATTATTATCCTCTAATAATTATCTTTGTAGCGATCTCACTTTTTTCAAATTATAAGATATCACCAATGTCGGATAGGTGGAAACCATTAGGCTCATCGCTATGCTTGGTGCTTTCCAAGTTTTAGTGTCAGCCAGAAGTGATTAATGGTACATTAGCAAATGTTAAACATTTGTAGTGGATCAAATCAGCCTAAGATTTTCATTTTTTGCGATACATACATATGTACACGTACTAGCATTAATTTGCGACGTTAACTGAAGTTTCCCGCCGGACAATGACCCTTCCCCTTAATATCGGTTGTTGTCCGGCGGTCCGATTTAAAATCCCGCAAATCCTTCACATCACTTCGGTTTAGAAGATATAATCGAGCAGACCAGCAGCTACCAGGCCACTTCCCTAAACAGGTATAATCTTGTGAAACACAACAACTTAATATTTGACTCTGAATAAAATATTCCTTCTGTTAATATCTATATCGCTGTATTCTATTCTTTCTTGACACGCATGAAACACTGGTGCATGAAATACGTATCTCGAGACGCATCTGGATTTTCATATGGTGCTTCGAGCCGGATATCGCGGCTTATGTTATATCTACTAGACGACCTAGTCGTCAAGGGGGGCCGGTATGTTTATGCGCGACTGCTAACACCGGGCGCCTAAATGCATGCCAGAAATGTACTGCTGCATATGCAAAAATTTCTTTCATTATATAGATGATATTATTGCATATGCACTTCTCGACTGCCATGTAATAAAACTTTCTCAAGTTATAATTTGATGGCAGTTCAAAGAATGCGCGGCCTAGTCTGACACAGTGTGTTCACTAAAAAACGAACAGTAATTACGTCTTTTGTATAAATGTGACTTAACATTGAATACCTCAGTAGGCTGTCCTTTTTCAGTCGCATGTTTAAGAAATAAACGCTTTAGTTATTTTTCGAAAGTAATTGCATATTTAAGCAAATTTAACGATGAGTGCCATTTATAAAAAACGGTTTGAAGCATACTTCCTGACAAAGCATCCTAAGGGTCCAAAATGGAGTACAGATCAGGTCGCAAAATACATGGTAGCTACCCGGACGTTTGTTACAAGATGGTCTAAGCGCTGTGAAAAAACTGGAAACGTTGACGATGAACCAGGAAGAGGACCAAAAAGGAAGACTTCAGAACGGCAAGATAAGGCGATAACAAACATTTTTCAAAGAAATCCCTCCGTAACCTTGAGAGGAGCTCAAAAAAAGCTTTACGACCGCGGAATAGAATTATCCCTTAATACAATTCGCAAAAGGTTAGACGAAAGAAATGTGGTTTACGCCAGTGTACTGAAGAAACCGCTTTTGACAAAAACTCATGTCGAAAAACGATTGTTCTGGTCAGAGCAAAATAAAAACCGTGACTGGACAACTGTAATTTTCACCGTCGAGTCTTCATTTTGGTTAAATAAGAGAGAAAGTCGTGTTTGGTCGGAAAAAGGATGTAAAGTTGTGCAGAGGTCCGTTAAACATTCCGCAAAGGTTCACGTTTATGGTTGTTTTTCCGCAAAGGGATTCGGAAAGTTATTGTGCTTTACCGAAAACTTGAACGCGTCAAAAATGATCGAACTGTATAAAAGAGGTTTACTGATGTCTGCTGATAAGCTCTATGGAAAAAATAGTCGAGACTGGGTTCTGCAAGAGGACAACGATCCAAAGCATCGGAGTCGACTTTGTACTGAGTGGAAACAGAAAAAAAAAAAATACGTTTTAAAATAAACATTGAACTTGTTTTTAAATTTGACATTTAACACTTTTATTTATGTTCGTTTTTTAGTGAAAACACTGTACATCCTCCGGACACTGTTCCGAAGATTTTTGCGAACTCGTTTTGACTTGCAATCATGCAGAGGTGGTACTTGCCTACAGCTACCATTGGTCACAGTGCCAACCCACCATTTTTGAACCAATAAATATATTTTTTTTCCTATAAATAAATACATGCAAACATACTGGTCTCCCCTCGTACTGAGTTAATTCATCATCAATTATTAACTTTCGTTTCATATCCTGTTTCTACCTGAGTAGATATATACCACCGTTAATCATTACAACATTTTTCGCTATTTCATTAGCTTCAACAATCTTATTGTTGGACTTCTTTGAAACTCGTCCTTACCATTCAAACGCTTAGCTGCCACCTTACAGTACACGGTTGTGTGGCTACTCGAAGCTATACCAAAGTTTGTGAAATCATAATTCAATGTCATTTATTTACTTACCTCTTTATTAACTGGCTGGCCAAATGAAGGCATGCCAACGCACTCCCATACACATTCACTCAATACAAATATTTTTACACTCCACTGATATTATTTTCTCCAGTGCACTTGCCTTGTGAATCTGTTCCTTTTCAATTTGCTCTCAATCCTTGAATATCTATTGAGGTTAAAATCTAAGCGCCCAACATGAACAAACACAAACACCATCTCCTTTCCTCTCTTCCACACTTAAATATTTCACATGCCATTCCGAATCACTTACTTTTCAAATTCAATGCATTCCCCTCTATACATTCCACAACTCATTTATAAATACTTATGTACATACATACATATGTATTTATGTACTCGTAGGTGTGTGCAGCTAAATATTTGAGCGCGCGCTCTGCTTATTGAGTTATCCATTCGCTCGTTCATTCATTCATTCGGTTATTCATTCAAGCATTGAATTGCACAACTAACTCACTATTGTATTGTATGGATTTCCAATTGAATGCATTGAAGTACCAGCTCGACGTTAGACCGAATCAAGCCAGTGAAGTCAACCTCCTGCTCAGCTGCAGTTAAGCCTGTTGTTGAAGCTAAGGTCGTTGAAATACCTACTTCATATTGTTGTTGTTCAGTGGGTTGCCTTTGTGGCTGTGCATTGATTGTATTTATTGAATTTTCAAATACATATATTGTGGTCTATATAGCAACACACTCACACCTTAGTTTGTTTAAGTTTAACACCTTTTAAGTAATACTGAGTAGTTAGCTAATTTTGCGACCGGAAAGCAGAACTTCAATTTCAGCGGTCAGATATGTTTCACTCCTGACGCCTCTCTAAAATTTCAGTTTCATTTTTGAATGTTTATAGGGGGCTGCTTTCTCTTGTAAAATAAAAAAAAGCAATTTTTTTTCTTATACGGCAATTAAAAAAATAATAATAATTGGCGCTAACAATTTTTTTAAGTTTTTAACCGAACTTTTCCTCTTAGTTATGTTGTTGCTTTCTAGATTTCACATCCCTTTCCGTTCATAATTTTACTAAGTTAGTAACAAACGAATTTAATCAAGTTTTCGTAAAATAATTTGTAGAGTTAATGCGATGAGGCATTTACGAGTACAGTGTAATCGATGTTAACAATTAGTGTGACAGATGGTCAAATGTAATCTCTACAAATATAAAAAAGTTTGAGAAAGATTATGCAGGCATTAAGTGACAAAATTATTATTAAATTTTAAATCCTACAACAGCACGGAAACACACAACAGCCAAATGACAGCAAATTGTAGTAAGAGTAAAATTTTACAACAAAACATATTCAGCAGCAACAATGAAGACAAGAAAATTAGTTTTACTTGTATGGAACATGCTGTGTTGGAATGAAACGTGTAGCTGCAGAGGCCGACACAACACGTCCTGTCGTGGTGAGAATGGCAATTATACATAAGTCAAGCAAGGCAATGAAGATACATGATTTAAATTTACCTACATATTTATGGCATATTTGTATATTTGCACAGGAATCTGCATACATGCATACATATGTATGTACATAACTATGTAGTATGTACCGAATAGGAAAATTTTTGTTAAGCAAGCACCCAAGAAACTTTATACAATTTATGAGATCCTCCAAAATATGACTGTGCTACAGTTTCCGAGCTTTTATAAAGTGGGAACAGTTAAGTTTTCTTACTGAGACCAGTTTTTTTTTCGTTTTAGAATGCCAAAACTAGTTTTAAAAAGCCAGAAAAATAAAACACAAATAACGTTGCACTGGGAACAGTTTTTTAGTTTCATAAGAACAGTTTTTTCCTTGCATGTAAGCATGTCTTCAGTTGACCATATCTAATAAAATGCTCATAAACTGCGAGAGTGCAATTATTTACTGTGGGAACAGTTTTTATTATAGGAAAATTGCAAATAAGTATCACGAAATTTTTATTTTTACACGACGTACTAAAAAGATATTACTACCGTTGTGAAATTTGTATAGGAAATAGTTTTTATTTTTTTAATCTAACAACCTAACAACCTAATGGCCTTATTCATAAAAAATAAAGTAGCTTTATAAAAGGTTTATAAATTGAAAAATGTATGAAAACGTCAATTTATAAAGCTCTTTAAACCTACTTTATTTTTTATGAATAAGGCCATAAGTTTTTAAATTGTTGTGTAACATACATATGTAGGTAATAGCGTTCCTGCACGACCTGCAATGCCATTTATTTTTAGATCAATTTTAAACTCCACTTTTCTCTTCGCACCTTTGAAGCTTCGCCACAGCAGCTACTTACAACACTAATTCTTCATGTAAGTCTAAAATTGCAAGAAAATACTTTCAACCTACATCTTATATGTACATACATACAAAATACAAATACGAATGTACGAAAATAGTTGTATATGCATGTAACTTATTTTGAGTGACAAATAAGCATGTAAGGATACAGCCAAGGTGCAAAATGTCAGATGTCACTTGAAGCTGTTTCCACTCTAAATTATACAAGTAAATATTCATAACTACATACACTACACACTTATAGCCAAACATATATTTATATCAATTTGCATATATGTATGTATGTAAGTACATCCGGTTGTCTAAATACAGGATGTGAGCTTTTGCATGTTATATGTAAATATACATACATGCATGTGTATGCAAAGGTAATTTTGATGAAAATGTGTAAAGTTTTCGGAAGTTTCAATTACTACTTACTAAATTTATTAACACAAGACGAATATTAGATTTAATTCAGCAATTTGAATGTAATTTCCTTAATGTGTATGTATGAATATTGAGGTGGAATGAAATTAGTTATTTTTTGAGAATCACATGTAGAAATGTGCCTTTCTAGCCCAGAAAAAACTAATGTAATTTATTATTGGCCTCAGTATAATGGCCTTATATAATTAGCGGTGATCGACAGACTTAAGTTTTGGAAAAAGCCGATACTTAAGTTTCCTTTTTAAGACACGTCTTTTGGCCCGAAACATGAACATAAAAGGCAGCTTTCTTCATGTATGCAAAATTAATTTTCAGAAAAAAAACCTATTCCTTCCCTTCTTCGGCCTTCTAAAAAACTTTTTTGTCTTTGCGATCATCATATTTTATACTGAGAAAATGCTTGCAGGTATTAAAAAACAGTTCTCATCAAATTCAAAAACTGTTCCCAGTTACGTATTTCCGCCATTTTATATTGCGTAATCGAGCAGAAGCAGTTTCAACATATTTAAATAAAAATTGCTCTTCCTATTATGATATGAAAACTGTTCCCACCTTTTTAGAATTCAATATTTTAGTATGAACAAACTTTCTTAGGGAATCACTCACAAAGCGCTATTCGAAGATTTTTCGAAAATAGTGTCTAAAGGAAAAATCTTATCAAAATCATCCGCGTATATGTCGCATTCACTATACATTTAGATTGAAATTTTAGTAGTACAGGCTCCCTGACCCTAACAAAGTGCTTCGGCATTCGTAACGCTTCGGGTTTCGGACGCTGATAAATACTATGATATCAATCAAAACGCCAGTAAATGGCAGTCGCCTTCTTGATCCAACTTTAAGCACCACCATCAGAACAATGACGGTGATAGGGACTTCTTTGCAAAGGTGGTCCTAAAACTAGTATTCATTTGGGCAGCTGAAGAAGCTTCTATAATCTACTCTGCTATGGAATTTGGCGAGAGAGCCTACCTTCCAAGTAAAAAACTAGACGAAAATATCTTGTCCGCTTACAAGTGTAAGATGGTTGATCCCTTATAACTTCCTTTGAGCCCTTTTTCGACTCTAAAATCCTTCCACAGACAATCGGCACAGTCCCAGAACTCAGCCTGTATTCGAGATAAGCATATAATTTGGGAGTAAATCCGTGTAATTTAACGGAATGATTTAGTTTAGTTAGCATTTTTTGATTCTGTGTTCGATGAACTCTACTTCCTCTTAAAATACACGCATGTAGTGGCCTCGTCTAAGTCCCAGTTCCGGGAACAATTGGTATACATATAAGCAAGGCAGTAGTTCCGAAACCCCTACAGGGTTAGTTCCGAACTTCGAAGTAAATCCAGAAATCAAAATACTTCTGCAATCCATAAATCCTTGGCATTTTTGCGCAAGAAACTAAAAAAGAGAAGGGTCACCTGAAAGTAGGTAAATCTGTGGAAACAAGATCCTAAGTTTTTATATATTTTATATGGACAGGCTCAGCGGCTGCCGTTGCCTAGTAGCTGAAGACGCTTAATCCCACACGGTAGTAAAAAAAAGAGTCTATTTCAAATATCAGGCGCCCCTCTCTCAGCATTGGCAGACCTCCGAGTATTCCCCAGTCATGAAAATGCTTCTCATAAAAGTAATTTACCATTCGGAGTCGGCGTACAACTATAACTCCGTCTATTTAGTAATAAAACCAGGAAGCACACTACAAATTGGAAAGAAGTTCGGTCGAACACTTCGATTCCCGGTTTTTTGTTTTATTTAACGTGCTCAGGGTAAACGCTTTCCCGTGTTAATTACTCTTCTAGCAACAAGTGTATTCAAAATACCCACAGCGGATACCACTTACCTTTGCTTAAATCTTTTACTAAATATCTGCCTAAAATGAGCTTAACAAGGTTTTATTTACCATGCAAATACATAAGGCATTTCTCTTTATGACTCGTAAGGTCGATACTTCACTCATGAAGGTTTTCACGAGACTCTTTCAACTTTAGAATCCATTGGTAGTTCAATAATTGGCTACATAATGGCCTTGTGACAGTCTTGGCAAAAGTGAGTATATCATTCAGGGCTGACTAAAAGGCTTCGCGAGCCTTACTGTGAGAAAACGTTCCGATCGCTTTAATCTCTGATCGTTTGCTTGGATTAATCTTAAACTGCGTGGTGGTTTTCCATGCCTCGCAACATCAATTCACTCTGAAATAACTGAAAGTCATCGTGAGCCTAATGAGGTACTTAGCTTTAGATGACCTGAATCGCCGATCTCAAGTTCAATCTTGACCAGCACAGAGTTTTTGTTTGCCACGCAACCAATTAAAGTGAGGACTGTAAGTTATCGAACGTCTAGCTACGCTCCTGATTCCATCAATCTCAGATTTTACTTGATTTAGTACTGAACTACATCTCGGCTTTTCTTTCCACCTAACTAATTAAAACACTCTTTTCGTCGGGCACTGTAGACTTAGTCTGTGAATAGTTCACAGTTTATGCAATTTTCGAACTGAAACTGCAGATTTTGCGATTGAAGCTCACATGGTTGAGACAAAATTTGATAACTGCTCAGTACTCATAGTTCAAACACAGCCGATCAAAATACCAACATGACAACCCCATTCGCTATTCCCACCAAGAGAAGAATGAGATGCCGGAACACTGAAACGAACTCGCAAGTATTAGATATTAAACCTTCATACAGAAGCATCTGCACGGCGGCGCACTCAAACTCTATTTAGACTGGAGCAGCGTAATCCCAGCGGACCATGAAAAAACGTATTGTCACTAAAAAAAACCTAGCTTTATTTGCACTGTTTTCTCAAATCATGGTACATATTTACACTTAAAACTATCACACTCGTTCCACCTGTCACACTTCCTCAACACATCTGATTCTTTCGCTTGCGCCCCGGCCGCACTGTAAACACACTATGCGGCAGCACACCATTGATGGCCTTGCCCGCTTTACTCGCCGCCAGCAGTCGACGCTCATGCACTTTACGATGTTTAGTCAAATGATCGGAGCGGGCAAAGCACTTCATGCAATAGTTACATTTATAGGGTTTCACGCCCGAATGTGAGCGCCGATGCCGCGCCAGCTCATCGGAACGCGAAAATTTCCACGTGCACTCTGGCCAATCGCAGGTGTACGGCTTTTCGCCCATGTGACGGCGCAGATGGGCTTTGAGATGCGCAGGTTTTGCATAAATTTTGTCACAGGTGCCAAAGGTGCAGGGATAACCGGCAGCAGCGCTTTCCTCATTACAGTTGGTTGTTTCACTCGCGCGTTTCGTACTTCGCGCTTTGCGATGCAATTTGAGATTCTTCGAGCTTTCGTGTAGAAAATGTTCACACGTCTCGGTGCAGAGTGGCGTCTTTTCGGGCAGAAAATCGATGAGCTCTGGTATTTCAATGTAGTTATCCAAGAATTTTTCCTCCCATTCAGCCATCTCGCGTGTAATGAAGGCAGCTGTCTCCAGCTCAACTATAGATGAGGTATCAACGCTGCTAGGGCTACTCAACGTGTTGTAAGCGCTATTGTTGTTCTTGTCTTCGGCGCAGTTACCATCTGCTATTGCGCTCTGCGATTGCGTTGCGCCGGCATCGCCAAGGCAGGTAACTTCGGATACAAACGCAGGTGGCGAGCTGAGCAGCTGATCGAGCGTAAGTTGCAGCTCGCGCTCGTTGATGACGCTGCAATCGAAGTACTGTAAACTTGCGTTGTTGTCGTTTGTACTACCACAATTGGAGGAATCTACTGTTAATTCACACCATTGTGCTTCTAATTCGAGTAGCGACTGCTCGTTTGCCGCCGTGGTGAGCACAAAGGGATCATCCGTGCAAGTGAGTTGAATCAGGGGATTGCTGCATTCGATGGGGCATTCTGCGCAGTAATCGTAACTTTCGTATGCCTGAGCGCCGTCCATGTCGCCACTGAAGTCAACCCATTGCACCTGCGGCTGTGTGTCATTCAAATCGCTGAAAAGTTGCTGAAACCCGCCGGTGGCAAAGAAGTCCATTGCTGTGGATTTTGTAAAAATTTTGATCTAATTGCGTACGCACTTGTCTCTCTGAGTGTTGCATTTAAAATGCCGTGGTCTCGTGTAGCTGGCATTGTTTTTAAGTGTAAAGCACTTCTTGCTGACCGATCAGTGGCGATCAGTCATAGCGAAGTGTGGCAAAAATTAAAAAAATAAGCAAGTTCAATTAGTTTCTTATCTACCCGATGGGCAATCAATATCGACAATGGCAAATGCGCTGCTTGGTACTACGCTTGGTACTCGTAAACGCAGTCGCAGTCGCAGTCATAAGGCGCGAGCCCTGGCTTGCTTGCAGCGAAGTATGTATTGGAAGCGCTGAAGCAGAGTTGCCAGACTTTTGTGCGTAAAATATGTCCTAGTTAAGCCGTAAAAGTAAAGCACACATGTGAATGGATCAGTCAGTTTTTTTACCGTCATAAACGAGTGATAAAACTTATTAGCTTTGGAAGATAAAGTTGAACGAATCTGAGACGCGTTCGGACACAGATAAATGGTCAGTGAACTTTGCTAACATTTTTTGCTCCAAAAATCTTTTTTTTTAGTTTAAAACAAGGCATATGAACCAGGTAGCATCAGTAGAACAACAATAACATTTACGTGTATTTGGTTGTTACTTCTAGTCTCGAAAGTGTTAAAAAAGTATTCTGACTTTTTAACATCAAAATGTAAACTTCTTTCTTGATAAATAAAACTTTAAGTTTTCCAGCAAATTTTTACAAAAAAAAATTACTTTTTATTCAAACTAAATTCAGTTAATTCCGTTCTTAAATATCCTTTTCTATTTTTTTTTTAGGTGGACAATCAATTTTTTTAATACTGTATTTACATAATTAAAAGACTTTATTTTATTGAATTAATTTTTCATGATTTCATGTTTTCAGCATTAGTAGTTAAATATTTTTAATAAGGTGGAACTTTTCTACTTTCGAAAATAATTATAAATTTCCAACGAAATGTAATTTTTTCAAACAAAATTTGGTTAATTAAGACGCTCTTGACTAATTATAACATATTTGCTTGGTAATAAACTATATTCTTGTGAACTACAAGCTAAAAAAACTTGTACTTCATAAGAATCTAAATTTTTATCAAGCAAGTGTTTTATTATGTTTTTACGTTTTCTTCAGGGACCGTAACAGTTACAATTTTTATTAAACAAATCACCCTTTAACGATTATTTTTAGACTTTTATTTAATTACTCCTTACATAAGAGTTTTTTCTGATTTTTATTTTATAAATCCAAAATAACAATTATTTTTGATTTTTATCTCAAAAAGTTCCAAATAACAATTATTTTCGGTTTTTAAATTATATATCTTAGATAACAGTTACTGCAGACCTTTATTCATGAAAGTCATCAATATAAATCAGTCATTGACTTTTAGTTTTAAAATCATACTTATAAAAATGATTCGTAGAAGTCGTAGTAAATTTTGGTTCTCCAACACCTTCTTAACTGCGAAAAATGATAGTGACTTGTATGCGTATGATTTCAAAACAAAAGTCGGTGATTGATTTGTATTGATGACTTTTATAAATAAAAGTCTTCAATAACTGTTATCTAAGACATATAATATAAAAATGAAAAATACCTGTTATCTACAGATTATTTATATAAAAATCAAAAATAATTCTTATTTTGGATTTGTAAATTAAAAATCATAGATAAATGTTTTTTTTTTTAATTTTGCATAAAAATTACAAATAAAAATTTTTTCGCAAATTATATGGATTATTTAGTTGTAAAACACTTCCTTCATAGTGAATTTTTCAATGACAGTTTTCATCAATAACGCATCGATCCCTGGTTTTCTTATTCGAAAATACTCTAAAATGTTATTCAGCATAACTCAATTTTCTTGATACTCGCATTACATGTACATAATTTGGACTGACGTTTTCGAATTAATTTTTTTAATACAAAAATTTAAATGTTTCATAATTAAAAAAAAAGAATATATTTAAACATCCAAACACTTTATGGAGCTCTTTAAATCTTTTTTATTTTTTATGAATAAGTCCAAAAATCTATAAATGCAAATATAATTACTTAGTAATGTATTTTTTCGAAAAAGAAAAACTTAAAAATTTCCAGCGAATATTTTTTATAATATTGGAATTTTTTAAAGCATATTTTTTTTTTTTTTTAATAAATTTTTTTAAATTAATTAAACTGTTTTTAGCTTCAATTTAATTTTCTTTATTTTCGTTTTTATATCTCATTTTGTGTTTTTTATTTTATTTTACTTTACTTGCTTTATTTTTTGTTTACTATCATTTGTGTTTTTGTTTTACTTGCCTATTGTTTTATGTTTTTTTATTCTCGATTTTCAAAATGCAAATTTTACATTTACTTCAATAGTTTTATTAAGCTTTGTGCCACGATTTTTTTTAATCAGGAAAAATGGAAAACAACAAAGGCTCTAAATAAGTATATATTTCCTTGCATGCAACAGTTGGATTTTTATAAAAAAAAAATTAACTGATCTATTTCTATTTGATTTTTTTTTATTAATTATATTTCAATTTTCACTTTATTTTATTTCATCCATTTGTTTAAATACTTTTTGTTTGATTTATTTATTTATTTATTTTATTATTTATTTTTTTGTAAATTAAGTTTTTTTTTTTATTCTTGCCAATCTGGCCACACTCACTATAAGTGTTTTCATATTTGTTCTAAATGATCCATTAAAATACACCAAAATCAGCAAAACATAATTAATATTTTTTCAATCAATGTCAACAATATTTACATATTATTTCCCTCTTTCCCCTTCCATAATTCTCAACGCAATCATTAGTAGTTTTTTTTTTGTTTCTATTGTTGGCGCTTGCCATACCGTCGATTTGTTTTACTTGCAGCTGTCAACAGATTTGACGAAATTGTCGCTAGATTACACACACACGCCTATGCATACTCACACAACAACGATCGCCAACAACCTTACGCGGCACTGACTGGTGGCCGCCATCCTTTGGGAATAATTAGCACGTTCGACTTTGGCCGCTATCAATGCTGAGAATACTAATGCATAGATTCCCCCAATTCACACACCCACACATGCATACATGTATGCGCTGGATATGCGCTGCTGCGGCTCATTAAGAGCATGCTCATCAGCCAGCACTGGATCGGTTGCGCTCTGCGTGCTGTCTTATCATTGCGGGCTGGCATTTTGATTTGGTTTGGTTTGGTGACTGGGTACCAAGCGGTGACAGGCCACCAACGTGTTCAACGGCGACATCAAGATCAACTTAATACAATAAAAAAATAAACCATCGTAACACCGTTTAAAAATAAATTTCTGTTTTTTTTTTTGTAGATCTGTATGTGTGTGTGCAGATGATCATACGAGTAGGGCTTATGTGTGTTTTCGAGTTTGAATGTATGTTGCTAGCATCTGTTGGCGAGAGTGTTTTTTTTTCGTACGATACCTGGAAGCGTGTTGATATGGCAGTCGAAAATTTTACCAGATGCGCTTTTAGTCAGAATCATTATCTACTGAGATAAAAATACTTGGCTTATGATTTTTGGGAAAATTTTAGCTGACACGTCAGTTGTTATTGAAGATTTATATCTACACAACGATATTCTATGTACTTTTTTGCTTCTGTCAGGGAAAAAAACACGATCTTATCTCTGGAGTTGGATGTAGAGTAAACTTAATAAACACAGCAATTAATCGGTTTAGTAGTAGAAGAGTCTAGGGGCCTCGAAAAAACATTGTTCTGATCTAACTGTTGTGAAAGAGGGATGTCGGGGAAATCACATCCAAAAAAGTTTTAATGATATGCAAAAGTCATTTTTCTTTCTTTTGGCTTAGTCCAATGAAGCACGTTAGTCGTTTCTCTTCTGTGAATACTGACACCTATTGGAAATTTCAAGTGAAGCCAAATCTTTTTTTATCCAGCCTTTCCCTGCTACCACTAATGGGTACCGCTTTGAATACTTTTAGGTCTGGTGTTTTTTTTTACGAGGAGGAAGCATCGAAAGCCTAACCCCGTCAGTGTGAGACTTTAACCCGAACTGAACCTCCTACCGTCACAGTACCGATTTCCTTGGTACCACCGTCATGTATTTCGTCGGTAGACGGTTTGAGCAGTAGTCTCAACGTCCGTTCCTATCCTGATGTATTACATCAGAAGTTTCATCTACTTATTGCCACTTACTGTTAGTATAATTTTGGGAAAGAGCCCAACCCTATTGGATATGTACGCCCCTAATCACCATGTCCCTATCTATATCATATAAAGAAAGTTCGCTTCTAAGTTTGGTATTATCTGTTTATGTGCGTTTTTCGCCGCTACAATATCGCCTTGCGGGTTCACACACTTTCTTGGCGTTCGCGTGTACGCCTTGCCTTCTGGCTGTTGCGGAGTTGCTGCATCACTGTGGCAGCCATATGTGTGGTTGCTCTTCAGCATCAGTGGTACCAAATTGTCTGATGTGACGCTACTGCCAAGACTGTTTTCTTCATGGTTCTTTAGCTTTCTGAAACGGGGACATACGAGAAGTACATGTTCCGCATCTTCGGGGACTGCTGGTTCGCTGCATCTTCCGATACCATTCGGAACGCAGAGCAGACTCTAAGAGCACACAATCGGTTCGTGCATATCAGGTGTACTTAAATGCGTTCAGTTATGGTGTGGTTGTGTGTGCAATTTTACGGCGTTTCTTCTTCTCCAGCATCAGATATCGCAGCATATAGGCAGCTCACTTTTATGTGATCGAAGGCGGCTTTAAAATCGGCAAATTTATGATGTGGTCTATGGTACATTTACCATGTCTAAAGACACACTGATAGGAGCTAAACGGACTCGTTGTAGCCTTTCCTACAATGTGCACGAAAAGACCATACAGGCGATCATTTGAAGGCTATTCCCAAGTTAGTTGGCCTATATGGCAGGGACCCTTCTTATTGATCGGACAGTGAACACTTATCCAGTCGTCAGTTATGCGTTGAAGCCACCGTAGTCCGCATCCTTAGCACCTTAGCTACTTCTCGCCGCTGAACTTGAATAGCTCAGCTGGCAGGATGGCAACTTTAATATTTTACGGCGGGGAAAATGATATTCGTACCTCTTCAAGGTCTTATCTCATCCACTTTTTTTCAGAGCTGTTACCATTCAGTGCTGTGGAACAGTGCTCGCTCCATAATTTAGGAACTCGCTTGGGGTTGAAACCAAATGTAAGTTGCCCAACTTTCTGAAAACATTTTCCTTCATATTTCGTGTCGTTTTTAGCTCTTCGATGTCCCATATTTAAGTCTCTCCTACTACGGAAAATAATTTTCACTTCACTCCGCAGTTCCCTATGTCGGCCCTCTTTAGACGGTATCTTTATTCTCTACTGCTTTATGCTATTCCTCGTCATATCATTTATCATTTAGAGCAGAAATTCGATTACTTTGTCGGCAAAAGTACCTAGTGCATGCGAGCATGGAGCTTTCCTTGCATTGCTGGAGCCGTATGTTTAGCGAACCAGATGCGTGTTCGTATATCTATTATCTGCAGGAAGATAATGGTCTGAGCCAATATTTGG
Source organism: Rhagoletis pomonella (assembly GCF_013731165.1). Lineage (NCBI taxonomy): Eukaryota > Metazoa > Arthropoda > Insecta > Diptera > Tephritidae > Rhagoletis > Rhagoletis pomonella. Next base: position 12,176,662 of record NW_023458567.1, on the reverse strand, counting down.
TTATTGGGTGGTCGCAGTGGGCACCAGCAAAGTCGTTCAACTTCACTCCTTCATTGGAAATTTCGGCATTAATGCTGAGCTCTCCTACGGTGGGACTAAAGATCTCTTTCTCGCACGCAGTAGCATTGAAATCGCCAGCATGATTTTGATGGGTTCTAGTGTGTTTCAAGTGCTCTTAGAGGAGCTCTCTGGACAACCCATGCGATGATTGCAGACGAGCGAGATGATAAAGAATCTTTTTTAAATGCGGATTGCGGCGAGACGCTCGCCTACCGCGATTAACGGTTGCACTTGGCGACGGAAGCACTTTCCAGTCACGATTTCAACACCGAATTTGCTATCCTTTACATTGCAGCTGTAGGAAACAAAGTGAAACCCTGCGACATCAACTTGTCAGTTAAAAGTTAAGTTTAGCAGAAGTAAATAACAAAGCGATCTAACAGAATTTTGGTATCCGGATGATGAGTTCCTACACCGAAACACCTTTATTTCCATCCCGGTCAACCGCGTCCAAAAAATGTTTTTCGTCCAAAACATAATTAAAGATTCCATCTAAGGACAACCTTTCGGCTTTTAGAACCTTTTTTTCATGCCCATTATCTAGCGGCTATATGTAAAAGCTAAAAGTTAAGAACTCCAAGGAACCTTTATAGAATAAGCCAAACAAATTGCGTATGCACACAAGGACAAGGAGTTCATTTACAATCGCTAACTATCTACCCTCTGAAGACAGGTGTCTTCCCTCGGTTTTCTTGAAAAGTATTGTAATACAATTAACTTACTTGCGTAAATTGACACAACTGACTTGGCTGATAAAGCCGCATACTCAATCCTCCTACACACACACACATAAGTACTTGTAAATGTCCTTTCGTAAATACGAGCATAATTTGAGCGCCACAGCCACCCACGAAACAGCATTGGCAATACTTGTCGTATTGCGGTAATAACCAGCATTATCGAAGGTGAGCGTTAACCGAATTATAGGCCAGGCGGTGGGCACAAATTGGAAACAGGTGTCGTTAGCTGCCAGGCTGGCAGGCAGGCAAGCAAGTAAGCATGGCGGACAAGCGGATGGACAGCAGTGCATAATAAGATTGTGACCGAAATATTAAAAATGATTAATGATATCGCATTACTTCCATTTCATTTCGTGATTCGTTTGCTGCCAGCACGACTTGTTCGAATCGCGAGAAATCAAAAGCAAAAAAAAATAAAAAACACCAACAGCCAAGTATAAAAAATATCCTCTCAAATTGTCAATGACGATATCGAGTGTGCTGCGAGCGCGATTCGTTTCCGGTCACATGACGGCCGTGGGCGTGGGCGGCGCGCATTTGTATATATGTATGAATTAAATTTAGTTGGCTTTTAGGCGCTGCGATGTAGTAAAGCCTGACTGCACAGCAGCAGCAGCAGCAGCAGCAGTGGCATTATGGACCGCGGCGTTTTGTTTCACATTTAATTTCATTTCCACAGCGCATTGATCTTAATTTGCCGATATGGAAAATTATATTGGCGCTAGCGCAGTCAAAGATTTCGTTGAGTGGAAGTGAGTTGAGAAAAGTCAAATGGAAGATGTGCAAGCACGGATAATGGAAAGCAGATAGAAAGTGTGGAAGGAGAGGGGGGGGATAAGTGAATTTGAATTAAGCGATTTTTGACAGCCAAAGCGTGGAAGTGTGTGAAATTTATGAGCTAAGTTTAAGGTGCTTAATACTTCTGAACGTTTCTTGTAAAAAACTATGCTTTTGTAATTTTACAAATACGTATCTACATAGAGTGGAGCACAAAAATTGATGAATGATGTTTCGTTTTTAATATTCAAAATGTTTTTCAAGCTAAAATTTTTCTGATATTTTTTTATAAAAATATGGTTCATGCTTTAATAAAAACTTTATACAGAACTTAGAAAAATTCCAGAAACTTGTATCTAAATTTCGAGCTTTGTAACCAGAATTTTTAGAAATTTGTTGAGTTTGCTTATAAGAGGCTTATAAAATTTTGGTAAAGCAAGTTCAAGTTTTGTGCGCCTAAAAACCCGCACTGATTTTTCATATTTTTTTTTTTTTGCTGAAGGCTTTTGCGTTTTTTTTTTCATATAAATAGTCAAGTTTATGAAAACTGGCGTTGACTTTTTCTGATATTTTTCGCAAACGGTCTTGCGTATATTTTTCCACAAGAAATTCATGTTTATATGGGAAAAATTGTATTAATAGAAATCAATGCAATTTTTTATCCGCTCAATACGAGCACTTGTTTCATTATATTTATTTTAATTTAGTAAGCCTGTTAACTGCATACCCAACAATTCTTTAAAATTCTGGTTAAAAAGCTCGAAATTTTTGGAATTTTCCTAAGTTCTGTATAAAGTTTTAAAGTGTGATTTAAATAGTTTTACTAAAGTATGAACCATATACATACATATGTATTTATAAAAAAATATCAAAAAAAATATTTGCTTGAAAAACATTGTAAATATCAAAAACGAAACACCATTCATCCATTTTTGATGTTTACTGATGTTTTTAAATTTTAATTATAGTTACATTTAAACATAGTTACATTTTCGCTGATAATAAATCGATATATTTATTTCCGTTCACGTTATCGTTGATAAAATTTGTTGTTTTTTATCTCAAATCTATCAATATTATATACGTAAAAATATGTATGTAAATATATCGACAAAAAAAATTCGATAAATATATTGTGATGTTTATCGCCGAAAACCGCCGTCGATAAATGTGCGAAAATTTGTATCGACACAAAACTGTATCGGTATGTACATAAATGTTTCGTAATCGATAGATTTATCATTGTTGTTATCGAAAACCTTTTTATAAAACCAAGCTGCGGACAATGAACTATGGCAGCTATGACTCCTGTAACTCCATTTTCTATACTACCACCTCTATGTTTGAATGGAACTGTTGAAGGTTGGTCTTACGCTGTGCTACAATGGTCCTATGTCTTGAAATTAAGCTGTCTTAAGCCATAAACCAACCCAGTACGCTAGCGGCAAATGCGCTGACATATTCTCCTGTGTATTCAGCTGTGACTTTCGATTCTAGAGCTGATGCTGGACGATATTCATTAACGTTCCTAGCAACGATTTCTCCTTATTCTCGATCCATTTTCCTCAAAAATCCATTCGGCGGTAATGTTGTAGAATAAAGAAGGAATTCCCAGAGTATCGGCATAAAATCACTCATTAAGTCCATCTCTATCTCTCTCTCCCATCTAAAGCACACACCTGCTTGTTTTTTACATCGTGTGCTCTCTCTCCTCCTATCCACCACTTACTAACTGTGTATCTAAGCACTTAATGAGAATTATTGTAATTTATGTAACTACACAAACGAAAACAAACAGCAACAACAACACTTAATTGCGGAAGGAAATTATTTATTATATGCATGTCTATTTTGCTGTGCAGCATGATAAGGGATAAGCTCATGATTTAGCAGCACTTCGCTGAGGTAATTAGCGTAAGATTTATGTATGAGCAAGGCGTTTGTTCGTTCGTTGGTTCATTTGTTCGTCTTCGAAGATGGAACTGCTGTTTTGCATGAATTCTGAGTCTAAGTAATCTCGGATTTCCCAAAATTCAGTTAAAAAAAAAATCCCAATAATAGAATAAATAAATCGTATCTATATGATTCGAAATAATTGCGCGACTTGCTGTTTCCGTTGAAGCCTTTTTTCAGCCACTTATCCGGATAAAAAAATAATAATTTCATAAAATGTAGGTTTAAAAAACAGCACTTCTCTAGACACCCTTATCCGTGCCTTTGGGAATTAACCGCAAGCGCCATCGACATCATTCAAATTTGCAGATGCCAATGTGTTTATAGGGTGATGCATTTGTTGGTTTCTTAAGTGAAATTAGCTTGAACAACTCGCCTTTTGAAGTAGGTGGAACGGGACCTTGAAGGATGAGTATTAGTGAAAGGACATGCAAGGACACAATAGCAGATTATAATGACGCTACCGCGGTCTAAAAACGTCAACCATTCATTTCAACAGAAACTCGTTTATATAAGTTAAGTGCAATTAAATAGCAAAGGCTCACCCTTTCTACTTATTAGTGCATATGTACATGAATACTATATAGTATATATTTTATTTCAAGTGCTCACACACTTATATGTAGATAAATGCGCTTATGTGTTCGCGGCAGTGCCAGCTTACGATTGTCACCGTTGTTTGGTGATAAGCAGTTTACACTTGAAAGCCAGCAGCAACTAAAGCAACAGCAACATTAACAGCACGAACAGCAAAATAATAATAACAAAAATCATAATTTTATTAAAATTTCAATGAGACAACGATGTTGCTGCAAAGGCTGGATGATGTTTCTGGAAAAGGCCGGTCTACTGTGTTGGAAGCAACTTAGCGTACCGCGGCTGTTTGCTGTTTGCAGACAAGATGTATGTATTTAGATATCTTAACTCATTTATATGTGTGCATTTCAGTATATGTAATTATAATTTCAGCACACAAAAGTGGCTGATGCAAAATAATCATAAAGACGAAATCCTTCCAAATTAGGTAAGAGAAAATGGAAGAGGCGAATGCAAGTATGGCAAATACTAGAATTATTGAGGTGGGTATATTAAGGTAACTTGTTAATTTAATTAAATTTTCTGCATTTTTGGGACCTCCTTATCGGAAAGTGCTAACAAAAATCTCACCAATGGATCCCAAAAAATAAATCGTGAAAAGGGATTACTTCAGAATAGTTAGCGAAAATTTCTGATTAATCACGGAAACTTCCCAAAAGCTCGTGGAAAACCCTTAAAACCCAAATTTAAACACTAATTTCCAGAAAAATATAAAAAAGTTACGAAAAGCTTTTCAAAAGCGGCCGAATACAACGAAAAAAATCAGGAACATTTCAAAAAATTTCGGAAATTCACTACAACAACATGAAATAATACCGATAGATCCCGAAAAGTAAATCCCGAGGTCGGACTAGTCTTCAAAAGTGGCTGAAAATTTCGGAAAAATAACGAAAAATAAAATTTTTTTTTAATCATGAACACACGCAAATAATAAAATGCCGAAATACACCTAAAAATAAAACACGAATATCCTAAAAAGCGTCGAAAAAACTGCAAAAATATCGTGAAAATTAAGACCCGAAGAATTCCGAGAACTCCCGAATATCTCGACAATTTCCTACATAAACCCGTAACAACACCGAAAGATCCAGAAAAACAAATCACGAAGTTGGGACTGCTACTCAAGAATTAAAAATTAAATGGAAAAATGCCTGAAAATTCTGTTATCTAAAATTTCCGACAAGGCTGTGACAGCTCCCAAAAATTCTGAAATATACCGAAAGCTTACGAAAAGTAAAACATTAATTATTCTTTGAAGTTCCAAAAAACGTAACCAATAACCTTGAAATTTAAAACACGACGATATCCGAGAAATAATACCGATAGATCTCAAAAAATAAAGCACGAATTGAGGTTGCTACTCAAAAGTGAACAAAAATGTCGAAATTTGCAAAGAAGTCCTGAATCTGAAAAATATTGAAAGATCCCGAAAAAAAAACAAAAAACACAAAAAATAACCAGAAATTTCTTCAAATAAAATCCGGAGCTTTCCAAAAAAAACCGAGAAAAAGTCTCAAAAGAAAGTTGCTATATCAAATAGAATTGTTTCGAAAAATTAACAAAAAAAAAAAAACATTTAAGGTTTCGGAAGACCACGAGAAAGTTCGCAAAGATTCTGAAAAGCCCCAAAAGATAAAACACGAAAAATCCCAAGAAGTCTCGAAAAAATCCAGAAATGTTCCAAAAAATCATGAACAAATAACGTAAAATAGAACAGAAGAGACGAACAGGAAAAAACCCCAAAAAAATTTCGAAAAGTCTCGAAAAAATCATAAAATGTATCAAGTTGTCAGCAAAATGTCCTTTTTTTAACTAAAGTTCACTTACGAGTCTATGCAGTACAATGTACGAACACTTAAAGAAAAGCAGGGAAAAGAGCGCCATTGAGGAAAAAGAACAAAGCAGCAGAAAGGCGAGAGTTAGAATAGCTTAAGATGTAGAGAAATTACTTCACAACAAGTTTGAATGGCGACATCGGTGCAACGTTTGACGAAGAGGCACGTCCCTTATGTAACTATTCGTGAGCGTTGACTATTCATTCATCTTTTTCTTTCTTACTACTCTCCCGAGTCGCCCATTCATTATCAACTGTCTATGGAAGAAGCGTTTATTTGCTTGATGCATTTCCTTTCGTATTTAGCTTTTCTCCCCTTAGCCCTTTTTCTGCACTTTTACCTTTTCCCCATTGATTTAATTAAGACCTCAACGCATACAAAAGAAATTCAAATAAATGACAAATTGTGTTGCAAATTGCACTTTAGAAGTGTCAGTCGTTTAGAACCTGGAAAATTTCACAGCTACTGCCAAATTAATTGAATGCGAGAAAATTTAATTGATATTAAAATCAGTTGCTTTATATTGCAGTATGCAGAGGATCATGGCATTTTAGCTGCTGTTAAGTGGCGGAAAGGTATTTTATGGAAAGGAAATGAGCATGTAATTAACTCAAGTTTCGTATATTTTCTGCAATTTTAGATGTACAAAAGCTTAGTTATTTTCTTTCATTTAGGCAATTTAAATTTCTTGAAATTTTCGTGATGAAATTTTGAATAATTGTTTTTCCACAAGAAAAATTTTTTTATTATTTTGTGGTAAGAACTTTCAAAAAAATTTATTTCCACATATGTATGTGCTTTTGGTAAATAATCCAAATGCGTAAGCTCTCTCCCAATTACTCAAAAAAAAAAATAAAAATTTTTATAATTTTTCTTAATCTTTATACAGTAGTTTCGCTCAGCGATAAAATTTTTTGCTTCAAAATCATAGCCTTATTTAAAAATTTTTTCTTCATAAATTCCTATAAGAGTTGACCACAAATTTTAACGTGCCATATGCCAAATATAATTCGAAATACAAATTTAATTTATGATTCTTTAAACTTTACCAACAGTTTGTTTTAGCAATTTAAAATTTTCAATGTTTTCGGGAAGATATTTCAGTTTGCTTAAAATAATTGTTTCTTAACCAAAAATTTTAATTTTTTTGATATAATTTGCGAAGATCTTACTTTTCAAACGCTGAAGTTTTGTAACTTTCTTTTTGCTTTACCTCTTGTGATTTTTTTAATTTGAACAGAAAGAAATTGTTTCAGGATAAAATTTGTAGATGTAAAAATAGCCCAAAAGCTAACAACTTTTTTTAGTTTTTTTAACTTGCTACAAAAAAATGTTTTCTTATATAAAATTTTAAGAAGAAAGTGCTAAAACCTTAAAACTAAAATAATTCGAGAAAATTTATTTTGACAAATTTTAAAATTTTGATGTACTGAAACAGTAGTTTAATTTATCAAAAAAAAATGTTTTGTAATGAATTTTAAATCAGTAACGGTTTCTGAAAGTCGTGGAAAATTAAAAAGATATGTTAATACAACTTTTTCTAAAAATTCTAAATTTTGAATAAACCTATTTTCTATCGAAACTAAAAACCAAAAACAAGTTTTAATGCGTCAGGGTCAATACATAACAGAAAAATATGTATATTTTTTTGGTTTAAACTTTTTTAACTAACAGTTTGTTATGGGATGAATTCTCCATTTTTTTAATTAATATGAAAGTAGCCTAAAAGCTTAGTTTTTAAATGAATTCAGGTAAATAAATCCAGATAACTTTTGGAAATATATTTTAAAATTCTGTTACTCTGGTTTTTTTTTTAATAAAAATTGCGAAATTTTTTATAAAAAAAGTGTAAAAGTAAAATTGTAAATACAAATGGACCTAAAGCAAAAAAAAGTAAAAAAAAATCGCGTTTCGCTTGAAAATAAGTTGACTCAATAGATTTTTAATGATATTACAAAACAAAAATTTTGTAATGAAACAAATTAATTTTTATTAGGCACCATTACATATTTACAAAGTTGTGCGACATATTTTTTCTAAACAAAAATTATTTTTAAAAATAGGTTTGAAGCAGAACTTCATTAAAACTTAATGTCTAAAACTAACTTTTGCAAATGAATTTCAAATTTATAAAAAAAAAATAAGATGACAAATTTTTTTAAATAAAATATTGTGTACGGAATAGCACAAAACTTAAAAACTAACACATTATAAATACTGTTAATTAAATATTGGCGAAAAAAATTGTTTATTAAATAATTTTTTTGTTTTAACTTTTTTGCCAAACAATTTCCTTTGGAATGAATTCTTTTTGTATGAAAATTATGCTCTAAAGAAAAATTGTTTTAGTGGACTTAGGTAAATGCTTCCAGCCAACTTTTGGAAAGAAATTAAAATTTTTTGTTGTTTTGTTTTTAAATGGATCCATGAGAACAGAAGTGGCGTGACCCACATTTTTGTAGTTAACTTCCTAAAATAGGTTCAAATGTCATAAATATTAAAAATAAATGTCACTTATTTTTTAATCTGATGGTACGCTGTTCACCTTTTTACCTTAAAATTAAGGAATGGGCTACTTTTATTTTTAAATTTATCACTATTTTAATTAGGAAAGTACAAAAAAAAATTAGGTTGGCCATTTCTGCTCTCACGGCCTTAAATGTAAACACAAAAAAAAATAAGTTTTCTGATCAAATTAGCCAGCTTTTAAGAGGCAAATTCGAGCTGAAGCAAGTATGTAAATTGAATTTTTTGACATCTTTGTGCACAAATCTTTAGTTTTAGTTGTTTTGACAAACACTGTTTATGAAAATAAATTTTAAATTTAAATAGCAAAAGTAAAAAAAGAAAAGTATTCCCAGATCGTACCATACTTCAGGAAGAACTAATTAAACAAGTATTTGCCGAATTGGAATTAATACTCTTCTTTACAATTCTATATGTATTTTTCAATAGCGCTGCACTTATGTATCTCCTAGCTCTTTTACTTTTATCTGCCCCTCATTATCACAATTAACAGTATTGCTTTTCGCATTCTTGTACACCTCAATGTAACCGCAACTCCTTTGTGGCGTTATTTGGCGACCGCAGTGCAATTTAGCTTTGATCGAATTGCTTAACCGGTGCCAAACTAAATAAGCTTAGGCGACGAATCGCCTCCAGAACGGGCGTGGCTAAAATTGGGTGCTGATAAATCGATTTTAAATTAATTGCAAGTGTGAATGTATACATAGTACATGCTTACTACTAACGTATATATGTACATGCATATGTATGAACATGTTTTGGATACGTATACATATATGAATTTAATATGGTGTATGTGTATATGTATGTTGGCTTAAGGTTTTATGCACCAGAGATACTAATTGATTGAAAATGGCTTGAGATGTAGGTAAGAGCAATTTTTACACAAGTTATATTTTCTATTGAAGCCAAATTTTGTAATTTTGAAAAAAAAATAATTTATAAAATTTTTGTAAAATTTTTTTCCAGAAAATTTTTACTGCGCTTTTTGCTTGGAATTCACTTTAGCTTTCTATTCGATCAATTAAAGATTAAAAAAAAACAATTTTGGTATTTATTTAATTCGATATTTCTAGTATGAAATTGCATTGAAGGCCCAGTTTCCATTGAAAAAAGTTAATACGCACATTTTCTGTATGATATACATGTTGCAACCTTCTTACAAAATATTTACAAATCAAAATTTTGTTGGCAGTCGTAAGATAGATATTAGGCTTTATATAAATTCGATTATTATTTCGTTCAGTCTTTTTAATACAAATACTTCTATTAAAAAAAAAATCGTTTTTCGGTAAATAATTGTTTTATTACGGAAAGGTGGCAACCTACTCTAAAGTATTGAGAAATGAAAATTTTTTTCTACATTTTGATTCGATTTACAAAAATTTTATATTTCCACAAAATATTTGTATAAGAGTTCAGACCTTTTTTCTAAGAAAGGTGGCAACAGTGGGATTTTCATTCGAACAAATGTTTATAATTTATTTAGTTTTCATTTTTAGCAAATCTGCGCTCCTGCGTCAAAAAAAATAATAAAAATTTTTTTGATAAATTAAAGATTTTTAATACAAACAGGTGGCAACGCTGCTCTAGACAAATTTAATAAGTACTCTATTTGCTTTGGTATTTCTAATAATAAAATTCCATTTATTTACCAGTATTTAGAAAATTATTATTTTTTTTTTTGCAGAAAATACGCACAGCTTTTCTTATGAAAAAGGGCCAACCCAAGTACTTAGAAGTACTGAGAAATAAAAATATTTTTCGGTACTTGGATTCGAGTTGCAAAATCATAATATTTGTATTAATTTTCAGTATTTTTTATTCGAAAAAGGTGGCAGCTTAATATAACAGTGGGCTGTTTATTTAAAAATTGTTTTTCGCCAATCTGCCCTACAACATTCCTTGGGATGTCAAAGTAGTTAACTTTTTTTAATGAATCCAAGTGGCAAACCTGTAAATGAAATTTTTAAAATTATTTCGTTTGTTATTTTTTATATAAAGTTGCATTTATTGTCAAGAATACAAATATTTTTTTGTGAGAAACATGCACATATTTAATTACTATTTAAAACTAATTCTATCACAGCGGTCTATTCATTTAAAAAAATCTCTAAGTCATTGTTTTTAATATTTTTTGCCCATCTGCGTGAAACATTTGCCTTAAATTTAATGTGCTCAATACTACAATTATGCTAATTATTTGACTTGGCATTTTTAGTATAGAATCAGATTTACTGCATGGTAAAAAAAAAACTATTTTTTTATAGTAAGTAGGCACAAAATTATTATTAGCTGGTGGCAACCTTCTTTAAATGTCTTTAGAAACTAAAACTTTACTTTAATCCCCCTTTTTACTTGAGTAAGAAATAAGTAGCTGCCTACCAAAAATATTTTTATTGCAAACACTTTTTTCTCAACCAACAGCTACAGCCTTGGCCACACTTTCTCACAAATAAAGCAATAAAAATGAAAATAACCAACAAATACTTTTATTTGCAATTCCCAGCAATTTCTGCCTTAGTGCACGTATCAAAGTGAATGCAATAATATATTTATATGCCTTTAAAAATTGGAAATTCTAAAGCAACATATGGCACAGTGGAGAAAAATAATAAAAAAACAAACCAAAATAAATACACACTCACGCACACTTGCGCACCTACTTGCATTTATAGTCAGCTTGTTGAAACAAAAACCTATGATTTTCGTAAATAAATAGCAACAGTTCAATTACAATCGAAAAATAGACAAATATAAAAGGTACTAAATAAACAAACTTTAAGGTAATAAAGTTTACGAAATAAGTAGGAAACGATGCTTTGGAGATACATAAGTACTAAATATGTACGTAGTAAGTTCGTGAGTATGGAGGGGCACGTAAATGTCGATAACTATAGTATCAGACTACTTATGTACATACATACATGCGTATGACTGCATGCCTATACGATTATCGAATGGTCACGTAATGCATATACTTTAAGTAAGCAAGCAACGGAAGAAAATTTCGATTCTACTTAGAAAAGCAAACTCTATTTTCTGCAAGGGAGAGGTATAGTGAAATGGTGCCCCTTTCTTAGTAACTTTTATATTGTATATGTATACATTTATTTGATAGCATTGACTAAAGCAATGAAGTATTGTATCTTCTAAGTTCTCACAGATTTTTAACGATAGCAATTTTCCTGCACTCCACAAGACTGTCTAAAGCAGAGGTTCCCAAACTTTATTTTCTCGTAAAAATTTACTAGTTTCGGTGGACCTCCTGCTGATACATTTCTAAATATTCCCAAAGCTAGTAAAAAATGAAATGTATAGATTAGATCTAATTATGTAAACTTGCATCGCGGGTGAATTCAAAACCTAAACTCGGAGTGGCCAAAATAAAACTAAAATATTTTCTTTCTATTATATTTTATTTATATTTATTAAAATAATGCAGGTTTTAAAAAATAGAGCTCACTCATGACTTTGTACGTGGAGTATTTGTAAAATAGTTTATTTATGTTGATGGCATCAGTTCTATTTTTTTCCGCTCCGAGTTTTAAAACTTAAAACAATAAAAAGGCGAAGCTATCACGTGAGCGGACCAGTCAGCAGTCCAACAAGTTATCTGCAGTGTCGTCTGCTCAATGAGAGCAAAAAACTAAATAGACCTTCTGAGATTGAAGGCAACATGAGTTTTGCCCATCTGCATGCACTCGATGTCTCGCAGTCATTGCTGAGCGAAGTATTTACCCAGTTTCTGATGGTTGCTTCCATGGCCGAAAGTGGGTGTGCTAAAACTGGTTACGGAGCAAGGAATGCCTGGCCAAATGGTCAGATGTCTCATTACCAGGTACTCTTGAGTGACCTGGCACCCAGAGTAAAACAAGCTCGTTATGTTTACCACCATAATTTAGTCGAGACTTGCACTGCGAACTAGGTTGGAAGTAGTTAAGAGGGCTAACCAACACCTATAATAAGTGCAGCTGGGTTGTCACTGCAGACACGCAAACTCCTTCCCCTACGCTTATGTTCCACCACGTAGTCCATGGCATTGAGGATTACAATTACCCCAGCCTGGAAGGCCGAAGCATATTCCTCAACAGAAAAGTGAAGCTTATCTCCATTAACTTCAAAAAAGACCCCAGATCATGACCCAGAGTGAGTTTTGGAGCCATCAGTGAAGATTCGACAATGTGTGAGTCCGGTCTCAGTGATGGAATTAAACCAGCATTCAGTCTCAGGGGATTCAACATTATAGAATCTCTTCAACAAAGGTAATGGTGGCGTACTAACCAATAGCAGAGAAAATACACAAATGCTTAAATCTCTGCCGCCAGCAATTTCCGCCGCGCCCTACTCAGTGTTATACCAACATCCGTTTTTTTTAGTTTACAGGTGGCCTTTAAGGTTTTCCCAAAGTTCCCAAAATTTAAGTTAAATAAAGAGGCTATCAAGCAACCTTTTTGGTTATTTACTATCGAAACCAGATAAATTTTCGTGGACCCCCATTTACAACTCATTGACCCCCATAATTTTTTCGCGCCAACGTAGACCCCCGTCGAGTGTCCCACGTGGACCCCTGGGAGTCCACCTGGGCCACTTTAGGAATCCCTGGCCTAAAGTGACAGCATGTAAACTGTGGAATTTAGTCTACATACATAATTCTAAAAAAAATATCCAGAAATGGCTGGGATGTGTCAAACGGTTTTTAAGGGGCCCTACCATAGCTGCCGATTCAAAAACGCACTATATTTTCAATATATTTTCAGTTAATATAGCGCGTTTTTGAACCAAATTCTGAAGTAGCATGTTCTTGAAAAGTATTCTAAGGTAGGGCGTTTTCGAACCGGCTTCAGAGGTAGATCGATCTTCCACTCAGCCGTCAATTTCTAATTGTGAAGATCGTCACCTGGGATTCGCTTTATTAAAGAGCCTACTGCCCGCATTACGCCATCCATCAAATCGTCATTTCCCCATTTTGGAACTAAAGCTGGGCAGGAAGAGCCGCACTTCTGGTTGTAGGGATACGGTCAACTAATGTAGATTCTCTAGCTTTCAGATTTGTTGAATTTCCAATGTATTTTTCTAATGATGCATATCAGATAAAATTTGTTTTTTGTGCGGTCACGATTAATCTCATTGTGTAAATGTGCAGGTATTTTTTTCGTACTTATTTTGTGTGAATTTAATGACTGTAAAAATGCATTTGTGGTAATTTTTCAATCAGTTTTCAGCATTAACAAATTGATTTCATAGTCAAAGCAAGTATGCAGGTGTATGTTTAGGTATGTACATGCTACACCAACAAAGTAAATGTCATTACAGAATTGGATGCGAACCATATCAGCAGCTCGATTGCGTGCAGTCATGTCATGGAGTACGTAAATACCAGGGTCCACTCTACTCTACATTTATCAAATTTTCAGCAGCTCTAGCACATTTTCATGCATTCTTAAGTATCTTTCGCAACATGTTGTTGTTAGCTTACTTTAGGATACATCAATTTATTTTCGTCACTCTTTTGTTTTTCTTCTTCTTATTTTTTGCGTATTTTACCAAAGAGTTTTGCAATTTTCATTTTCTGCATTGTGTATGTAAAAAAGAGTATGTATGCGTCTATGTTGTCTTGTTGTTTTTGCTGTTGTTGTCGTTTTTGTTGCATACCAGCAATTATTAAAAATGTGCACAAGTCTTTGTTGCATTATTTAAGTCTCATGTTGCATGCAATAGCCATTGCTGCTAGTTACAAACATAGTTGCTATAGTCAGTTTGTATTTGTATATATGTATATATATGTGTATGGGAGCTATACAATGTTGTCATCGTTGCTTCAGCAGTGCTTGTCGCATTTTGTATGCATTCCTTTGATGAGAAAAATCTTCCGGGCGTCAACGCATTGCATCGAAGTATGTGTGTAGGCGTGTAGTTAGCTGCTCTGTGGGTGGTTGATGGCGATTTATTGCTGCTTGCATATCTGTCGCTTGTTTCCGTTAAGTCCAAGCTTAACCTATACACACATACATAATACACTTAAAAATATAAAAATGTGCATTAGACCGCATCGGACCACAAATTCGTAGTAGACCCCTGAGCATTAGTATCTTTGTAAGGCAATTCCGAAAAAAAACAATTTTGGCCAAACGTAGGGATTCTATTTTTAGATTTTTGATTCTTATTTTTATTTTTATTTCTTTTTATATTTCTATTCCTATTTCTATTTCTATTTTTATTTTTATTTTTATGTTTATTTTTATTTTTATTTGTATTTGTATTTTTATTTTTATTTTTTGTTTTATTTGTATTTGTATTTGTATTTTTATTTTTATTTCTATTTGTAATTGTATTTTCATTTCTATTTCCATTTCTATTTCTGTTTCTGTTTCTATTTCTATTTCTCTGGTTTAATTTTAATTTTTATTTTTATTTTTATGTTTATTTTTATTTTTATGTTTATTTTTATTTTTATTTTTATTTTTATTTTTGTTTGTATTTGTATTTGTGTTTTTATTTCTATTTGTATTTGTATTTGCATTTCTATTTCTATTTCCATTTCAGTTTCTATTTCTATTTCCATTTTCATTTTTGTTTTTATTTTTATGTTTATTCTTACTTCAATATTTATTTTTATTTTTATATTTAATTGTATTCGTATTTTAATTTTAATTTTAGATCCTATTTTTATTTTTACTTTTATTTTTATTTGTGTTCTTATTTCTTGATCTATTTCTATTTTTATTTGTATTTTTAATTTTATTTCCATTTCTATTTCTATTTTTATTTTTATTTGTATTTTTATTTCGGTTTCTATTTCTCTTTGAATTTTTATTTATATTTTTGTTTTTATTTTTATTTCTATTTTTATTTTGATTTTTATTTCTATTTTTATTTTTATTTTTATTTTAAATTTAATTTATATTATTTTTATTTGTATTTGTATGATTATTTTTATTTTTATTTGTTCGTCGAAAATCATTACACTTTTTTTAAATAGAAGGACAAATTTCGATTCGAAGGCAATTTCGATTTATTTGCCTAAATTTTTCGTCATAACTTCGGCATTCGTTCGAGAGAAATTTGTTTTTTTCATTGACCTCGAATACCCTCTTCTAATATTTACCCACTACCCTATTGCCAGGTAATTAAATATCGCCAAAGACATTAAACAATCAAATTATTGCCGAATATACACAGTAGGTGTCATCCGAAAATGTACGATCCCCGATGCTCAACCAAAAAAAAAACTCGAAATTGCCTTTCAAAAATACTTTAGACGGCGTTTTTTTTTATTGCTTGTAAGGTGGAGCGGTCTAATGTATGCACCTAAGTATATTCACGAGTGTCCGGTTAAACTTTCACAACAGCATCAACATTTTCATGCATAGAATGTGTCAGCTCTGTCGCTATTCACTTACAATTCATCCAAGCTGACCGTCATCAATCATGTGGCAAGTGGGATGGGTAACACGAGTGTATTTTAAGAAATAACTCCATGCGTGACTTTTTACAAACACGCTTGCTTATGTACATTAGGCTGTACCGGAAAGAATCTAAAGTATTTTAGCAAGACGATTACGACTTTTTCCGAAAGTAGGCATGACATTTACAGTTGGGTCTTAAAGAAAACATTTTTTTCCCCAAAGTTCGTTGACCTCAAAGATCACCTTTTGGTACTTACTCAACAGATCTCAGATTTTACCAGCCTTATATACCACACTAATGCTGGTAAATTTAAGTTCCCTAAAAATCACTAAATCTTTGCTCAGTTGGTATTTTGATCATTCCAGCAGTACAATTTTAAAAAACAAAAATTTTGTATGTGTCACCAAAAAATGCGACCCCAAGGTCCGGAAAAAAATCAAAATTTCCTTGCAAGGCAATACGGGCTAATGTAATTTTGTGTATAGTTGTGTATATACTTTGTTGCTTTTCGAGCATATCGAGCCCTAACCGCCAAAATAACGTAAGCGACATTTTTTTCGGAATTTTCTTTTTGATGCAGAAATATCCCTAGAGTATCTAGATGCATTTCTGCATCAAAAATAAAATTTTGAAAAAAAATGGCGCTTACGTTATTTTGGCGGTTAGGGCTCGATATATACACAAATATTTTAAAAGGAGGAGTTCGCCATTTTGCTAAGATGTAACATGAGATTGAAAAATATTTCGTTAGTCAAGGTTTGTAAAAGAATAAAAGTTTGAAATAAAGTGGTTTGACTTCTAAATCTCGTTATATTTACTTGGTGAAAGGCTAGCCGCATGGTAAATCACAGTTTTTTTTTACCTTTTTTAACTTTCAACTTCTCTCCAATTCTTCAGGAGCCGAACAATGAACAGTTTGCTGCTGCGCTTAAGGACCACGGGCTGCCGTTTAAAAAATTTTATCGCAATGTCAGACGAAAGAGAGTTAACAAGGTTTTCGCTTCAAAATACTTTTGAAGAAGGCTGCCACCCGTATCAAAGGACTAAATTAATTAACTAATACAAAAATTATATGAGATATAAAAATATGGAAGTCAAACGAAAGAATGTTAAGAAATCTTTAGTTTGAACACTCGGAATGTTTGAAGAGAGTTTCCACGTGTTTAAAAAGTTACATTCAAATTATTCAATAAGTTGAATGAATTATTAAAAGATGGGTATCAATTTAAATGGGTTTGAAAAGATTTATTTTTGAAAGAGCTTAAGAATGAAATTATTTTGAAGAGGGTTACCACCTGTTTGATCAATATCTGTTTTATCAATTGAAAGTGTCTTATGAATTTTAGTAGATATATAAATATTTTAAACAATGCTTGACCACAGACATGTATAATAAAAAGTTCATTTTTATTTGGGTTCGTTGGATATTTGGCTATGAATCTGCGTAATTGATTCTTCAGAACTAAGAGTGCCATTTTTTTTTGGAAATTCGACCGTTTTTCTAGTTTTATAAGAGTCTTAGAGAAGTTTTCTAACTTAGCACGTCGTTTAACATATAAAATACAAAATTACTTACAGGAAAATTTCCTGTTTTGGAACTAAAATGTGATTATAACTTTTTACATCTTTGAAGTCTTTAGAGGACTTTGGCAGGACTTGGAATTGACCTTATAAATCCAAAGTGCCTATAGATTTCGATAATTTGGTATATATCAATAATTCGATGAGTTTTAAAAACACTAAATTCCGATAACTACAAAAAATTCGATAACTCGACTAATTTCGATAACTTGCGATAACTGTGCATTTCCACGGCTCGATATACATCGAATTTGTATATATATCTCGTTATAAATCCATAAATCGATAAACTTTCTTACTTCTATAAATTTCGACAACTCGGTAAATTTTGATAGCTCCATATTTTTCAAAAGCTATTATTTCGATATATCGTTTTACTCTGGTAACGCGTTAAAATTCGATAACCAGTGATAACTCAAAAAATTTATATAATCTTGAAATTTCGATAATTCGATATATTTTGAAAATTCCAAAAACTTCGAGTCAATAAATCGAAAAATTTTATTAGAAAATAAATATCGATAACTCGATAAGTGTAAAAAACTCGATGAATTACGATAACTCGATAAATTTCGCTTACTCTATAAATAATGATAATTCAATATAGATCGATAACTTGATAAATAATACCATACATTTTTATAGCTCGATAGCTTTTCTTAAATTTCGGCAACTCAGTTAGCATAGATCATGTTGAATAATTCGATAGGTTGCGATAACTCAATAAATAAGGAAACTCGATAAACTTCGATAACTATAAACTATGATGATTCGATCAATTTCGGTAACTTGATAACTATCGATAACAAAGTTTTTTATGACTGAATTTATTTCGATTACTTAAATAATATACTAAAAAAAAAGTAAGTTGCGTGAGATTTGCTCATGTATGTAATTACCTCGCTGCCTCGTACCTTACCTTAAATATTACTCAATACACTTTTTCATTTTACTTAATTCAGTACCAAAAAATTAAAGAAATAATCAGAAATAAAACTTGTTTGTAGCCAGAGACCAGACTGGCCGTGTTTGCCAACAACTTTTCAACTACTTGCTTCGTTCCAGTTTTATATTTCTGTGTTCGTATGGAAAAGTAGCTTATGTCGAAAGGCTGGCTTTAGTATAAATCGGCATTCGCAGCATAAGATTGCGAATGACTCACTGGCGGTGAGCCGTTGAGAACTTTTGGCAAATAAACGTGCAAGAAATAGCTCCGATAGTAGCAAGTCAATATTCTTATTAAGTCTCATCAAATAAATCTTTGTCGTTTAAAGAATAAAGGGAATGCCGCATTATACTAAAGCCAGCCTTTCGACATAAGCTACTTTTCCATACGAACACAGATTTATTTGCTTTATTTATTTATTTTCATTTTCTTTCATTTATGTGCCTGTGTTTGCTTGCCAGCATCATTTCACTCCATTTATTTTATTTTTATTCGAGTTTATTTTCTTTCGATTTATTATTATTTACCAGCTGGTTTTCACTTCCATAGCCATTTCCATTTCCGCTGCATTTTTTCCAAAAAAAAAATCGAAGACAAAATTAAAAAAATAAAAAATATTGCCCCCGCTGCGCATGCAGATGGATTTTTGTTGCTGGCCTTTTTTGTATGCTAAAGCTTGCCTTTTATAAAACGTGTATGGAAATATTGTTTTTCAAAAATTTCTACCACATTGATTTTCATAAATATGTATTTCGATCGAATGCACTTATTTTTTTTATTTTTTTTTTTTAGTTTTTACCTTACCCGCTTTTCTTTGACAGTGACATTTTAACTTATTTATGCATGTGTGTTTGTATGTATGTATATTTTGCTATGTATCTTTGTCGCCACATGATTTGCATGCATATCCTTTCACCAGCGATTGTGTCTCTCTGATTTATTCTCGTCAGTGTTTGTGTGTGCATGTGGCTTTGTGTTTGTTTGCATTTGAATGCATTAGGAAGTCGTTCGTTCGCTTACTCGCTCGTTCGCTTTGTTTTCATTATTGGCATTTACCAAAGCAATGGATTACGTGCCCGCTATCTTTTGTTTGCTCGCCGCTTTCTTCACTACTCATACTCATTTCCATTCTATATAGATTTGCCAGCGCTTGATAGCAGTTGTTTATACATATTTGCTTTATGTTGCTTCTATAAACTTACGCGCACATACCAAAATACCTTAGGATTTTTTTGTTCGTATGTTTCTCCCTTTTTTGTTTGTTTTTTTATTTCCTTCCTTTAAAATAAATATTTGCATTTGTTTAATGTCAATTTTACTTTACTTATGGCCTTTGTAAATATTTATAACCTGGCAGTCCAACAAACTCAATCGATTTTCAAACTACATACTGATTTCCAATTTGCTTTTTTACACAACAGAGAAAAAAAACAGAATTTAGAGGTCAGCGCAACACTTTATGGTCACAATTGCCGCATGCTCGAACAATCGTGTGATAAGTTTGGGGCAATTATTGTCACTATATTGCTTTTCGCCAACTTACGGCAATGAGAATTGTATAAAAAGAGGCAACCGTGTGACTGTACAGAATTTCATTGGGAAAATTTTTTTATTGTGCTCCAATACAGCACAATAAAAATTGTTCCAGATTGGTCCATTTGCGGCAATCGTGGGATCTCAGCTTAACGATTAATATCAAAATAACGTAAGAACTTTGCTTTTTTTATTTTGCTAAATTTTGAGTTTTCGTTAAGTTTTTTAATTCTCGCTAATTGTGTAAAACATTCGTTGGTGTTTCGAAAGTTCAGTAAGTATTTCTAAATCCTTGACTTTTGCTGTTTGCTCGGTTTTTAAATGTTTCGATAAGTTTTGTAAAATTTCGTTAAGTTTTTTATTTTTGTCTAGGATTTCAGCTTTCAAAAGATTAGTTGGATTTTCCAAAGTTTCGTTAAGTTTTCTATTTTCCTCATTTCTGCGTCCTCGTTTACTATTCATACTCAACTTACAGAAGTTGTTGAAAGTTTGCTTTAGTTTTTCAGTCATGTCATTTTTGAGTATTCGTCATGTTTCTGGGAGTTTTATTGTGTTCCCGAAAATTTCGTGAGTGTCCTGTTTTCTGCCGTTTTGAGTTTTTGTTCAGTTTTCAGAAGTTCCGAAAGCGTTCGAAGTGTTTACCAAGTTTTCAATTTATTATCACTTCGGTTGTTTGTGTTTCCGACAAGAATATGATGTATTTTTTGGAACTATTTTCCGTCATCAAATGATCAAATTTGAAGCGAAAAATTGTCTCGAAAGCCAAATTTGACAAATTTGTTCCAAAATACATCATTCTCAATTTGTCTACTTTTTGAGGTTTCGTTAAGTTTTGCGTAGTTCAATTAACTTTACTGAAGGTTAGGAAAGTTTCGAGAAGTTTTATATTTTGCTCCGTTTTGAGTTTTGGTTAAGAGCCTAGAAATTTCAGTTTTCGAAAGTTTCGTAAAATTTTGATATTTGCTTACGTTTTGAGTTTTCTGTCAGTTTTCAAAAGTATGATTAACTTTTGCTGAGCTTACAATTATTCGTCGTTAAGTTTTCAGAGTTTTGTTTAGTTTTGGAAAATTTCGTTGAGTTTTCCAGAAGTTTCGTTAATTTTTTTATTTTAGCCGGTTTGTGAAACTTAGTTGGAGGTTCAAATGCTTTCGTTGAGTTTATACTTTTGACGTCTAGCCAAGTTTTTATAAGTGTCAGTAGGGTTTCGAATGTTTTGTGAAATTTTGTCTACTCTTGAGTTTTGAAATTTACGTTAGGTTAAGTTTTCGTTAAGTGGTCGTTTTTGAATATTCGTCATATTTGAAAGTTGCATTTCATCTTCGAAAATGTTTTGCAGCTTTTAAGTGTGTCATTCTTCAGTCCTAGTTCGGAAGTTTCGTTAAGTTTTTGAAAGTTTCGTTAAGCTTGGTATATCCTCATTTTGATTTGCCAAAAAAAAATAGTTTTCGAAGGTTTTGTAACGTTTTTGAATTCGTTTAGATTTTGCTGCATCTACCCTTAAGTTTGGTTAGGTCAAGTTTCCGTAAGGTGGTCGTTTTTGAATATTCGTCATAATTCAAAGTTGCATTTCATCTGCGAAAATATTTTGCAGCTTTTAGGTGTTTCATTCTTCAGTCTTCGTTCGGAGGTTTCATTAATCTTTTGAAAGTTTCGT
This sequence comes from Rhagoletis pomonella, assembly GCF_013731165.1. Classification (NCBI taxonomy): domain Eukaryota; kingdom Metazoa; phylum Arthropoda; class Insecta; order Diptera; family Tephritidae; genus Rhagoletis; species Rhagoletis pomonella. Next base: position 12,155,050 of record NW_023458567.1, on the reverse strand, counting down.
TAAGCTTGATATTTCGTCATTTTAATTTGCTAAAAAAAAAATAGTTTTCGAAGGTTTTGTAAAGTTTTTGAATCTGTTCCGATTTGGCTGCATCTACCCTTAAGTTCTCAGAAGTATCGTTAAACAAGTTTCAAAAAAATAAATTTTCTTGACGTTTTCTTTTATTAAATTTTTTAATTTCCACTCAGCCCTTAGTTCTGCTCGTTAAATTTTTGAAACTTTCGGGACGTCTAAAATTTCGTTTATTTTTACGAGTTTTGTATTTCGTTTATTTTTGTTTCTTTTAGATTTTGGAAATTTCGTTAAGGCTTGAAAGGCGTAGTGAAATAATATTTTCATTCTTAATTTTTGTTTATATGTCTTGTAAAGTTTTGAGATGTTTCATCATATTTCCCATTTTCTTATGTAAAGTTTTCGTTATGTTTTTAAGAGTCTTCTTTTGGTTTCTTGAAGTTTCGTTGAGTTTTCAGAACTTGCTTTAAGCTAAGTTTATGGTATAAAGCCTAACAAAGTCTCCCTTTTCTTCGCTTTCTAATTTCCAATCAGTTCTTAAATGTTTCATTATATGTACTATATTTTCGTTAAGTACCTAGTTTTGCTAACTTTGATATTTCGCTTCGGAACTATGTAGAATTTTTAGAAGATTTGTGAGGAGTCTTGCTTTATTAATTTTTAAGTTTTGGTTCAGTTTTTAAGTATCGTTAAACTCACAAAACGTCTAATGTGCAAAGACTTTATAATTCCAAATTTTTTGTTAAGTTTTCAAAATCTTTGTTGAGTATTACACTATGTTCAGATTTTATTTTTCGTTAAGTTTTCAAAAGTTTCGTTAAGTTTTCAAAAGCTTAATTAACTTGTCTTTAACGGTTTTGCTCTATTTCTGAACTATCATTCCTCAACGAATTTTTCGTTCAGTTTGTCAAAGTTATTCACTATCGGCCAGAACATCCGGTTCAGATTTTTTTTTAGCAAACTCTTTTAAGAGGTGTCTCTCGTTACTTTACCTCTTACCGCGGGAACCATAAATTTAAATGAATGAAGCAGTTTTTTTTTCAAGTGTTTTTTCCTTTATATATATTTGCTTTATTTTTTTAACGTACGGCATGGTTTTGCCAATCCTGCGGATTATCAATTATTTGTGTTACATCACTTCAATATTGTGCTACGCATCTGTGGGTGACTTTTTGCTGATTATCTAAGCAGAAACTTTTCAATTGCTTCAATTTAAAGAAATAAACGATAAAAGCAAACACCATAAAGGCGACAATATCATAAAGAAGAAACCTGGCATATTGACAACGAGCTAAGTGTTCCAAGTCAAATAAAACTTTTGTCAAAGAAATTTGACGAAATTGTCAATCCAAAAAATTGCACACACACTGTATGTGTGAGTACACACGCTTTGCGACATCATTTGTTGTCACCGCTGTTGCCACTCACGCCCACAAAATGTATACAGGCATACACATATATGTACATATGTATGTGTTTAGCATATGCGTGTGTCCATTTTCTTTCGCCGTTGAAAAACTTTCGAACTTTTCAAATTATCGAGTCTCAAGTAACGAACGGTGCTTGTAATTGGAATTGATAACTGCCATGTTGAGATACGAGTATCACGATATGAGACATAAATACGCGCACACATACATACGTTGTATATGTATGCTGAGTATAGCACACGCAGATTTGACATCGGCCAAGAGGCGCACACATTCAAATTATTGATTCAGAACATGGAAAATGTGCAGTTATATAAATATTGTCACTTTTAGGATGCCAGAAATTCATAAATCAAATATAAAATCAAAAATATTGCTAAACTTCTTGAAGTTTTGAAGTGTAGCAAAATGCAGTGGTTGCGAGTGGATTTATGAAAGGAGGATGATGAGTGTTAAAGAACGGGAATATGGAAAATTTTTAGGAAACAAATTAATATTTTTTTTAAGAAAAAATTTGAGCAAATACAACAATTCTTTTTTATTAAAAAGGGTACTTTATGGCCAATTTTGTTTAAGCATTTTTAAACTAAATCCACATAATTAGAAATTATTTGATTTTATAGGAAAATTAGGTCTAACTGTAGTATATATTTTTAGTCTTTTTTGTAAAAACATGACTAATTATAAGCACAAAAACTATTTTTTTTGTAACTACATTTTTTAAGAAAAAAATTTTACTCGTATTTGTTTTTTCTAGGAAGTATGTATTTTATAACAACATATATTTCTGGTGTATATTGAAGACAAAATACAAAAGTTAATACTAGACTGAGGAAGGCGTGAAAGACGCCGAAACGCGTAGGGGGGAAAAGAAACAGATGTAGTTTACTTTTTTAACCGGCCGAAAAGCTTTTTAAACAACCCCCTATCGAGAAAAAATTATGCTGAAAATTGTTGCAAGTCACATACATTTATTACATTTTTACTCAAAATACGTATTTTATGGTATTTTTATACCCGAGCGCACTTGTGCACAAGGGTATATTAATTTTGTTCACATAACGGTTGTTTGTAACAGCCAAAACGAATCGAGATAGATATAGACAAATGTATACATAAATGATCAGGATGAAAAAAGAAATCGATTAAGCCATGTCTGTCTGTCCGTCCGTCCGTCCGTCTGTCCGTCTGTCCGTGTACACGATAACTCGAGCAAAAATTGAGATATCTCAACGAAATTTGGTATGTAGGTTTCCCTTAATCCAAGGTAGGTTGGTATTGAAAATGGGCGAAATCGGACTTTAACCACGCCCACTTCCCATATAACGGTAATTTCCAGAAATACGAAAACTGCGATATTTTAGTAACTACTGAAGATAATGCACTCAAAATTGATATTTACAATAATTTTTAGACAAAAAATAAGAATATTATAAATTTTTGGAAAATGGGCGTAGCCACGCCCACTTATGGTTACATATGTATATCTCGGTAACCGCTGCACCAATTTCTTCCAAACTTGGCACAGTTGTTGGCCTTTACATAACATACCAAATGGCCGAAAATTTTTAAAATCGCTCAATAACCACGCCTACTTCCCATATAACGGCAATTTTCAGAAATACGAAAACTGCGATATTTTAGTAACTACTGGAGATTATTCACTCAAAATTGATATTTATAATAAGTTTTAGACGAAAAATAAGAATATTATAAATTTTTGGCAAATGGGCGTAGCCACGCCCACTTATGGTTACATATGTATATCTCAGTAACTGCTGCACCAATTTCTTCCAAACTTGGCACAGTTGTTGGCCTTGGTACAGCATAAAAAGCCGCCGAAACTTTTTAAAATCGGACAATAACCACGCCCACATCCCATATAACGGTAATTTAGAGAAATACAAAATCTTCGATAAATCATTAAATATTGAAGCTAATTTATTCAAAATTGATGCTTGCAACAATTCTTTACCAAGAAATACGTTTATGGTAAAGTTTTGGAAAATGGGCGTGGCACCGCCCACTTATGATCACATATAAGTATATCGGTAACCGTTCTACCAATTTGTACCAAACTCGGTATGGTTATTGTACTTGCCACGTGTAAGCAAAACGTTGAAAATTATTGAAATCGGACTAAAATAACGGCCGATTCTCATATAACGGTAAATTTAAGAAATGCTTGAAACTTCAATATTTCGAAATTGAAGGACGCTAATTTACTCAAAATTGATACACCTCGGCTTACTATCTAGCGGAAGGTTTCGGAAGGGTGAAAAAA
>NW_023458567.1:12133202-12151224 GCF_013731165.1 Rhagoletis pomonella | reverse complement strand
AAACTCCCAGAAACATGACGAATACTCAAAAATGACATGACTGAAAAAATAAAGCAAACGTTCAACAACTTCTGTAAGTTATGTATGAATACTAAATACTAAATACTAGAAATGAAGAAAATAAAAAACTTAACGAAACTTTCGAAAACCCAACTAATCTATTTAAAGCTGAAATCCTAGGCAAAAATAAAAACTTAACGAAACTTTACAAAATTTATCGAAACATTTCAAAACCGAGCATACAGTAAAAGTCAAGGAAGTAGAAATATTTACTGCACTTTAGAAAGACAATCGAATGTTTTACACAATTAGCGAGAATTTAAAAACTTAACGAAAACTCAAAATTTAGCAAAATAAAAAAAACAAAGTTCCTACGTTATTTTGATATTGATCGTTATACTTATGACTACGATATCTAAAGTGAACGAAACTTTCATCTAAAAATGAGTAAAAGATCATCTTACACAAAAAAAAAACTTGACGAAGCTTACGAAAAATCAGCAAATTGGAAATCAGTATGTAGTTTGCAAATCAATTGAGTTTGTTGGACTGCCAAGTTATAAATATTTACAAAGGTCATAAGTAAAATTGACATTAAACAAACGCAAATATTTATTTTCAGAGAAGGAAATAGAAGAAAGAAAAAGCATACGAACAGAAAAATCATTCTAGGGTATTTTGGTATGTGCGCGTATGTTTATAGAAGCAACATAAAGCAACTAAGTATGTATATATAAACAACTGCTATCAAGCGCTAGCAAATCTATTCGGAATGGCAATGAGTATGAGTAGTGAAAAAAGCGGCGTGCAAACAAAAGCTAGCGGGCACGTAATCCATTGCTTTGGTAAATGCCAATAATGAAAACAAAGCGAACGAGCGAGTAAGCGAACGAACGACTTCCTAATGCATTCAAATGCAAACAAACACAAAGCCACATGCACACACAAACACTCACAAGCGCACACACATACATATATGTATGTATGTTGACGAGAATAAATCACAGAGACACAATCGCTGGTGAAAGGATATGCATGCAAATCATGTGGCGACAAAGAAACATAGCAAAATATACATACATACAAACACACATGCATAAATAAGTTAAAATGCATAACAAACTGTCAAAGAAAAGCGGGAAAGGTAAAAGCTACAGAAAAAAAAATAAAAAAATTAAGTGCATTCGATCGAAATACATATTTATAAAAATCAATGTGGTAGAAATTTTTGAAAAACAATATTTCCATACACGTTTCATAAAAGGCGAGCTTTAGCATAGGGATCACTAAAAAAGAGGCCAGCAACAAAAATCCATCTGCATGCGCAGCGGGAGCAATATTTTTTATCTTTTATTTTTTTTTAATTTTTTCTTCGATTCCCGAAAAAAATGCAGCGGAAATGGCTATGGAAGTGAAAACCAGCTGGTAAATAAAAATAAATCGAAAGAAAATAAACTCGAATAAAAATAAAATAAATGGAGTGAAATGATGTTGGCAAGCAAACACAGGCACATAAATGAAAGAAAATGAAAATAAATAAATAAAGCAAATAAATATAAAACTGGAACGAAGTAAGTAGTTGAAAACTTGTTGGTAAACACGGCCAGTCTGGTGTCTGGCTACTTTAACTTTTTGGTACTGAATTAAGTAAAATGAAAAAGTGTATTGAGTAATATTTAAGGTAAGGTACGAGGCAACGAGGTAATTCCATACATGAGCAAATCTCACGCAACTTACTTTTTTTTTTAGTATATTATTTAAGTACATAATCGAAATAAATTCAGTCATAAAAAACTTTGTTATCGATAGTTATCAAGTTACCGAAATTGATCGAATCATCATAGTTTATAGTTATCGAAGTTTTCGAGTTTCCTTATTTATTGAGTTATCGCAACGTATCGATTTATTCAACATGATCTATGCTGAGTTGCCGAAATTTAAGAAAAGCTATCGAACTATAAAAATGTATGGTATTATTTATCAAGTTATCGATCTTTATTGAATTATCATTATTTATAGAGTAAGTGAAATTTATCGAGTTATCGTAATTCATCGAGTTTTTCAACTTATCGAGTTATCGATATTCATTTTTTTATTGAAATTTGTCGATTTATTGACTCGAAGTGTTTGGAATATTCAAAATATATCCAATTATCGAAATTTCAAGAATATATAAATTTATTGAGTTATCACTGGTTACCGAATTTTAACTTGTTACCAGAGTGAAACGAGTTGTCGAAAATTGACCGAGCTGTCGAAATTTATAGAAGTAAGAAAGTATCGATTTATGGATTTATAACGAGATATATGTACAAATTCGATGTATATCGAGCTCTCGAAATGCAGTTATCACAAGTTATAGAAATTAGTCGAGTTGTCGAATTTTTACCAGTTATCGGATTTTAGTGCTTTTAAAATTCTTCAAATTATTGATGTATATCAAATTATCGAAATTTATAGAAAATTTGGAACTATAAGTCCTGCCAAAGTCCTCCAAAGACTTCAAAGAAATAAAAAATTAGAATCACAGTTTAGTTTAGTTTGTATTTTATAAGTTAAGGAACGTGCTTCCACTCCGCTTGAACCCAGGTGAAGCCCTGATCAAACCAACATCGCGAAAAAATATAGAAAAAAGGTTTTTTATTAACAGCGGTGGACCCTCGGCAGCAATGGCAAACCTCCGAGTGCATTTCCGCCATGAAAAGCACCTCATAAACATACAATCGTCGTTAAGAGTCGGCGTAAAACGTTAGGTCCCTCCCCTTTGTGTGACAATATCAAGAAGCACGCGACAAATCGGAGGAATTTTTTATTATCAGGGAACGGATTTTATGGAAATTGCCTTTTTTTCTGCTAAAGAGATAGAGTATATTCGATTAAGAATGTTCACGATTTAGCTTTCCCTGATTCCATGTATACACATTTGATGTTGCCTTTTTTTGCCTTTTTTAAGATATTTGCCTTTTCTACCTTTAAAAAAGTGATTATAGCATTTACAATTTTTTTTTAAAGATTAAAAAATATACACATGCCCATGCGGCTTATACCTCTTGCCAAATTGGTGTTGGAAAAATTCAAAGCCGTTTTCTCAGCTAACGTAGGCTTGGAGACAATAAGGGGTGTGGATAAAATTGTGAAGGGCGAGGAAACGTTCCATATTTAAATTGGGCTCCACTTGTATCAACTTACGTCGAGCGCACATTTAGTACATTCAAGGCTTTTCTTCGCGAAAATCGAATGAAAATGCTGCCAGAAAACTTCAAAATGCATCTTGTGGTTCAATGTTACTACAACTATACACATTAAAGTTTTATGAGTTAGAAACTCGAAAGGATAAAATAGTCAAAGATTCAAAGTACAAATTTTTCATATAATGAAACTAGTTCATAGTTTTTCTCTTTTTACTTGTAATATAAACATTTCTAAACAAAATATATTTTTTGATTGTTCTTCGTATTTTCTGTCTTTTTTTAGTGCCTTATTTTGCTTTTTTTGCAATACCTTTTTTTTGCCTTTTCCTGCCTTTTTCACTATTTTATTTTGCCTTTTTTTGCCTTTTTTACAATACCTAGTGCCTTTTCCTGTCTTTTTCGCTATTTTATTTTGCCTTTTTCAGCCTATTTCGTTACTTTATTTTGCCTTTTTTATAGGTTTTAAGGTCCTAAAAATCCGTTCCCTGTTTATTATACATGTCTGTGGTCAAGCATTTTTAACATATTTATATATCTACTAAAATTCATAAGACAGTTTCAATTGATAAAACAGATATTGATCAAACAGGTGGCAACCCTCTTCAAAATAATTTGATTTTTAAGCTCTTTCAAAAATAAATCTTTTCAAATCCATTTAGATTGATACCCATCTTTTAGTAATTCATCTAACTTATTGAATAATTTGAATGTAACTTTTTAAAAACGTGGCAACACTCTTCAAACATTCCGAATGTTCAAACCAAAGATTTCTTAACACTCTTTCGTTTGACTCCCATATATTTATATCTCACATAATTTTTATATTAGTTAATTAGATTAGTCCTTTCAAACAGGTGGCCTTCTTCAAAAGTATTTTGAAGCGAAAACCTTGTTAACTCTCTTTCGTCTGACTTTGCGATAAACATTTTTTAAATTGATGAATTAACTTGAATTTGATTTTTTAAACATGTGGCAACCCCGCTAAATATAGTTCAGAAATAAAGATTTTTCAAACGCCCCTTATATCAATAATTCATTTACCTTATTAAATAATTTCAATTTAACCCTCTTAAACAGGAAGCAACCCTGTTCCAAAACCTCAAAAATATTCTTATTGTTCAAACTAAAGCTTTCTTGGCACTCTTTCGATTGCCATCCATATTGTGATATTTCATACAACTTGTGTAAAAGTTAACTAAATTCGACACTTCAAGCAGGTGGCAATCCTACTAAAAATGTTTTCAAACACCTTTTACCTTCTGAAACCGCTTTCGTTTGGCACCCATACGGTGATAAATATTTCTCTTAACTAATTCCCTTAATTCAAATTTAATTTGATTTTTTTAAACAGGTGGCAATCCTCATACATGAAGTTTATAAAAAAAGCCCATTTAAAACCCATTTCGATTGATACCCATATAGGAATAGTTGCTTTATTATTTTGAATAACTTGACATCTCATTTTTGAAAATCTAACGAACGGTGCAGATCTGATGACCTTGACAAAAAATCCTTTCGCGTATTATATACACTGCCTGAACAAAGTATTGGCACAAAAAAATGTTTTACAATATATGCAACAATTTTTATTCCAATATTTTTCCGCCAATTTTGTATAAAAAACATGGTTCATTCTACAACAAAAAACATAAAAATATAATTCATAAACTTGGTGCTAAACTCGCAAAAATTCATGAAATTTTCAGACAAATTTTAAATTTTTTAATCCGATTTTTTAGAATTTTTTTGAGCATCAATCAATTTTATTATAATAAAGTACAAGTTTAAGTAGCTTGGAATTACCGTTGATTTTTGGTAATCTTTTTTCGCAGTCTCTTCCATAAAATTTTTTTTTTCGAAAATACTTTATATGGCCATCTGCGTATACTACAACCCCGTGGCAGCCCGTGGTCCTTAAGCGCAGCAGCAAACTGTTCATTGTCCGGCTCCTGAAGAATGGGAGAGAAACTTGATAAAAAAGTTAAAAAAACTGTGATTTACCTTGCGGCTAGCCTTTCACCAAGTAAATATAACGAGATGTAGAAGTCAAACCACTTTATTTCAAACTTTTATTCTTTTAAAAACCTTGACAAACGAAATATTTTTCAATCTCATGTTACATCTTAGCGAAATGGCGAAGTCCATCTTTTAAAATATTTGTGTATATATGCTCGAAAAGCAACAAAGTATATACACAACTATACACAAATATTACATTAGACTGTATTGCCTTGCAAGGAAGTTTTGATTTTTTTTCCGAACCTTGGGGTCGCATTTTTTGGTGACACCTACAAAATTTTTATTTTTTAAAATTGTTCTGCTGGAATGATCAAAATACCAACTTAGCAAATATTTAGTGATTTTTGTGGAGCTTTGATATACTAGAATTAGTGTGGTATGTAAGGCTGGTAAAAACTGATATCTGTTGAGTAAGTACCAAAAGCGGATCTTTGAGGTCAACGAACTTTGGGGAAAAAAATGTTTTCTTTAAGACCCGACTGTAAATGTCATGCGTACATTCGGAAAAAATCGTAAGCGCCTTGCTGAAATACTTTAGATTCTTTCCGGTACAGCCTAATGTACATAAGTATGCGTGTTTGTAAAAAGTCACGCATGGAGTTATTTCTTAAAATACACTCGTGTTACCCATCCCACTTGCCACATGATTGATGACGGTCAGCTTGGATGAATTGTAAGTGAATAGCGACAGAGCTGACACATTCTATGCATGAAAATGTTGATGCTGTTGTGAAAGTTTAACAGGACACTCGTGAATATACTTAGGTACATACATTAGACCGCGCCACCTTACAAGCAATTAAAAAAACGCCGTTTAAAGTATTTTTGAAAGGCAATTTGAGTTTTTTTTTTTTTTTTTGTTGAGCATCGGGGATCGTACATTTTCCGATGACACCTACTTTATATATTCGGCATTAATTTGATTTTTTAACGTCTTTGGCGAGATTTAATTTTCTGGAAATAGGGTAGTGGGTCAATACTAGAACAGGGTATTCGAGGTCAATGAACTTTAGAAAAAATTTTTTTTTCGAGAAAATGCCGAAGTTATGACGAATAAATCGAAATTGCCTTCGAATCGAAATATGTACTTCTATTTAGCAAAAGTTTAATGACGAACAAATAAAAATAAAAATAATAATACAAATACAAATACAAATAAAAATAATATTAAAAATAAAAATGAAAATGAAAATGAAAATTAAAATTAAAATTAAAATTAAAATTAAAATTAGAATTAAAATTAAAATTAAAATTTAAATTTAAATAACAATAAAAATAGAAATGCAAATAAAACAAAAAACAAAATTAAATATCAAAATGAAAATAGAAATATAAACAGAAATAAAAATACAAATAAAAATAAAAATAAAAATAAAAATAAAAATAGAAATAAAAAGAAAAATAGAAATAGAAAATGAAATGGAATTCAAAATACATATAAAAATAAAAATAGAAATAAAGATAACAATAGAAAAAGAAATAAAAATAAAAATGGAAATAGAAATATAAATATAAATATAAATACAAATTAAACTAAAAAGACAAATACAAATATAAATAAAAATAAAAATAGAAATAGAAATGCAAATAAAAATAAAAATAAAAATAAAAATAAAAATAAAAATAAAAATACAAATAAACATACAAATAAAACTAAAAAGAAAATAGAAATAGAAATAAAAATAAAAATAAAAATATAATTATAAATACAAATAAAAATAGAAATCGAAATAAAAATAGAAATAGAAATATAAAGAGAAGTATAAAATAGAGAAAGAGAAATAAAAATCTAAAAATAGAACCCCTACGTTTGGCCAAAATTTTTCTTTTCGGAATTGCCTTACAAAAATACTATAGCTCAGGGGTCTACTACGAATTTGTGGTCCGATGCGGTCTAATGCACATTTTTATATTTTTAGCTGCATTATGTATGTGTGTATAGGTTAAGCTTGGACTTGACGGAAACAAGCGACAGATATGCAAGCAGCAATAAATCGCCATCAACCACCCACAGAGAACCCAACTACATGCCTACACACATACTTCGATGCAATGCGTTGACGCCCGGAAGATTTTTCTCATCAAAGGAATGCATACAAAATGCGACAAGCACTGCTGAAGCAACGATGACAACATTGTATAGCTCCCATACACATATATATATATACAAAAATACAAACTGACTATAGCAACTATGTTTGTAACTAGCAGCAATGGCTATTGCATGCAACATGAGACTTAAATAATGCAACAAAGACTTGTGCACATTTTTAATAATTGCTGGTATGCAACAAAAACGACAACAACAGCAAAAACAACAAGACAACATGGACGCATACATACTTTTTTACATACACAATGCAGAAAATGAAAATTGCAAAACTCTCTGGTAAAATACGCAAAAAATAAGAAGAAGAAAAAACAAAAGAGTGACGAAAATAAATTGATGTATCCTAAAGTAAGCTAACAACAACATATTGCGAAAGATACTTAAGAATGCATGAAAATTTGCTAGAGCTGCTGAAAATTTGATAAATGTAGAGTTGAGTTGACCCTGGTATTTACGTACTACATATGTACATACATACACATATTTTGACATGACTGCACGCAATCGAGCTGCTGATATGGTTCGCATCCAATTCTGTAATGACATTTACTTTGTTGGTGTAGCATGTACATACCTAAACACACACCTGCATACTTGCTTTGACTATGAAATCAATTTGTTAATGCTGAAAACTGATTGAAAAATTACCACAAATGCATTTTTACAGTCATTAAATTCACACAAAATAAGTACGAAAAAAATGCCTGCACATTTACACAATGAGATTAATCGTGACCGCAAAAAGACAGATTTTATCTGAAATGCATCATTAGAAAAATACAATGGAAATTCAACAAATCTGAAAGCTAGAGAATCTACATTAGTTGACCGTATCCCTACAACCAGAAGTGCGGCTCTTCCTGCCCACCACCCAGCTTTAGTTCCAAAATGGGGAAATGATGATTTGGTGGATGGAGTAATAAGGCGACTCCCAGGTGACGATATTTTCAAAGGAGTTATTTAAGGAAGCCCCAAGAACTCTTGGTAGATTTTCTGTGTTGAGAAATCGCCTGCGCCAAAAATTTCGAAATACTTTACCGTTATATCACTTATCTGCTAATTAGATCCAGAAGCACTATCTAGTCTGACTGCCAGCATGCCACCTCTATGGAAAGGCATGCCTCCTATAGCTATTCTCACTGAAAAAGAGGCTCATTGAAGTACCCTGCGACTGCCGAATCAAAGCAGCATTAAAAGTGGAGACTTGAGATGCATCTGATTGTGAAATTCAAAGGCGCATTCCTAAAAATTTTACAGAGCGTTGTGTGTGGACACCAGTTCGACACCATATTTTAATTTTTACCTCCATCAGGTAGTGGACATCACTGTATAAATTAAACAGCTGCACAATCACTGCATAAATGGCTTGGAAGCCATCAGCTCTCATTTCAAGCACTGTATCTTCCCTTCACATGCATAACAAATCGACTGCTACACTGACGAAAGGTTTTGTCATACGAACGAATGCTGCACGACAGGAAAAAGAACAACAGAACAAAACTGAAGTAGAACAAAGATGCGCGCTCTTTAGCATAAATCCCGACGTGTATATTAATAGCGGTACCTTTAAGGTACGACTGCACTAAGCGATGCGACACTGCAGTGGCACCACGCGACGTGTGACGGCATTTTTCGATGTCAAAACCTTCGAATAAGATGAATGCCAGTGACGCAGAAGTAATGTTAAGGCCTTTTATTTTTATTTTCCTTGCCAAATTGTGTTGCCAAATTATGTTTCTTTACATAAAATTTACAATTCGAAAATGACGGCTGAGTAGAAGATCCATCTATCTCTGAAACCGGTTCAAAAACGCCCGACCTTACAATACTTTTCAAGAACGTCCTATTTCAGAATTTGGTTCAAAAACGCCCTATATTAACTGAATGTATATTGAAAATATATTAAGCTAGTGCGTTTTTGAATCGGCAGCTGTGATAGGGCACCTTAAAAACAGTTTGACTCTTCCCGAACAATACAAGGCTAGGAAAAGCCATTGCTGGATATTTTTTATAGAATTATGTATGTAGACGAAATTCCATGCTGTCACTTGAGACATTCTTGTGGAGTGCAGGAAAATTGCTATCGTTAAAAATCTGTGAGAACTTAAAAGATACAATACTTCATTGCTTTAGTCAATGCTATCAAATAAATGGATACATATACAATATAAAAGTTACTAAGAAAGGGGCACCATTTCACTATACCTCTCCCTTGCAGAAAATAAAGTTGCTTTTCTAAATAGAATCGAAATTTTCTTCCGTTGCTTGCTTACTTAAAGTATATGCATTACGTGACCATTCGATAATCGTATAGGCATGCAGTCATACGCACGTACATACATAAGTAGTAGTTATCGACATTTACGTGCCCCTCCATACTAACGCACTTACTACGTACATATTTAGTACTTATGTATCTCCAAAGCATCGCTTTCTACTTATTTCCTAAACTTTATTACCTTAAAGTTTGTTTATTTAGTACCTTTTATATTTGTCTATTTTTCGATTGTAATTGAACTGTTGCTATTTATTTACGAAAATCATAGGTTTTTGTTTCAACAAGCTGACTATAAATGCAAGTAGGTGCGCAAGGGTGCGTGAGTGTGTATTTATTTTGGTTTGTTTTTATTATTTTTCTCCACTGTGCCATATGTTGTTTTAGAATTTTCAATTTTTAAAGGCAAATAAATATATTATTGCATTCACTTTGATACGTGCTCTAAGGCAGAAATTGTCGAGAATTGCAAATAAAAGTATTTGTTGGTTATTTTCATTTTTACTGCTTTATTTGTGAGAAAGTGTGGCCAAGGCTGCAGCTGTTGCGAGATGGTTGAGAAATTCAGGAAAAAAATCTGCAAATATACACATCTTTGAAGAAGTTAGCCACAAAGCATTTATTTTTTAATTTCAATATATTTTATGAATGAGTTCTTAATCAGGAAAATACATCGAAATAACGTTGAAACCATTTTGAAAAAAGTTTTTCCAATAAAAATATTTTTGCTAGGCAGCTACTTATTTCCTACTTAAGTAAAAAGGGAGATTAAAGTTTTAGTTTCTAAAGATATTTAAAGAATGTTGCCACCAGTTAATAATAATTATGTGCCTAATTACTATAAAAAAAATAGTTTTTTTTTACCATGCAGTAAATCTGATTCTATATTAAAAATGCCAAGTCAAATAATTAGCATAATTGTAGTACTGAGCAAAGTTATCAGCTGATTTCATACAAAAATCAGTAAATTACTCAACAAAATTAAATTTAAGGCAAATGTTTCACGCAGATGGGCAAAAAATATTAAAAACTATTACTTAGAGACTTTTTAAATGAATAGACCGCTGTGATAGAATTAGTTTTAAATAGTAATTAAATATATGCATGACTCTCAAAAAAAAAAATATTTGTATTCTTGACAATAAATGCAACTTTGTATAAAAAATAACAAACGAAATAATTATAAAAATCTTATTTACAGGTTTGCCACCTGAATTCATTAAGAAAAAATAACTCATTTGACTTCCCAGGGAATGTTGTAGGGCAGATTGGCAAAAAAAGAGTTTTTAATAATATAAATAGCCCTCTGTTAAGCTGCCACCTTTTTCGGATAAAAAATACTGAAATTTAATACAAATATTATGATTTTGCAACTCGAATCCAAGTACCGAAAAATATTTTTATTTCTCAGTACTTTGAAGTACATGGGTTGGCCCTTTTTCATAAGAAAAGCTGTGCGTATTTTCTAAAAAAAAAAATAATAATTTTCTAAATACTGGTCAATAAATGGAATTTTCTTATTAGAAATACCAAAGCAAATAGAGTACTTATTAAATTTGTCTAGAGCAGCGTTGCCACCTATTTGTATTAAAAATCTTAAATGCATCAAAAAAAATTTTATTATTATTTTCTGACGTTGGAGCGCAGATTTGCTAAAAATGAAATGAATGTTGCCACATTTCTTAGAAAAAAGGTCTGAACTTTTATAAAAATATTTTGTGGAAATATACAATTTTTGTAAATCTAATCAAAATGCAGAAAAATATTTTAATTTCTCAATACTTTAGAGTAGGTTGCCACCCTTTCGTAATAAAAAAATTATTTACCGAAAAACGATTTTTTTTTAATAGAAGTATATAAAGTATTTGTATTAAAAAGACTGAACGGAATAATAATCGAATTTATATAAAGCAAGGTTGCCATTTATTTTTATAAAAAAAAATAAAATTTATTAAATAAAGAATATTTAGTTGACTTTTAGGGTGGCGTTTTAGCGGAAATTGACAAAAAAGTAAAAAGTTTAACTGCTTTTAAAATGAATAGCACACTTTAATATAATATTTAATAATAATATTTAATAAAATTCTGCTAGCAGAATTTTGATTTGTAAATATTTTTTAAGCAGGTTGCAACATGTTTATCATACAGATAATGTGCGTATTAACTTTTTTCAATGTAAACTGGGCCTACAATGCAATTTCATACCAGAAATATCGAATTAAATAATTTACCAAAATTGTAGTAAGAGGGTTGCCACCGGTTTTTTTTTTAATCTTTGATTGATTGAATAGCTAAAACAGCAGTAAAAAATTCTGGAAAAAAAATTTACAAAAATTTTATTAATTATTATTTTTTTTTCAAAATTACAAAATTTGGCTTCAATAGAAAATATAACTTGTGTAAATCTTTGTGTGTAGTATTAATTGCTCTTACCTACATCTCAAGCCAGTTTCAATCAATTAGTATCTCTGGTGCATAAAACCTTAAGCCAACATACATATATACATACACCATATTAAATTCATATATGTATATGTATCCAAAACATGTACATACATATCACGATTGAGAGAATACAAAGGTTGCGCCGATCTCGGACCGCTATTCCTCTCTTAACGAATTTGACAGAATCGTTGTTTGCATGACATCACACTTGTGCAACTTGTTTACGTTTTCCTTGCAACATTTTTTCTTCTTCTTCCATTCTTGCTCACGTTTCGGCATTTCTCTCTCGTAATTGCACCAGTGTGACGTCACACAAAAGTTATTCTCAAAAATCCTCTCTGATCGGCGCAATCTTGTATTCTATCATTCTTGCATACATATGCATGTATATTCGTTAGTAGTAAGCATGTACTATGTATACATTCACACTTGCAATTAATTTAAAATCGATTTATCAGCACCCAATTTTAGCCACGCCCGTACTAGAGGCGATTCGCCTCCTAAGCTTATTTAGTTTGGCACCGGTTAAGCAATTCGGTCAAAGCTAAATTGCACTGCGGTCGCCAAATAACGCCACAAAGGAGTTGCGGTTACATTGAGGTGTACAAGAATGCGAAAAGCAATACTGTTAATTGTGATAATGGGTAGCAGATAAAAGTAAAAGAGATCGGAGATACATAAGTGCAGCGCTATTGAAAAATACATATGTAATTGTAAAGAAGAGTATTAATTCCAATTCGGCAAATACTTGTTTAATTAGTTCTTCCTGAAGTATGCTACGATTTGGGAATACCTCTCTTTTTTTACTTTTGCTATTTAAATTTAAAATTTATTTTCATAAACAGTGTTTGTCAAAACAAGTAAAACTAAAGATTTTTGCACAAAGATGTCAAAAAATTCAATTTACTTACTTGCAAAATTTAGCTCGAATTTGCTTCTTAAAAGCTGATTAATTTTCGATCTTAGGGCCGAATTCTTTAAATAACTTGCCTTAAAATGAAATAAAAAAGTACCACAAACAAATTTTTTTTCCTTATTAAATTTTTTTGTAGTGAAATTAAAAAAAATCCTTAAAGTATGAAAAAAGTCCTCTTACAAAAATGTCAAAAATCTTAAATAATCTTAGCAAGAAATAAGCAAATAAAGAGCAAATTGTTACTTTACTATACTTAATTAAGATTTTGTAAAAAAAAACAACTGATCAGAAAACTTATTTCTTTGGGTTTACATTTGAGGCCGTGAGAGCAGAAGTGGACTAACCTAATTTTTTTTGTACTTTCCTACTTAAAATAGTGATAAATTTAAAAATTAAAGTAGCCCATTCCTTAATTTTAAGGTAAAAAGGTGAATAGCGTACCATCGGATTAACGAACAAGTGACATTTGTTTCCACTAAAACATTTGTCTTGTTAGCTTAATTTTTATACAAAAAGAATTCATTCTAAAGGAAATTGTTTGGTAAAAAAATTAAAACAAAAAAAATATTTAATTAACAGCATTTAAAGTTTGTTAGTTTTTAAGTTTTGCGCTGTTCCGTACCCAATAATTTATTTAAAAAAATTTATCATCTTAGTTTTTTTTTTATAAATTTAAAAAGTTTTTTTAGACATTAAGTTTAAATGAAATTCTGCCTCATATCTATTTTTAAAAAAGAATTTTTATTTAGAAAAAAAAAATGTTATACAACTTTGTAAATTTGTACTGGTGTACAATAAAAAGCTATTAATTTGTTTTGTTACAAAATTTTGGTTTTATAGATCATTAAAAATCTAATTAAGTCAATTTATTTGCAAGCACAACGCGAATTGTGTACTTTATTTGCTTTAGGTCCATTTGTATTTACAATTAAACGTTTAAACTTTTTTTTTTTATAAAAACCTTCGAAATGTTAACTTTCAAAAAACCAATAGTAATAGAAATTAACAATTTATTTCCAAAAGTTATCTGGAATTATTTACCTAAATTCACTTAAAAACTAAACTTTTGGACAACTTTTATATGTAATTAAAAAAAGTAGAGAATTCATCCCAAAACAAACTGTTAGTAAAAAAAATTTAAACCAAAAAATAATATACATATTTTTCAGTTATTTATTGACCCTGACGCATTAAAACTTGTTTTTGGTTTTTAGTTTTGATAGAAAATAGGTATTTATTCAAAATTTAGAATTTTTAGAAAAAGTTGTATTAACATATCTACTTTAATGTGATAAATTAAAATACTGTTTCAGTACATCAAAATTTTTAGATTTGTCAAAATAAATTTTCTGGAATTGTTTTAACTTTAAGGTTTTAGCACTTTCTTCTTAAAATTGTATATAAGGAAAACATTTTTTTGTAGCAAATTAAAAAAAAACTAAGAAAAGTTGTTAACTTTTGGGCTATTTTTTACATCTACAAATTTTATCCTTAAACAATTTCTTTCTGTTCAAATTAAAAAAATCACAAGAGGTAAAGCAAAAAAACTTTAGCGTTTGAAAAGTAAGATCTTCAAAAAATATATCGAAACGATCATAGATTTAATTTGTATTTCGAAATATATTTAGCATATATGGCACATTAAAATTTGTGATCAACTTTTATAGGAATTTATGAAGAAAAAATTTTTAAATGTTTTTGTCTATTTGGTAAGGCTATGATTTTGAAGCAAAAAATTTTATCGCTGAGCGAAACTACTGTATAAAGATTAAGAAAAATTATAAAAATTTTTATTTCTTTTTTGAGTAATTGGAAGAGAGCTTACGCATTTGGATTATTTACCAAAAGCATATACATATGTGCAAATAAATTTTTTTGAAAGTTCTTACCACAAAATAATAAAAAAATTTTTCTTGTGGAAAAACAATTATTCAAAATTTGTACTCGAAAACTTCAAGAAATTTAAATTGCCTAAATGAAAGAAAATAACTAAGTTTTTTGTACATCTACAATTGCAGAAAATATACGAAATTTGAGTTTATTGCATACTCATTTCCTTTCCATAAAATACCTTTCCGCCACTTAACAGCAGGAATTCCCTTTTTCTATACCTACAGCTAAAATGCCATGATCCTCTGCATACTGCAATATAAAGCAACTGATTTTAATATCAATTAAATTTTCTCGCATTCAATTAATTTGGCAGTAGCTGTGAAATTTTCCAGGTTCTAAACGGCTGACACTTCTTAAGTGCAATTTGTAACACAATTTGTCATTTATTTGAATTTCTTTTGTATGCGTTGAGGTCTTAATTAAATCAAAGCTACGCAACTAGGGAAAAGGTAAAAGTGCAGAAAAAGGGCTAAGGTGAGCAAAGCTAAATACGAAAGGAAATGCATCAAGCAAATAAACGCTTCTTCCATAGACAGTTGATAATGAATGGGCGACTCGGGAGAGTAGTAAGAAAGAAAAAGATGAATGAATAGTCAACGCTCACGAATAGTTACATAAGGGACGTGCCTCTTCGTCAAACGTTGCACCGATGTCGCCATTCAAACTTCTTGTGAAGTATTTTCTCTACATCTTAAGCTATTCTGACTCTCGTCTTTCTGCTGCTGTGTTCTTCTTCTTCAAAGGGGCTCTTTTCCCTGCTCCTCTTTAAGTGTTCGTACATTGTACTGCATAGACTCGTAAGTGAACTTTAGTCAAAAAAAGGACATTTTGCTGACAACTTGATACATTTTTTCGATACCTTTCGAAATTTTGTTTTTGTTTTGTAGGATTTTTCCTGTTCGTCTCTTCTGTTCTATTTTCCGCTATTTGCTCATAATTTTTTGGAACATTTCTGGATTTTTTCGAGACTTCTCGGGATTCTTCGTGTTTTATCTGTTGGGGCTTTTCAGAATCTTTGCGAACTTTCTCGTGGTCTTCCGAAACCTTAAATGTTTTTTTTTGTTAATTTTTAGAAACAATTCGATTTGATATAGCAACTTTCTTTTGAGACTTTTTCTCGGTTTTTTTTGGAAAGCTCCGGATTTTATTTGAAGAAATTTCTGGTTATTTTTTGTGTTTTTTGTTTTTTTTTCGGGATCTTTCAATATTTTTCAGATTCAGGACTTCTTTGCAAATTTCGACATTTTTGTTCACTTTTGAGTAGCAACCTCAATTCGTGCTTTATTTTTTGAGATCTATCGGTATTATTTCTCGGATATCGTCGTGTTTTAAATTTCAAGGTTATTGGTTACGTTTTTTGGAACTTCAAAGAATAATTAATGTTTTACTTTTCGTAAGCTTTCGGTATATTTCAGAATTTTTGGGAGCTGTCACAGCCTTGTCGGAAATTTTAGATAACAGAATTTTCAGGCATTTTTCCATTTAATTTTTAATTCTTGAGTAGCAGTCCCAACTTCGTGATTTGTTTTTCTGGATCTTTCGGTGTTGTTACGGGTTTATGTAGGAAATTGTCGAGATATTCGGGAGTTCTCGGAATTCTTCGGGTCTTAATTTTCACGATATTTTTGCAGTTTTTTCGACGCTTTTTAGGATATTCGTGTTTTATTTTTAGGTGTATTTCGGCATTTTATTATTTGCGTGTGTTCATGATTAAAAAAAAATTTTATTTTTCGTTATTTTTCCGAAATTTTCAGCCACTTTTGAAGACTAGTCCGACCTCGGGATTTACTTTTCGGGATCTATCGGTATTATTTCATGTTGTTGTAGTGAATTTCCGAAATTTTTTGAAATGTTCCTGATTTTTTTCGTTGTATTCGGCCGCTTTTGAAAAGCTTTTCGTAACTTTTTTATATTTTTCTGGAAATTAGTGTTTAAATTTGGGTTTTAAGGGTTTTCCACGAGCTTTTGGGAAGTTTCCGTGATTAATCAGAAATTTTCGCTAACTATTCTGAAGTAATCCCTTTTCACGATTTATTTTTTGGGATCCATTGGTGAGATTTTTGTTAGCACTTTCCGATAAGGAGGTCCCAAAAATGCAGAAAATTTAATTAAATTAACAAGTTACCTTAATATACCCACCTCAATAATTCTAGTATTTGCCATACTTGCATTCGCCTCTTCCATTTTCTCTTACCTAATTTGGAAGGATTTCGTCTTTATGATTATTTTGCATCAGCCACTTTTGTGTGCTGAAATTATAATTACATATACTGAAATGCACACATATAAATGAGTTAAGATATCTAAATACATACATCTTGTCTGCAAACAGCAAACAGCCGCGGTACGCTAAGTTGCTTCCAACACAGTAGACCGGCCTTTTCCAGAAACATCATCCAGCCTTTGCAGCAACATCGTTGTCTCATTGAAATTTTAATAAAATTATGATTTTTGTTATTATTATTTTGCTGTTCGTGCTTTTAATGTTGCTGTTGCTTTTGTTGCTGCTGGCTTTCAAGTGTAAACTGCTTATCACCAAACAACGGTGACAATCGTAAGCTGGCACTGCCGCGAGCACATAAGCGTATTTACATATAATAAGTATGTGAGCACTTGAAATAAAATATATACTATATAGTACTCATGTACATATGCACTAATAAGTAGAAAGGGTGGGCCTTTACTTTTTATTTGCACTTAACTAATATAAACGAATATCTGTTGAAATGAATGGTTGACGTTTTTAGACCGTGGTAGCGTCATTATAATCTGCCATTGAGTCCTTGCATGTCCTTTCACTAATACTCATCCTTCAAGGTTCCGATCCACCTACTTCAAAGGGCGCGTTGTTCAAGCTAATCTTATTTTATTTCAGAAACCGACAAATGCATCACCCTATAAACACATTGGCATCTGCAAATTTGAATGATGTCGATGGCGCTTGCGGTTAATTCCCAAAGGCACGGATAAGGGTGTCTAGAGAAGTGCTGTTTTTTAAACCTACATTTTATGAAATTATTATTTTTTTATTCGGATAAGTGGCTGAAAAAAGGCTTCAACGGAAACAGCAAGTCGCGCAATTATTTCGAATCATATAGATACGATTTATTTATTCTATTATTGGGATTTTTTTTTTAACTGAATTTTGGGAAATCCGAGATTACTTAGACTCA
>NW_023458567.1:12123815-12133102 GCF_013731165.1 Rhagoletis pomonella | reverse complement strand
TTTTCAGTCATGTCATTTTTGAGTATTCGTCATGTTTCTGGGAGTTTCATTGTGTTCCCGAAAAGTTCGTGAGTGTCCTGTTTTCTGCCGTTTTGAGTTTTTGTTTAGTTTTCGGAAATTCCGAAAGCTTTCGAAGAGTTTATCAAGTTTTCAATTTATTCTCAATTCGGTTGTTTGTGTTTCCGTCGAGAATGTGACGTATTTTTTGGAACTATTTGCCGACATCAAATGATAAAATTTTAAACGAATTGAATTTGAATTATACTGAAGATGGCACTACGCCGAAACCAGTTTGTCTCAAAGCCAAATTTGACAAAGGATAGCGGAAAATCGTTGCAAAATACATAATTCTCCATTTGTCTACTTTTTGAGGTTTCGTTAAGTTTTGCGTAGCTCAATTAAGTTTATGAAACGTTACGAAAGTTTCGAGAAGCTTTATATTTTCTTCCGTTTTGAGTTTTGGTTAAGAGCCTAGATATTTCAGTTTTCGAAAGTTTCGTAAAATTTTGGTATTTGTTTACGTTTTGAGTTTTCTGTCAGTTTTCAAAAGCATGATTAACTTTTGAAGTTTTGCTGAGCTTCCAATTTTTCCCCATTTTTAAGTCGTCGTTAAGTTTTCAGAGTTTTGTTTAGTTTTGGAAAATTACGTTAGAGTTTTTCAGACGTTTCGTTAATTTTTCTATTTTAGTCGTTTTGTGAAATTTAGTTGAAAGTTCAAATGCTTTCGTTGAGTTTATACTTTTGACATCTAGCCAAGTTTTTAGAAGTGTCGGTAGGGTTTCGAATGTTTTGTGAAATTTTTTCTACTCTTGAGTTTGGAAATTTATTAGGTCAAGTTTTCGTTAAGTGGTCGTTTTTGAATATTCGTCATATTTGAAAGTTGCATTTCATCCTCGAAAATGTTTTGCAGCTTTTAAGTGTGTCATTCTTCAGTCTTCGCTCGGAAGTTTCGTTAAGTTTTTGAAAGTTTCGTTGAGCTTGATATTACCTCATTTTAATTTGCCAAGAAAATTGAATTCGAAGATTTTGTAAAATTTTTGAATTTGTTCAGATTTTGCTGCATCTACCCCTAAGTTCTCAGAAGCATCGTTAAATAAGTTTAAAAAAATAAATTTTCTTGACGTTTTCTTTTACTAAATTTTTTAATTTCCATTATTTTTATTGAGCTTTGTACCACGATTGTTTATTAGGAAAAATTGAAAAAGCAACAAAGTCTAAGCGGTAGAAGTTATAGCACTATTTCGGAGATCACCACATGTCCTCATCAGACTTCTTTTTTCTAGACTTCAGCAGGAATCGAACCTGTGAATTCGATGTTCAAAGTCAGTAGCGTTAACCACTGAGCTATGTACATCCCGTAAACTCTTGTTGCTAATTCATTTTCCTTATTCAACCAACTACTATCAAGTGCAGCTGATTTGCCGCTATTTATTTTTTAATTTCCGTTCAGCCCTTGGTTCTGCTCGTTAAATTTTTGAAACTTTCGGGAAGTTTCAAATTTCGTTTATTTTTGTTTCTATTAGATGTTACAATTTTAGTTAAATTTTGTTTTTGCGTAGTGCAAGAATATTTTATTATTTAAGTCAGTTTATATGTCTTGTAGGTTTTGAGAAGTACCGTCATATTTCCCATTTTCTTATGTAAAGTTTTTGCTAGGTTTTTAAGAGCTTTTTTTGGTTTCTTAAAGTTTCGTTGTGTTTTCAGAACTTCCTTTAAGCTAAGTTTATGGTATAAAGCCTCAAAAAGTCCCATTTTTCATTGCTTTCTAATTTCCAATCAGTTCTTAAATGTTTCATTATATGTACTATATTTTCGTTAAGTACCTAGTTTTGCTAACTTTGATATTTCGCTTCGGAACTATGTAGAATTTTTAGAAGATTTGTGAGGAGTCTTGCTTTATTAATTTTTGAGTTTTGGTTCAGTTTTTAAGTATCGTTAAGTTTTCAAAACGTCTAATGTGTTTAGACTTTTTAATTCCTCATTTTTTGCTAAGTTTTCAAAATCTTTGTTGAGTATTACATTAAGTTCAGATTTTATTTTTCGTTAAGTTTTCAAAAGTTTCGTTAAGTTTCATACTATGCTTATTTTTTAATCTATGTATATAGCATATGTACTTACTTATATTTAAGGGTTTTGCTCAATTTCTGAATTATCTTTCCTTAACGAATTTTTCGTTCAGTTTGTCAAAGTTATTCACTATCGGCCAGAACATCCGGTTCAGATTTTTGTTTAGCAAACTCTTTTAAGAGGTGTCTCTCGTTACTTTACCTCTTACCGCGGGAACAGTTTTTTCAAGTTTTTTTTTCTTTTTTTATATAAATATATTTATTTTTTTTTTGTTAACGTTCGGCATGATTTTACCAATTCTGCGGATTATCAATTATTTGTGTCACATCACTTCAATATTGTGCTACGCATCTGTGGGTGACTTTTTGCTGATTATCTAAGCAGAAACTTTTCAATTGCTTCAATTTAAAGAAATAAACGATAAAAGCAAACACCATAAGGGCGACAATATCATAAAGAAGAAACCTGGCATATTGACAACGAGCTAAGTGTCTTCCAAGTCAAATAAAACTTTTGTCAAAGAAATTTGACGAAATTGTCAATCCAAAAAATTGCACACTGCTATAGGTATTAACTATGTATGTATGTTTGTATGTATGTGTGAGTACACATGCTTTCCGACATCATTTGTTGTCACCGCTGTTGCCACTCACGCCCGCAAAATTTATACAGCCATACGCATTGATGTACATATGTATGTGTTTAGCATATGCGTGTGTTCATTTTCTTTCGCCGTTGAAAAACTTTCGAACTTTTCAAATTATCGAGTCTCAAGTAGCGAACGGTGCTTGTAATTGGAATTGATAACTGCCATGTTGTGATACGAGTATCACGATATGAGACATAAATACGCGCACACATACGTGAAGTTGTATATGTATGCAGAGTACAGCACATGCAGATTTGACATCGGCCAAGAGGCGCACACATTCAAATTATTGATTCAGAACATGGAAAATGTGCAGTTATATAAATATTGTCACTTTTAGGATGCCAAAAATTCATAAAGCTATGTAAAATCGAAAATATTGCTAAACTTCTTGAAGTTTTGAAGTGTAGTAAAATGCAGTGGTTGCGAGTGGATTTATAATAGGAGGATGAGTGTTAAAGAATGGGAATATGGAAAATTTTCAGGAAACAAATTAAAATTGTTTTTTTTTTTTCTTAAGAAAAAATTTGAGCAAATGGAACAAATAATTTTTTTACTAGAAAAGGTATTTTATGGCCAATTTTAAGTTATTTGATTTTATAGAAAAATTAGGTCTAACTGTAGTATATATTTTTAGTCTTTTTTGTAAAAACATTACTAATTATAAGCACAAAAAATATTTTTTTTTGTAACTACATTTTTTAAGAAAAAAATTTTACTCGTATTTGTTTTTTCTAAGAAAGTATGTATTTTATAACAACATATGTACATATATATTCTGGTGTATATTGAAAACAAAACATAAAAAATAAATACCAGACTCCCTGAGGACGGTGTGAAAGACGCCAAAAACGCGTAGAGGGAGAGAACCATAGTTTACTTTTTTTTTAACTGACCGAAAAAATCCTTAAACAACCCCATATAGAGAAAAAATTATGCTGAAAATTGTTACAAGTCACCTACATTTATTACATTTTTACTCAAAATACGTATTTTATGGCATTTTTTTAAATAAAATTTAAAAAATAAAAAATTAAATATTTGGCTTCATTTAGTATAATTTTTTTTTGTGGTACAAATTTTTATTTCAATATTAGTTCAGAATATATCAAATATATATGTATGTTTAGCCTTTTTGTAAAACAGTTTTTTATAATAATGCTATAAGCACAATTTTTTATGAACATTGGGCCTTAGGAATAAAAACTAAGCAATTGCTTTTTTTAAATAATAAAGCTAATAATAATAATAACAATAATAATTATTATTATTATAATAATGGGGTCAGGGATACAAAATAGTGCTGAAAAAGTTCCATACATCATCGCAAGCGATGGATGAGGTCCGAGTTAAGAATATAGTGGATGCACAATTTCCCACACACCCACTAAGAGCAGATACAGTGTCCGGGCAGCGAAAACGAGCCCTGATCTCCTGCTTAACATGTACAACAGCTTCCTTAGGGCCCGGGTCTTCCCAAGCCAATAGAAGAAGACGAGGCAGGTACTTATATCCAAGGACAAAAGGGGACCCAAACTCCCCTTCATCTTTCTGGCCACTCTGCATGCTAGCTAGATATGATCCGGGACTACCTCAGAGACCGTTGGCTTTTGTACGACACAACACAAGGTCAGAAAAAGAGACGTATAACCGCCGAAGCGGCACAGGGGTCTATACTTGGCTCGGACCTCTGGAACGCCACGTATGACAGTCTGATGCGCACGGAAATGCCGGAGAGCGCCTTCCTTCCGTCATAACAGCAAGAAACGTACAGCTAGCACAGCTCAAAACCAAACAATTATAAACATGATGGTCGGACCTCAACTCGTGACAACTTCTAGGTCTACAAAATACCTAGGGGTGAAGCTTGACAGTAAACTAACATTCATGACAGTAACTAACATGTGAAAAAGCTGCGAAGAGCACGGTGGCTCTAAGCCGGCTGATGGCGAACGTGGGCGGCCCGAAGCCATGCCGCAAGAAACTTCTGATGACAGCAGTCCAGTCGGTGCTCTTTTACGGGGCAGAAATATGGGCCGACGCATTGAAAGTCAAAAAATACCGCATTCAAATGTCTTCGCTCCAGCGCAGAGGGGCACTACGCATTGCTTCTACATACCGTACAGTGTCCGCGGACACGGTTCTAGTTATTTCTGGCGTCATGCCAATTGAGCTACTTGCGTACGAGCGAAAAGAGATTTACAATCTCAGTGCCGAGACAGGTCGAGCAGCTGGCGCGGCAAGAGCGCGCGAGGAACTAATCCAACAGTGGCAATAAAACTGGAACGCGAGCACAAAAGGTCGATGGACGCACATCCTGATAGCCGACCTTCAAACATGCTTGAACAGACCGCATGGGGAGGTCGATTTCTACCTCACGCAATTCCTCACCGGTCGTGGTTACTTCCGAGAATATCTTCATAGAATGGGAAGGGTGGACTCACCGTTCTGTCACTACTGTGGAAACGTCGAAGATAACGTGTACCACACATTCTTTACCTGCGAGCACTTCTTGATTTCGCGCAGAATGTTGGAAGAACGATACGGAAACATAACTCCGAACAACACAATTGGGGTAATGACAAGTGGGAAGCAGTAGCGAGATACTGCAATTCGTACTCCGCTGCAAACGAGAGGACGGACGTCTACTGAGGACAGTGAAGACATGCAGAATTGCGGTGCCAGATGCGACATTCTTGCGAGAGCGGTGGGTGTTTGGGTTGAATTAATAATTCAGTTTTCCCTCTCCTACAAAGAAAAAAACACCAAAAAAATAAAAATAAAAATAATTTATAAGGCCCTTTAATTACTTAAAAATTAGTGATTATAAATTTGCCTCTGATGAAATTGGAAAAATACAAATACTCAATTGCCTCAGCACATCGAGTGCGGTGAAAAACGCACCTTAAGTGATGCTCATTATCGTTCATGATGAGGCTGCAAATGACGACCCCTAACTTATGGAAACCAAAGTGTTTAGCCAACCAACTTCGGACACGCAGCAAAACTAAGGGATATATAGAGAAAACGGCTTAATGTCATCAAAGTTAATGCAGAAATTATTACGCCGTTTTGGGACTTCACGGCAATTATACGTGTACGGTACTTAGGGTATTTGATTAGTAAAGAGTAATACGAATACCCAACAGTGTATCCAGCTGCATTGATGATGCAAAGATGAAGCAAGAAACCTGCGCCGATCCTCACTCGAAGGACATCCCGGTCAGGCCCTCACGCAATTCACTGTTCCCGATTGCCCAAGTTGGTGGTGACTTTCGTGACCAAGTCGTTCGGTTTGTTTGCAGTCGAGCTTCGTCTTTTATGAGAAGCACCACTGGCCGGTAAAATCTCAAGAGAGAGACTTATACTATCCCTGTAGTTCTATCTTTCACGCACTCTTAAATCCCATATCGTAGAGACCTAATTAGATTTATTCGCCTAGGTAAGTTAGGTGGTCTGGCGGGACAAAGAATCGATGAGTTCCGAAATTCCGAGCACTAGCATGGAAATCCGATAATTCTTTGCATTTAATTCTTAAAAACTTCGAATAACACTATGAAAAGCGCGAAAACAGCCGAAAAACTTTGAAACGTCATGTTTTTATAGGTATCGAATAATAAAAAATTATCAAACACAAACAACAAGCAATCATTACAACACTCAACAGAAAACAGTGAAATCAAAAAAAAAAAACAGAAAATCTCGAAAATTCGCGAATAAACTCGAAATGAAAACGGCCAATAAAATTCTTATAGTTCAGAGGATCGTGAAAAATTCCGAATACAGGCGGCAACCCCCAGAACACTCTAAAAATCTCGAAAACTCTCAATCCCGAAACCCCAAAAAATGTTGACGAAAAACTACGAAAAGTGCTAAACAAAACACGAAAAGCACGAAACATCTCAAACCGTCCGAAACTTCGGAAAGCTTATTCAGAAAATCCTCCAACAAAATCTCGAAAATTATCCCTCAAGGCACTAAAATTCCAAATCATTTCAATAAAAAACCGAAAATTCCGACGAAAATTTCGAATGAAGCCGATAACTCAAGTGCGAACCTGAGGTTTCTTCATGCATGTGTTGCATTCAATCTGATTATGTTGAAGGTAGCCTGAAACCGCTACGATCGAAAGACAGAAGATACAGCAGAGTTTGAGGAGCCCGCTTGAAGGCGTATATAGCGGTTATGGCTATTCTGCAACCGTCCCTGTAAGGCCCTGATTCCAGTCTAACCTCCTGTAGAGAATTCGTTCACTGAAAACTTTCTTACTCATTTGTAAGATCGCTTAAACCTAGCGCATCTAGGTGTAGCCCTTCCAATTACCATGAAAATTACAAACAAATCGCTGCCGTCTATAATTTTAATCGGAAATTTATTGAACTCAGATGTCAGAGCAAGAGAGAATAGAAAATATCGAAGCAAAGAAAGGCAGGAAATGAAGCAAAAAAAAATAAAAAATTTGTTAACTGTCAAATCGAATTTAAGAATATGCCCTGTAAACGGGGTATTTTACTAAAGTAATTCAGAAACGAACAGCGTTGTTGGCGGTGCCCGTCGGAACTTAGTTTTAGTCTCACTTGTGACCTTTTCTAAACTTTCGTATGCCTCTTTCTACTCATACACTCTCCTCCCAAACTTCCTCAAAACTCTACCACTGCTTTTTATCAACTTTTCAGTTTTGCAATCATGAATATTGGTTACGTTTTTGTAATACTCGAATAACATGCAATTTAGTAATTTTATTTTTATTTTTTTGGTTGAACTACAAAAACTCACGCAAACAGAAAGTGGGAAATTTGTATATAAATTCACTGTAATACGAACACATACGCACAATGTCTACTCCCTGCAGCAAATCAAACTGGTTCGAAACTCGCGCCGAACTAGCTTGTAAAGGGGCGGTACTGGTTCTTCATCTCTCCCAAATCAATGCTTTCCACTGCCTTTTTTAACTTGGCGATTTCCTGCGAAGTGGCATTCTGCATAACTTTTGAATTCGTTCGAACTGGTTCTTTTTGGTTAGATCGGGGCCAATATGTTTTTTATGTGAAAATTTTTTTAGTATTCGATTTTTGGATATTTTTTCGTTGTTTCTTTTCTTTTGTAGATTGGAATTTTTTTATTTTTATTTAAATTCATAATTTTCTCTTTTCTAAGCGGCACGCAAAATTTATATTTAGTAAATCTGAAAACTCATAACTGCTTTTTCTGCAATTTACTGCAATTTACACTGGCGCCCTACGATGTGGAGTCGGAGGTCTTCTCGCGCAGCTATTTTCGTATTGTACGAATATTTGTAAATTTAAATAAAAATTTACTTCTCAACTGTGAAATTCTAAATGTGAGACGATTTGACGACAGCGCAACCACAGTGTAAAGGTTCAGTTAGGCGTGGCGTAACCAACGCGCCATAGCCATAACTTTGGCGAATGCTTCAGATCTGCTTAAGGTTATGGCCATAAAAACTTATGGTTATGGATACGATGTTATGGTATGACACCAAGAAGAAGGTAGGTAGGTAGGTAGAAGTGGCTGCCGCCTTGGTGGAACACTTAGGCCACAGATAGAAGGCCCATTGTGTTACCACAGTTCGACACCGTTCAATAATCATAAATGTTGAGCCTTTTTCGTGTCGCGTATGAATCTCATCAGGCACCTCGCGTCCGTATTTTAAACCTCCCTAAGTTCGGTCATTGACGGTGAACCCAGATGACGCAGTCCGCTTCTACACAGTGGGAGGCATTTACACATGAGATGCCAGACTGTTTCCTCCACTTCGTCGTCCTTGCAGCTTCTGCAACATTTACGGAAAGTGCCCGGTTAAAGCCCCCACAACGTTAGATATATCCTCTCTTCTAAGAGAGTTCGTGACCGCTTCCGGTCCCATAAAGGCCAAGTCTGCCTTGAAATTCGACAGGTCGTACTTTGACTCCATCTTTCTTCGGCTTGTTTGTATACTAATTCTCTAAGGAGCAGCTTGCAAGTGGCAAAAGTCATACCAATGCGTTCCTTACCAGGAAGAATCTGCTTGGTCAGGACTTGCCTTGCAAGTTTATCTGCCATGCAGTTTACCTCTATGTCCGTATGACCAGTGACTCAATTGAGGTGAAGTCTGTTCTGTTTAGCCATCTCCTGTCGAGATAGGTGGTAGTCCAGCGCAGATTTTTAATAAAACGTGAACGAGCTCAGAGCCTTGATTGCAGCCTGGCTATCACTAAATATAAAGACGTCCGTTTCCATCATTTCGGTTCCAAGATTCTCAACAGCTTCCATGATAAATAGCTGAAACTTCAGCTTGGAATACGCTGCAGTAGTCCGGTTCCGTGAGAAAACGCCCCCTCCTACCTTACCGTCGAGTTTCGATGCGATATGAGCATAAATTAGTATTACTCAGATATACATGGCGTATGAGTAACACATTTTGCATACAAAAAATTTGTATGCATTTTCCAGAGACATAACTATTATAAGAGAAAAGCATAAAAGTCAATCAATAATCATTCTATTAAGATAAATATTTTTCCAGTCATCTATAGTTGTTATTCAAAGACTTATATTATAAAAGTCCTTT
>NW_023458567.1:12119366-12123715 GCF_013731165.1 Rhagoletis pomonella | reverse complement strand
AAAGGACTTTTATAATATAAGTCTTTGAATAACAACTATAGATGACTCGAAAAATATTATTATTATTGATTGACTTTTATGCTTTTCTCTTATAATAGTTATGTCTCTGGAAAATGCATAAACATTTTTTGTATGCAAAATGTGTTACTCATACGCCATGTATATCTGAGTAATACTAATTTATGCTCATATCGCATCAAAACTCGACGGTAAGGTAGGAGGGGGCGTTTTCTCACGAAACCGGACTACTGCAGCGTATTCCAAGCTGAAGTTTCAGCTATTTATCATGGAAGCTGTTGAGAATCTTGGAACCGAAATGATGGAAAGGGACGTCTTTATTTTTAGTGATAGCCAGGCTGCAATCAAGGCTCTGAGCTCGTTCACGTTTTATTAAAAATCTGCGCTAGACTACCGCCTATCTCGACAGGAGATGGCTAAACAGAACAGACTTCACCTCAATTGAGTCACTGGTCATACGGACATAGAGGTAAACTGCATGGCAGATAAACTTGCAAGGCAAGGCCTGACCAAGCAGATTCTTCCTGGTAAGGAACGCATTGGTATGACTTTTGCCACTTGCAAGCTGCTCCTTAGAGAATTAGTATACAAACAAGCCGAAGAAAGATGGAGTCAAAGTACGACCTATCGAATTTCAAGGCAGACTTGGCCTTTATGGGACCGGAAGCGGTCACGAAGGGTATACTCTCTTAGAAGAGAGGATATATCTAACGTTGTGGGGGCTTTAACCGGGCACTTTCCGAAGATGTTGCAGAAGCTGCAAGGACGACGAAGTGGAGGAAACAGTCTTGTATCTCTTGTGTAAATGCCTCGCACAGTGTGGAAGCGCACTGCGTCATCTGGGTTCACCGTTATGGCCGAACTTGGGGAGGTATAAAATACCGACGCGAGGTGCCTGATGGGATTCATCAGCGATAGGAAAAGGTTCAATATTGCGGATAATTGAACGGTGTCAAACTGTGGTAACACAATGAGCCTTCTATTTGTTGCCTAAGTGTTCCACCAAGGCGGCAGCCACTTCTACCTACTACCTAAATACCTTCTTCTTGGTGTCATACCATAACATCGTATCCATAACCATAAGTGTAGGTATCTATTGCGTTTTGGTTTTTGGCCATAACCTTAAGGAGATCTGAAGCATTTGCCAAAGTTATGGCTATGGCATGTTGGTTACGCCACCCCTAACTGGACCTTTACTCTATAGTTGCGCTGTCGTCAAAGTTTTTCACATTTAGCATGTCACAGCTGAGAAGTAAATTTTTATTCAAATTTACAAATATTCGTACAATACGAAAATAGCTGCGCGAGAAGACCTCCGACTCCACATCGTAGGGCGCTAGTGTAAATTGCAGTAAAGGCAGTTATGAGTTTGCAGATTTACTAAATATAAATTTTGCGTGCCGCTTAGAAAAGAGAAAATTATGAATTTAAATAAAAATAAAAAAATTCCAATCTACAAAAGAAAAGAAACAACGAAAAAATATCCAAAAATCGAATATTCAACAATTTTTCACATAAAAAACTTATTGTCTCAGATCTATCCGAAAAGAACCCGTTCCGAACGAATTCAAAAGGTCTGCAGAGGGTGCCAAATGCCACTTCGTAGGAAATCGCCAAGTTAAAAAAGACTGGAAAGCATTGATTTGAGATAGATGAAGATCCAGTACCGCCCCTTTACAAGCAAGTTCGGCGCGAGTTTCGAACCAGTTTGATTTGCTGCAGGGAGTAGACATTGTGCGTATGTGTTCGTATTACAGTGAATTTATATACAAATTTCCCACTTTCTGTTTGCATGAGTTTTTGTAGTTCAACCAAAAAAATAAAAATAAAATTACTAAATTGCATGTTATTTGAGTATTACAAAAACGTAACCAATATTCATGATTGCAAAACTGAGAAGTTGATAAAAAGCAGTGGTAGAGTTTTGAGGAAGTTTGGGAGGAGAGTGTATGAGTAGAAAAAGGCAGACGAAAATTTAAAAAAGGTCACAAGTGAGACTAAAACTAAGTTCTCACGGGCACCGCCAACTACGCTGTTCGTTTCTGAATTACTTTGGTGAATTGCTCCGTTTACATGGCATATTCTTAATTCGATTTGACAGTTCGCAATTTTTAATATATTTTTAACTTCATTTCCTCCCTTTCTTTGTTTCGATATTTTCTATTCTCTCTTGCTCCTCTGACATCTGAATTCAATAATTTTCCGATTAAAATTATAGACGGCAGCGATTGGTTCGTAATTCGCATGGTAATTGGAAGGGCTAAACCTGGATGCGCTAGGTTTAAGCGGTCTCACAAATGAGTAAGAAGATTTGCAGTGAACGAATTCTCTACAAGAAGTTAGACTGGAATCAGAGCCTTACAGGGACGGTCCCAGAAAAGCCATAGCCTTTGGTTGCAACTCCAGCACAACATTTCACTATTTTGATTTGAAAACAGAACGCCAGGGAGAATCAAATAGGAAAGCTCACTAACGTGGATCTATAGCCTACCGCTATTTTTACTGGCTGTCTGAGCACTGTAGCGTCTTTCAGACTGAACTAATAGCCATCAAAGAAGCCGCCCTCTGGCTAATTAGTGCTGTATTTAGATTTATTCAGTAGTTTTCGGCTTCATTCGAAATTCTCGTCAGACTCTTCGGTTTTTATTGAAATGATTTGGAATTTTAGAGCCTTTTTTTTGATAAGCTGTTCTAAGTTTCGGAAGGTTTGAAATATTTCATGTTTTGTTTAGCACTTTTCAAAGTTTTTCGTCAACATTTTTTGGGGTTTTGGGTTTGAGAGTTTTCAAGATTTTTAGAGTGTTATTCGAAGTCCCTCTGATTTCTTCTGCAGTTTTCAAGAATTAAATGCAAAGAATTATCGGATTTCCATGCTAGTGCTCGGAATTTCGAAACTCATCGATTCTTTGTCCCGCCAGACCACTTAACTTACCTAGGCGAGTAAATCTAATTAGGTCTCTACGATATGGTATTTAAGAGTGCGTGAAAGATAGAACTACCGAGATAGTATTGGATTCTCTCTCGAGATTTTTCCGGTCAGTGGTGCTTCTCATAGGAGACGAGGGTCGACTGCAAACAAGCCGAACGAGTTGGTCACGAAAGTCACCATCAACTTGAGCAACCGGGAACAGTGAAATGCGTGAAGAAGAAATGTTCTGATGGCCTAAGCTGGATGTCCTTAGATTGAGGATCGGCGCAGGTTTCTTGCTTCATCTTTGCATCATCAATGCAGATGGACGCACTGTTGGGCATTCGTGTTACTCTTTACTGATCATGTACCATAATTACCGTACAAGTATAATTGTTGTGAAGTCCCAAAGCTGAGTAATAATTTCTAAAATAACTTGTGATTCCATTAAAGTCGCTCTCCGGCATTTCTGTGCGCCAACAGACTGTCATATGTGGCGTTCCAGAGGTCCGGGCCAAGTACAGACCCCTGTGCCGCTCCGCCGGTTTTACGTCTCTTTCTCTGACCTTGTGTTGTGTCGTACAAAAGCCAACGGTCTCTGAGGTAGTCCCGGATCATATCTAGCAAGTATGTTGGAACCTTGAATGACCGTTGCAAGGCCTCCAGCATGTCGTCCCACCTTGCATGCAGAGTGGCCGGAAAGATGAAGGAGGGTTTGGGTCCCCTTTGCCCTTGGGTCTAAGGGCCAGCCTCGTCTTATTCCATTGCCTTGGGAAGACCCGAGCACTAAAGCAGCGGTTGTGCATTTAAGCAGGAGATCAGGGCTCGTTTCCGCTGCTAACTTGATTGCCTCCGCTGCTATGCCATCGGGCCCTGGAGCCTTGCCGGCTTTCAAGCTTCGCAGGGCTAGCTTCAGCTCGTCTGTCGAAAACAGTGGTGCCTCGGCTTGCTCCTCGACGGACACTGTATATTCTTAACTCGGACCTCATCCATCGCTTGCGATGATGTATGAAACTTTTTCATCTCTATTTTGTATTCCTGACCCCATTATTATAATAATAATTATTATTATTGTTATTATTATTATTATCATTATTGTTATTATTATTATTAGTATTATTATTTAAAAAAAAGCAATTGCTTAGTTTTAATTCCTAAGGCCGAATGTAGATAAAAAATTGGGCTTATAGCATTATTAAAAAAAATTGTTTTACAAAAAGGCTAAACATACATACATATATATTTGATATATTCTGAACTAATATTAAAATAAAAATTTCTACCACAAAAAAAAAATATACTAAATGAAACCAAATATTTAATTTTTTATTTTTTAATTTTATTAAAAAACAAGTAAGAAAGTCTAAGTTCGGGCGGAGCCGAACATTAAATACCCGGCGCATGTATTAAATATATGTTTTTT
>NW_023458567.1:12099692-12119266 GCF_013731165.1 Rhagoletis pomonella | reverse complement strand
AGTCATCTATAGTTGTTATTCAAAGACTTATATTATAAAAGTCCTTTCATAATAATTATCAGAGAGATAAATATTTTTAAGTCTTCAAAGACTTTTATTTTAAGACTTATATTATAAAAGTCTTTTCGTAATACAAATTTTTTTCGCACTCAAAATTATTATCAAAGGACTTTTATAATATAAGTCTCAAAATAAAAATCTTTGAAGACTTAAAAATATTTATCTTGTTGATAATTATTATGAAAGACTTCTATTATATAAGTCTTAAAATAATAGCTATCGATGACTTAAAAAAATTTTCTCACATAATTATTATCAAAAGATTTTTATAATTCTTACGAAAATTTTGATGACTTTTCATTTGACCACTAATTCCTTCTTTATTTATACATACATCCACCTTCTTCATTGGTAGCTTAACAGCTAAAGAGCACACTCCAGCAAGTATATGCAAAAAAATTTTGCACACACTTTTTTATTTTTTATTTTCTTTTTATTTTTTCCCCAGTTAAACTTATTTTTTTCATTAAAAAACAAAAAATCTGGAATGATAAATTTATTTCTCAGAAACTGTCAGGCCCATCGAAAAGTGATGTATACCCGGTTTGTGGAAAATTTCATCGGCTTTTATTTGCAGTATCTCGTATTAAGGCTGGGTTACTATGAGATTCAACTGTGCCGCTCTGCAGCCGTTTTGTAGTAGTTCAGAGACAGTTCAGAAATTTGTAACGCAGAAGCAGCGCTCTGCCAGATAAGCTTTTACATGAGCGAAGAAAATACGCTTGTGAATTGCAAAAGTACCAACAAAAATTCAAGAAAACGTGTGTGTGATTTATGTAACACACACACACACATATAGAGTCATAAGAGTAGAGATAACTTTGCGATACTTTCAAATCAATAAGGAAAAACTTTGACAGCAAAAGTTGAAGAAATACTACATTGAAGAAGACAAGAATGGGCGTGCAAACACGTAGTAGATATGTATGTATGCGTGCATGTATGTACAAATATGAATAAAGGAATATAAGCGCATAGATGGTGAGCGTGTGGGAGTGAGCCATAAAATAAACGCACTCGGAGATACTCCTAAAATTTTCGTTCAAAAGTTGCTTGAGCTAAGAATATTTCTTGTTTATGTAGCTTTGTTGTTAGGTATTATTTATTTTTTGAGAAATGGAAGTACAACATTCAAAAGTACACCAAGAGATATGTGTGTTTTAGCATTTACAATGTGCTTTGCTGTTATAAAAACTAGAGAATATTGCGTAAAAAAAATAAAATTTAGAAAGAAGATTTGGTATGGAATTCAAAGGGCATTCTTTGTATTTTCT
The DNA here is from genome assembly GCF_013731165.1 of Rhagoletis pomonella. NCBI lineage: Eukaryota > Metazoa > Arthropoda > Insecta > Diptera > Tephritidae > Rhagoletis > Rhagoletis pomonella. The sequence goes on along the minus strand of NW_023458567.1, from coordinate 12,117,932 downwards.
AATGTATGGAATTAAGGGGAAAGTTTTCCAAAAAGGCTTATGTTATCGATTTATATTCGCAAAGAACGATACACATAATTATTTGTATGCGTTAGTTTTTAAAATGTGAAAAATTAGCAATGTTGACTCTCCAAAATGGTAAATTGCCTAAATAGGCTTAAAATCGAGTAGAATATCGTTAGTAATCAATTTGGCAAAAGCTAATTGATCGATAACAATCGATATGACAATATCTATTTTATCGATCATAATCGATTTTTTTTCAATTGATATGTCAAATCTTAAATTTACAACAAAATTCAAAAGTTCAAAAACAATTTCCGAAAATTAGGGGTCCTCACACCCATTTCGGTAGTTTTGGTACTCGATAATTTCATCAACTGTCAACTTATTTTTCACTTTATTTACTTTAGGTAGGTATTTATTTACTTTAGGTAGGCTCGTAAGCTATGTATGCTTTTCTGCCCTAAAAAAAATAATAAATTATAACAGAAAATTTATTAAATTTTTCTTACTTCTACGAACAGCTGATTACAGTTAACCAACTATCAGAAAGATTAACAAGCTTGCCGCCATGATAATTCGATAACCGGTAAATCGATAGTAAAATAACACAAAAAAAAATATAAAAATAAAAATATAAAAAATACATGGGTAAAAATTACCGAACACCGAATTACCTAGTACCAAGCTCGGTGTGAAGACCTCTACTATAAGACCACGTGAAAGTTAACGCTAAACATAAATTTTTTGTCTTTGAAAAGCATTAATTTTTGGTAATTTCTAAACTGAACATACCTTGTTGACTTGTTGATAAATAATTTAGTTTATCATACGTAAATGTTTGGTAATTTAAAACTGGACATATATTTTTGGTGACTTAAAAATTTGGCATCATTTTTTAGCCATTTAAAAATTAGACATGAATTTTTGGAAATTTCAAAAACAAAAGGGAGGTTTGATTAGTTTAGAAATCGGACATTAATTTTTCGCAATTTTTGGTCATAAAAAATAGACAGATTTTTTATTTTTTTTTTTTTTTCATTCCAAAACTGGACATAAATTGGTGCTTATTTAAAAACTTGACATAAATCTGTGGTAATACAATTAAAAGTTGTGTCATAAAAAAGTCATTCACTTTAGGCCATTTTAAAATTGGACATACATTTTTGGCCACAAAAAAATGGGCATAAATTTTGAGTAGTTTATATGAAATGTTTGACCACTTCGAAACGGAGCATTTTCTTAGCGTATATTTTTGGTCGCTTACAAATTTTTCATAAATTTTTCGTCACATAAAAATAGAACTTACTTTTTAAGTCATAAAAAATATGTTATTAATTTAAGTGCATTTGAATTTTTGGCCATAGGTTTCAAAACTGAGCATGTATTTTTAAATTTAGGCTGGTAATAAATTTGTATTGATTTAAAAAATTTACAAATACTTTTAATTCGCTATTCAGTTTTATGAGTTCAAATTTTACAATCCAATTCATTGTCTACTTATACAACAATTCTTACAGCCGGTTTCACCAGCAATTTAAATGGAAAATGATTTTTTATTTTCTGTCGATTTCCATATAAAACTCAAAAAATTAAAATAATTTTTCACTTAAATTGTTTTCGTGAAATTCACTGTTAGTGTTTTGCATTTAAAGTGCCAAAAAATTAAATCATAAAACTAAATTGAAAGACAAAAATTTATCTCCACCTTTTCAGTTCAGCAATAATTTATGCCCGGCTTCAAGTTGCCAAAAACTTATGCTCAGTTTTAATATTAGCGTCTATTTATATCTTGATTTTCAATTAAACTGAAGTAAAAATCCGCCAAACCAGTTTCTTAATTTCAAGTATTCCGTATTCAGACGCTGTACCTGAGTGGTTGTAGGTGCGTAGTATCACTCCGTGGACCTGGCGGAAATCCATTCAAAACCCAGAACATTTCATCCATCAATCGCTAATAAGCTTCAACCGCCAATTTAATTTTCCATGCTTCTTTCAAATTCTCGAACTAGTTAGATGCTCTCAATAGTGCACAGACGGGGTATCTATCAGTGCCAGCACTAACAAAAACACATTCACCCCTTGGAATTGTCACTAACTCTTCCTCCTGGTCGTCAATCATTGTCACAGCTGCATGTCTGATTATGCCGCTGCCATTCGTTGCAAGCTCTTTATGTGGGATGTAGTTTTGTGTCTACCATTACTACCCAGGACACGCATATACACAACCACACACATACACGCTTACATACGAAAAAACCGGACATTTATTGTTCCACTAACTGACATTCCAAACTGTGGTTATCGCTTTGGCGCATCCAAAGTTTGCATGGCTGATAACGGAGAAAGCTTACGAGTTTGTAGAATTTGGTCAAATACATTTCCTCTTAGACATCCATGCATAGCTTTGTGTATGTGCGTATGTGCGAATGGGTGCAACACAATTAGTGTTACCAGGAAAAGGCTATTGTCGTCGGGGTTATAGCTTTGAAATGGATGTTGTGCTACGATGCCTTTGCTATGGTAAATAATGTTGGCAGATGAGTTTGTGTTGGTGGATGGTTGCGTCTGTGATTGGAGTTTAATTGATGGTTCAGTCGTACGGCAATGAAGAACAAATAGATGTAGTTTTTGCGGGTGTTGGCGGTAAGAGCAGAGCATGAAGTCGGAAAAAGAGAGCTAAATATTTAGGAGATGAAAGTGAATTTTTACTTCATTGAATCTGAGTGGATTTTGGGTAATTTTTAAACTGGCTAGACAAAAAATGTTGGTTATTTCTAAGCTGGTTTAATTATTTAAAAAAAATTTCAAGATTTTTTTGAAACTTACTAATTTACTACAATTTTGCTCGTTTCGAACTGGACATGAATTTTGGGCTATTTTAAAACATGGCAATCATTTTTGGGCCTACCGATATTGGACAATAAGTTATGATCACCTAAAAACTGGACACACATTTTTGGTTAATTCTAAGTTGATTTGCAGGAAATTTTTTAACTGGACATAAATTTTTGGGTGTTTCAACACCGAACAAAAGCTTTTGGCCATTAAACAATCAAGCCATAACTTTTGGTTATTCTAAGCAGGTAAAAAATATATGACTATTTAAAAATTGTACATAATATTTTCACATAAAAACTGGACATAAATTTTTCGTTAATTCTAGTTTGACCAAAAATGTTTGATTTGAATGAACAAAAATTATTGGTAGTTTTGAAAGTGAACTTACATTTTTGGTCACCCAAAAACTGATAATACTTTTGTGGTCATTCAAAAACGGGGAACAAATTTTGGCCATAAAATAGCACAACATACATTTTTGGTTAATTCAGAGCGGGCCAAAAATGTTTGATCATTTGAGTACTGGACGTGATTTTTTGACTATTTAGAAACTGGACATACATTTTTGGTTAATTCTAAATTGGCCATAAATGTTTGATTATTTGAATGGACATGCTTAAATAAAATATAAATGGTAAATTTTGAACTGGACAAAAATTTTGGTGTTTGGCCGTTAAAACACTGAACCTTAAATTTTTGATTAAATTTAAGTTAGGCAAAATTGTTTGCTTTATTGAATGTACATAAACTATTTTTTAATATTTGCGGGTGGGTTGAGTTAGTAATCATTTTAAAACTGGGCATAAGTTTTTGGATATTTAAAACTAGAAATAAATTTTTGATTTTTTCTGAGCTGGTTAGGTCTATTAAAAATTGGACATGAATTTTTGATAATTTAAAAACTGCCCATAAATTGTTGGTCGAATGAAAACAAAACAAATATTTCTTGTTAATTCAAAGCTGGCCAAAAATGTCATATAATTTAAAAAGTGGACACCAGATTTTGGTAATACAAAAAACTGGACATAAATTTTTGGTCATATGAAAAGGTGAGAATATTTTTAGACAATCAAAACCCGGGTCGCAAATTTATGGTTCAAATGCTTAGTCATTTGAACACTGTATATAAATTCTTGGCCATTTAAGAACTGAACTTAATTTTCTTTACACCAAAAATTGTTTTTCTGGCTTTAATTTAAAAATTTTATTTGAAACCCACACTCGTTAGAACAAAATAAACACATGGAGTAAAAGCAAGAAAAGGTGAACATTTAACTTACCATACATTTACAGTGGTAACGATGCTGGCTCTCTTTGCTTTCGCTCTTTTGCTGATAGCTTAACAGCCAATTCGAAATAGCAGCAAGTTGAACTGTAAGGGTGAATACATGGTGAATACTTAACAGTACTAAAACTATTTTAAGGAGAACTCTACAAACTTGCTAGGGTACAAATTTGTTGAGGGAGGATTTTAAAGTGTTGATTTTACTCCGCAGATGTCAAAAATGGAACCGTGCGATATGCATGTGCAGACAATGATTCTTATTAAAAAAAAATTAAATAATATTTTTTCAAATATCTACGAGCCAACAATACTTTACCTACTTTTCAGTTAAAATGTTATAAATTTAATACAGAATTCTTGAAAAACTTTTTTTTGTATTTTTTTTTCAAGATATTCTTTCTTACGCCTATTGAGAAGTACTTCAGCAGCAATCAAATAACAAAACTCAAATGTAGAATGCTAATGTGCCTAAAAGTATGCTTTCGGAAATTTGCTTAAGAGTTTTATCATGTTTTCTACGATACGAGGTTATATTTACGTTTTTTTTTTTTAAATAAATTTCATTCAAAAAACACTTCAATCTGCTGCGTCGTTCACTCGTCCAGAAGCTTCGTTTATATTACTTTTCAATGACGCAAAATACAAAAATTAAATAACGCGCACAAATAAAACCAAATCAAAGACTTTTAATGCTTCCAAACAAGCAAAATACTTACTTATCAATGGCAAAAAAAGAAAAAAACAAAAATAAATAAAATAAAAATCAGTGTAGCCGCACAACAATACATTGCCTTGAAAGTTACTTTGACATCAATTTTCGTGCTTCGCGTACAATTGTTTGCCTAAAATGAAAACTTTCAAGTGTCCATAATCATTAAAAAGTGTTTATCGTTTTTTTTTTTTGAACTTTTCAGCTCTGTTTCTTTGACACTCTTCTTCAGGATATTAAAATTAACTTTATTACCTAATTCAATTGTTGTGTACTGCCAACTGCAGGCTAGCAAAAATAGCACACAAAAAGATAAAGAGAAGCACAGAAACACAGAAACACAAAAAAGTGCCCAAGCAACAAAGTGGGCAGGAAATTAAAATAGCACTACGATTTCAAAAGTTCCCTGAGTAACTTTTAGTGATGTTCAGCAATATAAAAAAGGAAAGCAGGAGAAAAATTTTCTTTGATAACATACAAAAGTATGTACAATTGAATTGCAAATGTAAATTTAGAGGCGAGAGATTTCAACGTTTCTTGGAACATCTATTTTTCGCAGGGACCGTTACAGTTACAACCTTTATTAAAAAAATCGCTCTTTAACAATTATTTTATCACTTTTATTTAATTACTCCTTAAATAACCGTTATTTTTGGTTTACATGCAATAAATCCATAAAACATTTATTTTTGATTTTTATCTAAATAATCTGCAAATAACAGTTATTTTTTAATTTTTAAATTATATGTCTTAGATAACAGTTATCGAAGACTTTTATTTATAAAAGTCATAAATAAAAATCAGTCAGTGACATTTTTTTTTAACGCATACTTATAAAAGTAATTTGTATAAGTCGTGGTAAACTTGTTTCCCAACACCTTAACTGCGAAAAATGTTAGACTTTTAAACGAATGATTACAAAAATAAAAGTCGGTGATTGATTTATATTGATGACTTTTAAAAGTAAAAATCACTGACTGATTCTTATTGATGACTTTTATAAATTTAAAGTATTCGATAACTTTTATCTAAGACATATATCGCTAGCTTAGAGAGAAAAGTTGCTAAGTCCACTTTTTATGAAAACTCATATTTTGATATAGGAGGCTAGAGAAATTGAATACGCATCGTTTCGAAAATTATAAAGGTACATGTTTTATTTTTTCCTCTTCATAAGCAATAAAAGGAAAATTTGCTAAGTCCAAAAGAAGCACCGCAAATCCGATAAGGCCAAAATAATGCGACATCTTTTAATAAATATCGAAACCTTCTGATTCTTATGGAGTTTTGCTTTGCTTTAAACGCGCAAAATGTTTGATTCGAAGTCTTGCGAAATAGTTAAAGAAAATGGCTATAGGAAGATTTTTTCCTCTCCTGTAAAATTTTTAAAATGGGACTTAGCAACTTTTCTTTCTAAGATAGCGATATATAAAAATCAAAAATAATTATTATTTTGGTTATAATATAAAAATCAAAAATAATTGTTATATTATATAATTGAGAGATTTCATCAATAACTTTTATGTTCGGCCCCTGATTTTTCGCTTCATTATGATTTAAAATTAAACTTTAGTTTGTGTGTTCATGCAAAACGACTTTAAAAGTTTCAAAACTAAAATTTTTTTTTGGGAATACAAGAACTGCGCATTAACCGTTGGGTAATTAAAAATCAGTGTACAATTTTTTATAATTTCGAAACGACATAATTTTTGACCATATCGGAATTGGCCAGAACTTTTTGGTCACTTAAAAGCTGGACATAAATTTTTGTTAATTTTAAAACTGGTCACAGTTTTTGATAACTTAATGAGGGACATAAATTTTTGGATATTTGAAAACTGGACATCATTTTTTGCCCAATTAAAAGCTGAATATAAATATCTGATAATAAAAAAACTAGCTATAGTTTTCGACAACGTAAAAAGTAGACGTAAACTTTTGGCCATATTAAAACTGGACATGCATATTTTTGGTTAATTGAAAATATTTTACTTAAGTTTTGGTTCATCTACAGACTAGACATAATTTTAGGGACTCTGTAATTAATAACTTAACACTCCGATGGCCTCTGCAATAACGGCACAACTCAAAATTAAAAAAAAAACACCCTTTACTTCTGTTAAGTGTCTCATAACTATAATCCTTGTCTAGTACATGCCTAATCTTTACGACTTATTTAAGGAATCCTTACTACTTGTATCTATCTAATGGCTGGACATAAAAATCGGATAACTATCCAAAAATCTGATCATCCTTTAAAAACTGAACCTGTTTTTTTATTGAAATGCCAGGCAGGAATTTTTAGTCATTCTATGTCAGGTCATATATTTTTGGTACTTAAAAAACTGGACATAAATTGCTGACCACTTATAAACATTTTTAGGTTTTCAAAAAGTGGGCACATCTTTTGGGTAGTTTTAAAATTGGTTGCACTTTCTTAGTAACTTAAAAACCGGACATAAATTTTTGGCTAATAAAAAAAGTCCAATATTTTTAGGCACTAAAAAATTGGACATACAATTTATCGTTTTAAGACAGGACGTAAATGTTTGGTATCAACTGGACATCCATTTTTGATATTTTTTTTTTTAGTTTTAAAAGTTAGCCTCAGAAAAAATCTTGGTACCAGAAAGTTTAATATTCTCATATATTTTTATCAAGCTGGTTCTCAACTAATAGCACACTGGCAATGACAACCACCCATAATGCACTGACATACAAAAACAACTACACTTACTAGAGCTCGACCAAAGAGAAAATATACCAACCAAAATATTTTTGCGTGGAATATTAATTTGAGTCTTCAGCTGATTGACAATAAATTGAGCGCAGCTTGCTAAAAAAAAAAAACAGTTTAATTCAGGTGATAGCATACCAAAAGCAGTATGAACAAAAAAAACTCAGTGCGAAAAACACGCCAACACACCAAAACAATAAAAAGCCACAAGAGTTGTTGTTGACTAACAAAAGGTCAATTAACGTACTGTTTTTATAATAATTTTAACTTTTTATTTATTACGCAGCAGTGTGCGTATATTTGAGAGCAGACTAACTCACACATGAACACACACACAAACACTTGAGGCATGGGTATACCCTGCAGAAAAAAATTATCAATTGTTAAAAAATAACCCACTTAAAGTTAGCTTTTTTGTGGAATTTCTATAAAATATTTAACTTGTAGTTAGCTACAAAAAGCTAACTTGAAACTAGTTGACAAGTAATGCAGGAGATTGTATGAGGAAGCTAGGAGTTACCATTGATTTTTGGGAAATTTTTTTGTTGGTGTCGCACATTTTTTCCATATAAAAAAATTATCAAACATTATTCTATATGGATAAAATGAGAGCGACACCTTCAACAAAAAAAAATTGCCAAAAATCTACCTCAAACTTGCCCTTTTTATACTAAAATTGAATGGACTAAAAAACTGCGTACTCAACTTTTTTGTACAGAGTGTAAATATATAGTGCAATATTTCCATGAGAATTTCCAGAATTTTCTTTCTTCTTTGCATAAGGTTTGGAACTCTGATTTTTTGGGGTTTTGTTGTAGAATCAACTATATTTTTATAAAAAATTTGCGAAAAATAAAATATTTAAAAAATAGTTGCCGGTATTGTAAAAAATTCGCTGTACCTAAACTTTATAGACTTACTTTATGTCTAACGGAGTTCGAATATGGGACCACCTACAGCAGAATATGTAAAAAAATATGAAATGTAATAAAATAAATAAAGTAAATAAAATATAATTATTTAAAAAATAAAAAATAAATATTTTATTTTTCCTACTGATATTTCATGTCCAAAATTAGTTAGTTACAGGTTAGTTACATCAAATGCAGAGGTAACCACCCTTGACTATTTCGCGGCCAACGTCATACAAATATAGTTAGCTTTCGTCAAAGAAAATATACAGATAATAGTGACTTTTAGCTCCTTCCTAATCAACATAAAGTTAAATTATAGTTAAATACATTTCCCGCCGGGTAGCGACGCTTTGTGTTGATATCAGTTCGTTGTTGGCATAACCGCCTGCCAACGCCTGTGGCAACCATTGATGAACGCAAACTACGAACGATGCCGCTAAGCAGCGCTAGCGTAGCAACAAAAAGAGCTAAATCGCACAACAATATCACTGCAGCCAATTTATTGCGTGTCATGTCATAACTGTGAGCGGGTGAAACTCGCGAAAAAAATGCATGTAGCAACAACGACCTGCAGGTCTGTTTAATTGCTTGTCGCCTGTTAGCGTTGACTATCACAAAGGCTGTGTGCGAGAGCGATGCTTGATGTTTTGGACAATTTGTGGGTTGTTGCAACGAAACTAGCAAGGAAAAAAAGTTATTAACGTGAATCCTATTTGGAGCGCCAACACTTTGGCCAACGCAATTATTTAAAGGTATGTAAGTAAGTAGAAGGCGATTGGTTCACACGCAGGTAATGCTAAGAACTTTAATCAATTTTGGGAAAATTAGACAATTCGTAGACGTTTTGGTTAATTTGCGAAATAGAGCCAAAACATAAGCGCAAAAATCGGAGAATTAGGGCAAATTTGTTTGTGTTTAGATATTTTAGTAAATGATACAAAATTCACGCCAAACGACACTAACGGCGGTTGTTTAAAAGTGTATTGTCTCTAAAATTGTCTGAACGCCTACTTCGCAGAACAATTTGACAATGAGTACATATTATCAATTTTCTTGACTAAAGTAAATGAAAAGTAGCACAATATTTGGATTCGTTTGGATGGGATCGAAAACGAAAGCGATCGCTGTTGGCGCTTAAAGCCGCAAAAATAAAATCAACTGACACTCGTTTAAATTAATAATGAGAGTTAAAAAATAATTATGAACTACATGATCGGAAAAAAAAAAATTGTATAAGAACTGACGAGATGAATAACACTGGTTTACAGCAAAAATGTTCAATGGATGCCACTATCAAATTTCTATGTAGAATTTCTCGGTGATTCCGAAAATCGAGATATTTTTTTTTATAGATGCGTTTTCGAGATATTTGCAATTTACCATTATTCAACTCAAAACAAAAAGTGGTTCCACTTAATCACGTATACCCTACGAACTAATTTAACAATCTTAAAATGCGATACGGCATATGAAAGCTAATAAAATTCTCAATAAACCGTGTATAAATCGCTTTCGGATAGGACTTATAGTTTCTGATAAATTAACTAATTGTTCAAATTTTTTGAATTTTTTTTATGAAAAAACTACAAAAATAATACGTCACGTTCACCTGAGTAACACTCGGGAACACTTCTGAAACAGCTGGCAACCCTCCTAAATATAATTGATTTTTGAAATACGTGACAACGCTTCTGAAAACAGTTCAAAAATAAAGCCTTTTCAAAACCCGCTGCATTTGATAACCACATTTTTAATACTTGCTTTAACTTATTAAATAATTTGAGTTTGCATTTTAAACAGGTGGCAACCCTCATTAGTATTCGAAATATTCCAACTAAGAATATATTGCCACCTTCATTTCGAGTCATATTTTAATATGTCATTTAACTTATGCATACTTTAACTAAATTCTAATTTTAAAATAGGTGGCAACCCTACTCAAAATATTTGAAAGCCAAAACCTTGTTAAACCTTTTTCGACTGACACACATATTACGATACATATTGAAAGTGTGTATCTAATTATCTTAATTGAAGTTGAATTTAGTTTCTGAAACATATGGCAACCCTCTTAAATAAAGTTTAGAAAAAAACATTTTCAACCCATGTCCATTTATACTTTGACTTATTAAATAATTTGAGTTTAACTTTTTACATAGGTGGAAACCATATTTAATGTTATAAATGCTCAAAATAAATATTTCTTAATACTCCTTTGTTTGACGCCAATATTTCATTTAATTCGACTTTTCAAACAGATGGTAATCCTGCTAAAATTATTTTTAAACTAAATCCTCGTTAAACCTTTTTCGTCTGACATTTTGTATTGTGATACTTATTCAAATTATCTAATACTCTTAATTCAAATCGAGTTTATTTATAAAATCAGGTGGCAATCCTCCTACATGTAGTTTGGCAATAAAGTTTAGTACCTCAGCGAAGTCTACACCTCGCGAAGATAGAGATGAGTTGTATCCCTCCTTGAAAATGCCAAAATAATGCAGGAAAATCTGTAACAAGTGAGCCAGGCTAGAGTGAAATAGGCTATGTGCTCAACAGCTATTGCTCTAAAAATATGGTCATCTGTTTGCCTTACTAAATAACCTACTTGTAGCAAGACCCAACAAATCTGATTCAACTTCGACAAGAAAAGGTCTAACTCACTCACGTCCTATACTTCGCCAGTGACTGGAGTTATAACCAGCCTTTGCCCAATCGGAAAGCATCCTATTAGAATGGGGCTGCAGGCCAATGACTTATGTCCCAGCTGGAATGATGTAAATGATGTAACTGATGATGTAAATAGCGAGGGCGGGAAGGTGCTCGTTTCGCCTACTTGGCCTATGTGTGCCTCTCATCTAACTATACTTCACGCTGGCAGTCACTTCAACTTATTCTACCAAGTGTTCCATAAAATTTATCAGATTATTTCCCTCATCTATTGCGTCTTCGATGTTTGCCTTTTTCGGTTCATCTCGAATAACTAGATTCTGATTCTGATTGTAGACGCCGAGGTGCATTCGGATTTTGATGGAGTCAAAAGTTGTAACCAATTGTGTTACCGTCGGCTTGAAAACCTCGGAATGACACTCGATTGCAAATTGCTGTGGCATCTTAATGTGGAAAAAAGGGCTAATAAAACCTGGTAGGTGCTCAACAAATGCAAAATTAGGCCGGGCTAATCCAATTGGATCTTCACGGAAGTCCTCAGTCACTACGGCATAAGCGGACGAGTGGGGCCGATTCAGTGAATGTTTACACACAGAACTCACGGATGGACAAGGACACTGAAGGACACTAACATTACGGGAAAGAAGTAAGCCGTAAGACTCGCCAAGGACAACACTTTTTGGAAGCTGTCTCGAGTTACAAAATACAAATGTACAAAAATTTACTTGTACGCGATCTAGCGTGCAGGAAACGTGTGGAATAAAGCGCAAGTCTGCACAGTTTCAAGAACTATGTGTGGAGCTTACTACAGCCTAGCTCACAAAGCTTATTTTGTCTTTTAAGAGGGAAGACGCTAGGTTTATACTTAGTGTACTAATAGGACACTCTTTTATAATATTTAAGTTAGGAGATGCGGAACGAATGACGATTATGTGAAGCACATCCTCCCTGAATAGTCAGGCTTAGTTGGCAGCAGCCCTGTCTCTTGAGAGTCACTCTTCTTACCGAAGCTGGACGCAGCCAACGAAAGAAGGCATACGAAGTTGGCGCGTTTCGCCAAAAAAAACTGCTCTTTTCCTCAACCATGTGGCTGGTTCCCGAGTTAAGCAAAGCCAGCTGTCCGTTGTTGTTGTTGTTGTAGCGGCACTACTAAGCCCCGCCTGTTTCGGGTCAACTTTTCAATCATTATCGTCGAGCTCAACTAACGGTAGGCCCAGGAAACGAGCTGTTTCGATGGGGTCGGACCAAAGGGAGAGGGGTGTTAGTTGAGTCGGATTGAGCTGACATGTGAAGAGGTGGTTGGTGTCGTGGGGGGAGTCTCCACATGCCGGGCACTCATTTGGGATGTTTGGGTCGAGTCTGGGCAGGTAGCTGTTTAGGCGGCTACAATATCCAGACCGTAACTGAGCCAGAGTAACGCGGGTCTCTCTAGGTAATTGAAGCTCCGTCTCTTCCACAGGTGGTGATTGGGCTCCGATAACGACATTCCTAGGCCTGGAGTCGAGGTAGGTGGAGACTGACTCCCTATGAATGTCGTTAATCGCTTGTCTGTACCCAAAGTGGTTGGTCTGTGTAGGTCTGGACTGCGTCCTTGTAGACGAATAGGTGCCCCCTGACGTGCCTGGGCGGAGGCTCCTCCTCCAGCAGTGGTCTGTTAGGGTGTTCACTTCTGTGACACCCCACCAGAAACTGCTTACTGAGCATTTTATTGTGTTCCCGTACGGGGAGCACTTGGGCCTCGCTGTGTAGGTGGTAGTCCGTCGTTGTTTCTGGTAACAGTACGAATCCTTAATGGGTTCTGAAAAGGCTTAAAATGGCAAGCCAGCCTAAACTAACAATACCTAGGATTTCTTAAAATAAACCAAATGGTTTTGATTGAGATATACATAAGGAGATGTCTTGTCGTACAACTTCGAATCTGTATACAACAACAATTAACTATACAAAAACAAATCTGCTACCCACACGAAAAAATCTATTTTTAGTTTTTTTACCTTCATTTACCAATCATGTCAAGCAAATGTATGCCGCCATTGACCTTGTTAGCCGCGCAGCTGGAAAAAAATCAAAGCGAATATTTCTACTTCTGCAAGGCGAAAACATAAAAATAGCTCATAAATCATTCCATGAACCAACATGGACGGTCACGCTCATTTATCATGCGAATTGCTTGCATCCTGTCACATTTTGCGAACGCACCGCACTTTTCACGGCACAAAAAAATTAAGAAAAGTGACAAACCAAAGCATACTTCGAGGTTATGTCCAACGGTGTCAACTAATGTCGCCTAATTAACCAGACACGCAACGGAAGAAAAAACCTTAGATTTTCTTTCATTTCGCGCTATTTCTATTTTCTTATTTGATTATGTCCTTTGCTTTAACATTAGTATACGCAATGCCTAAAGGTAGATTACAATTTTGCTTTGCCAAACTAACAATTTGCTGCAACTAAAACTGACAAGTGATAAATGGTCATCAACAGTTTTCGCTATCGCTTAAGCTATACAATTTTTGTATTTAAATAAATATGCGTAAATTTAAAATTTACAACCGCTACTGATAACAGCATACTTTTAGGCTTATGCGCAGCTTAAATATGTTTCGCTGCACCTGTGAGAGCCCGAGAGCTATACTGCATGCGCATGAAACAACACATTTGTCTATTTATTCAATTTATCAAGATAAAAAGTCCTAAACTTGTATGAATACGTGTATCGGGCTTAACGCCGTGAAATATGATCAATTTTTTTTTTGTCTTCCTCGCAAGCGTCAGTTGCACTCTCGCTACATACTTATGTACATATATAGGTATATAGCTTGGTGTAAATGTTAAATTATTAAAATAGATAGATACACATTGCATGAAAAGCATTTGTCGGTATGTAAGCGTGAGAACGCGGGACGATGACCCTGTGTGCAATCTAACGTGAATTTGAAATAAAATTAAAAAAATGCAAATAAAATAAACGTAAACCAAAAAATAGGGTAAAATTATAATAAGTCAAAAGAAATAATATAAAATAAAATACAAATAATAAAGTGTAAAAATAAAATGAAATTAAAAATAACATAAAACGAATGGAATAAAATAAAATAATTTAAATAAAATAAAAATACCATAAAGAAATTTAAAAAATGAAAATAAAAACGAATATAAAAACGAATATAATAAAATTAAAAATAAAATAAAATAAAATAACATAAATTAAATTAAAAACAACATAAAATGGTAATAAAAAAGTAAGTGCGCCTAGGCCACACTGGAGAAGTGAAACTTACGTTACCTAACTATTTTGTCTCATAACCAATATACATGCATATGCACATACATACATCTGCTTTTGCTTAAGGTTATATTTTTTCTCTTTTTTCTATCTAGATCCCTACCTCTACCCCTGTTCGTTTTATTAACATTCATGTTATTCTGTTTTTCCATTATATTCACTTGTATCTTTATACACTATCGATAACTAAATCGATAATAACGTCCAACAAAATATCGATAACAAAACCGATAGATAGACAAAAATAGATAACAAAATCGATGACAAATTCAATAAAAATTTCAACAGCAACATCGATAATACCATTCGTAACAAAATCGATTAGAAAATCGATAAAAAAATACAAAATAGTTAAAAATATCGATAAAAATATCGATATCAAAACCGATAAAAATGTGGATTATTTTATCGATAAGTCTCGAGAATCCCGCAAATTTCCAAAATCCCAAAATAGTTCCCAGATTGAGTCTCTGTGTCTCCCTCTATATCTTTTCCTCTTCAATTACCTTTATTTTAATCTTTCTTCCCCTATCTTCGTCTTTACTTTTATTTTTTTCTTTACCTACATATTCCCCTTCACCTTTGCCCTTATATATATAAGTAAAGTGTTTGATATTACCTAGGTCTTCATTTTTGGCTTTATATTTAAGCATCTTTGGTTTTGTTTTTATTTTTACCTTTGCCTTTATCCTTTTCTTTATCTATGTACGCACTCACCTTTATTTTCATTCTTGTATTGGTATTTTTCTAAGTTTTATTCTTTAACCTTTTATTAGCAATTTTTTGTTAAATTAATACCATACACTGAAGAAGCACTTGTTTCAGCCCCAATAATTTCCGTTGCACCATTTCCGTTGCATCATCTCCCTTGCACCATTTTATTAGCAATTTTTTGTTAAATTAATACCATACACTCAAGAAGCACTTGTTTCAGCCCCAATAATTACCGTTGTACCATTTCCGTTGCACCATTTCCGTGTGCAATTTCCTTTGAATTTGCCAATTTACTCCCAACCAACCAACCGCCGCTAAAGAAGTTTCACTTCAATAAAACAGAGTGAAACAAAATAAACTAACACATTTTATCTTGCTTACTTTACTTTGCATTTAATGCGAATAAGGAAATTTATTTTGATAATTTTTATGTTTAAAATAAATTATAAGAACTCAAAATACTTGGGAAGAATGCAAATATTAATTTTCTAACTCTTGCTTAGGAGATTATTTAAATTTATATTCTTTTCATGATTTTTTATTTATACTTTTGAATGTAAACCAAAATTCGATCAAACGTCGTAAAACTTGCAAGTTTTTGCTAATTTTGCGTTCGCGTACGTTTTGGATATTTTCCAATTTGAGAGAGAATCGTTCGTTACTATACTGCAAGTAGCTGCTTCTAGAAACTTCTTTAGCGGCGGTTGATTGGTTGGGAGTAAATTGGCAAATTCAACGGAAATTGCACACGGAAATTGTACAACGGAAATGATGCAACGGAAATGGTGCAACGGAAATGGTTTTAGGCTGAAACAAGTGCTTCTTGAGTGTATGCACATAGTATTGATTTAACAAAAACTTGCTAATAAAAGGGCAAAGGTGAAGGCGGAATATGTAGAAGAATAAAATAATAAACATAAATATAAAAACAAATATAGATATAAAGAAAAAGAAGGTAAAGATGAGGATAGAGGAAGAAAGATTAAAATAAAGGTAATTATGGAGAAAAGGATATAGACGGAGACACAGAGACTCAATCTGTGAACTATTTTGGAATTTTAGAGATTTTCGGGATTTTCGAGACTTATCGAAATAATGATGGTTTTTTTTATCGATATTTGTATCGATTTTGTTATCGAAATTTTGATCTATATTGTTATTGATTTTGCTATCGATATCTTCGAAACTTATCGATATAATAATCGATATTTTTTATCGAGTTTGTTATCGATTTTTTAATCGATATTTTAAACGATTTTGTTATCGATCTTGTTATAGGTTTTGTTATCGATTATTTATCGATTTTGTTATCAATTATTTATAGATTTTGTTATCGATTTTATTATCGATTTTGGTATCGATTATTTATCGATTTTGTCCTCGATATTTTTATCGAAATTGTTATCGATCTTTTTATCGAACTTGTCATCGATATTGTTATCGATTTTGTTATCGATTATCGTGTTACCAATTACTTATCGATTTTGTTATCTTTTATTTATCGACTTTTGTTATCGATTTTGTTATCGATATTTTTATAGATTTTCCAATGTGTTTTTATTATCAGTTTAATCATCGCTTATTTATCGATTTTGCTATTGGAATTTTTATCGATTTTCTAACCGAATTCGCTCCCAGTAGTATTATCGATTTAGCTATTGAATTTGTCATCGATTTTGTTATCGATAGTTTTATCGGTTTTTTTTATCAATATTTTGTGGGATGTTACTAACGATTTTGGTATCGATAGAGTATAAAGATAAAAATGAAAATAAAGGAAAACAGAATAACTAAAATGTTATTAGAATGAACAGGGGCAGAGGTAGGAATCTAGATAGAAAAAGAAGAAAAAATATAACTTTAAGCAAAAGCAGATGTATGTATGTGCATATGCATGTATATTGGTTATGAGACAAAATAGTTAGGTAACGTAAGTTTCACTTCTCCAGTGTGGCCCAGGCGCACTTACTTTTTTATTATTTGCGAATAACGAAAAAAAAAAAACAATTTATTTATTTTTTATTCGTTATTTATTTTTTCCGACTCTGGGTACAGTACAGGTGATTCTTGCACTCATAGAGATCATTCTCAGGCAGTCAAAAAGACTCCGAGTGAAAGTCAAAATGGAAGTATGAACCTTACCATTTATAGTTCATAATTCATGTTGGTCGGCTGCGTGTTATTTTCATCGCCAATTTTGCTCAAAATATTTCCTTCAGAGTTAACGAAAGTTATCAACTTTAGCTATGCTATATGCAACTTAATTCAAATTCAGGATTATGAACCACAAATTCCTGAGCGTTTACGTACATATTTCTCTCTTTTTGTATTCAACAACAAGTGTGCTCTTATTTTTTTTTTTGTTTTTTTGGTTAAAATTCTATTTAAAAAAATTTTTATCCATCAATCATTGCAAAGTTTTAATAACAAATTCACAATGTCCAGACGGTCATAAAAACTCTTATGGGAAAAATTTATAGCCATAACATACGAACATATGAATGTACATATGTACATATATATTTCATTTAAATGCAAATGCCTGTGTATTGTATGTGCAATGCTTTATGTAAGCATGTTGCATGGTTGTGGCAGGATTAGCTGTCAATTTTGACATGGAAATCGTTTTTTTTAACGCCAAAAAAACACGCAACAGTTTAAAAACTTGCAATTTTGCAATTTTAAGCACAAAAAAAATCTGAAAAGGAATATTGGTTAAAAAAAAATTTACTTGTCTAAATTTAGTAGCATTTTTATACACATATACATACATACTGAGTAAATATTAAAGATTTTTTCATAAATATATATAAAATCCTCTGATTTATTCATATTATTGTCATTTTTAATTTCTTCGCTTGGCTGCCTCTAAAATGATTGATAAATTGTTATTATTACACTGATGTGCCGCTTTTTATTCATAATTTCGTCATAATAGCATTGAGTAGAAATAAATTTGTCAGCTGCAGAAAAAATTAATAAAATAAAGTAAAAATTCTTTGTTTTTTTTTTTACGTACCATGTCGACAATCAATGCGCTCTATTATGACCGTGAAAATTATTAGCCATTTATCTTTTATG
>NW_023458567.1:12090989-12099592 GCF_013731165.1 Rhagoletis pomonella | reverse complement strand
TGCGCTCTATTATGACCGTGAAAATTATTAGCCATTTATCTTTTATGGCAAAAATTTTTATTCGTGCTCCTACGTCACAAAGCAAAGCGCACAAAATGTGATGGCTTTAAAATCATCAGCAATTCATCAAACTGGCAGCGTTTTAAGAGAGGTTTACTTGTTTGGCTGTATTAGAAAGAATAAATTGTTTTATTCATTTTGTTGAAATTTCGTATTCGGATAATGTTTAACATTTTAAGGTTATCTCCGAGAATATTCGTATAATGTTGCCACCTAATCCAAATTAGTTCGAAATTAAATAAACTATAATAATATGGCTATCAAACGGAAAGTATTTTAATAATCCCTAATTCAGAAAAATTTTGGATAGCGTTGCCACCTGTTTTTCACCGAAAATTTATTTGAATTTTTGTTTAGAAAATTAAGATACAATACTGCTATTTATGGGTACTAGAAACAAAGATCTTAAAAAATGCTTGCCGATATATCTTATCCCATAGAATACAAAAGTAAGTTGCCACTTATTTTCGATTCTACTAAATTTAACTAAAAATATTGTAATATGTATGTATGTATTTTCTAGAACTTTAAACCCGAAATATTTTCGCTGAAGTTTAATATTTTTTTTTATCTTTTGGGGAATACAAATTTGTATGTTATCAATTTCAACGAGCTTTCTTGTATGTGTGCATTATGAATAAACAGTATATATAAACCCAAAATAGGGATGAAGTGATCCTGTCGTATTTCTAAATAGAACTGCCACACAATTTTTAATTTAAAATACTTAATTTATCACAATCAAAAGCTATTTTTTTTTTAATTTACATCCAAAAAATTTATTTATAGAACATTCAAGTACTGAGTAGGGAAAATATCGGCAATATACACTAGGCGACAAATGAAAGTGTACAACTTGTTCTAATATAATATTCACAATTATCTCCATTAAAGTTTGTTTGCATTAATTATTTATGCAAATTTAGTTCGTTCTATAATATAAACCATATGCATAATAAAAATTTCACACTTTATATAAAGTCCACAAAAACTCAAAAAGGTGTCATTCAAATTTTAAACTTTTTATTCAGAAGTTCTAGAAAATTTTCGATTATGCAGTTTTGTAACCCATTCAATTTTAGTTTAATACAGTGCAAGTTTCAAACAGCTAAAAATATCCGTTAATTTTTGAGAATTTTTTCTTTGTAAGGGATTTTTGCTCTTTCCCCATTTAAGCATGAATTTCTTATAAAAATTAGCACCAGTTTTTGTAAATTGCACTTGTTATATAAAAAAAAAAAAACGCAAAAGCGGTCGCCAAATAAAAATTCTCAAATATCAATGTGAAGCGGGTTGAAACTTGCACTTCATTAGATTAAAATTGAATGGGCTACAAAATTGCGCACTCGAGAATTTTCTAGAAATTCTGAATAAACAGTTAAAGGTTTTGATGAAAATTTTTTGATTTTTTTTCAAACTTTGTATAAAGTGTAAAGCTTTGATATATATGTTTTATATTACAGCGTATGGAAAAAAAAACAAAAAGAATTCAAAACACACGAAAGAATCGGTATACTCACGAAACTATGGGCCAAATATAGTAAAACCGCGTTTTTAGTTTCACTCTTACGTCACGCGCTTTTTTCTAAGGACTTTGAAATTTTAAAGATATGATCAATTCAAAAAATTATTTAAAAAATCAGTGCAACGTAGAAAACAATATGGGTACCTAATGAGAGAGAAAATTCGGTAGAACTTAAAACCAATTAAGGTTTTTTGCTGAGAAGGACGAATAGGTATTGAAAATGCGCTTTTAATAAATTTTATCTTTTTAAGTTAATAAAGTTTGCAGAACGAAATTCGATAATGAGGTCATGCGTATATTAGTCCTCAAACAATAAAATTCAAAAAAAAATCAAATTTTCAAGGACATTTAAGGACAACATTTTAACATTTTCCATACCCATTCGTCCTTATGCACCAAAAAAATTTATTCTGTTATAATTCTACAGAATTTTTGTATGTACCCTTATTGTTATCCTTCATTGCACTGAATTTTTTAAATAATTTTTTTAAATAGTCATATTTTTTAAATCTCAAAGTCCTTTTAAAAAAATCCTGAGGTCAGAGAGAAAAACTAAGTACGCAGTTTTACTATAATTTACCCATGGTTTCGCGAATATATTCATTTTTTTGCGTGTGAAGCCGAAATGTCGGTCAGAGTCAGTTTTAGTCATTCATTGTTATTTTTGTTTTGCCATTCTTTGCTTTAAATGTTGTTCGTATTTGTCTCTATTTTTAGTATTTCTCCAATATTTCCTTCCGCAGTTTCCGCAGTTATAATTTTTTTAGCTGCCATTTTCTTTGCTCTATTTTAATTCTTCTTCCTTTGACACTCTTTGATGCGCTCTGTAAACTTTGTCATTCTTTCTCGGTATTTAGTTTTTTATTTTTTTCTAATTTTTGGCAAAGTATGTGCCTTTGGTCGGATTTAAGATATTTCAGTCCCAGTACATTTTGTCAGTCTCAGTCATTTTATGCCATTTTTAGTAATTTATTATGCTTTTTTGCCATTCTTCATTTTGCGTATTTTTTTTTTCTTCTCTCTCAATATGGCACTTTAATCCACTGTGAAATTATTCCACGTGAAGTAATAAGCGCCAGAGAAAGATTTTGCATTGATTTGACACAGGCTTATTTGAAAAGTTGAATTTAAAATTTTGTATAGAGCAGCGAGTAGCGCAGTAAGCGCCATGATCTTCATCTATCGTTTTTTTTTTCTTTTCATTAGTCTTTGTCAGTTTCTTCTATTATCTTAAAGCCAGGAGTTTTTGTCCCCCTCTAAAATTTTATGTAATTTTTGGCTATACTTTGTTATTTTTTCTGTCATTGTTTGTCTTTCTCAGCCACTTTTTTCTTATTCCACGTGTTTCTTTTTTACTCATTTTTGTCCTTCGCAGTTCTGCCGTCGTTTTTGTATTCTTATCGTCCTTCGCCAATTTTTATGTAATTTTTTCTCTTAAGTTGTATTTTATTTTCTTTATTTGTTTCGTTTTTGTCTTTTTCAAACCTTTGTCATCATTTTGTAATTCCCAGCTTTTTTATTGCTCGTAAGTTTTGTCACTTTCTGTCATTCTATGTGATTTTGGGTCATTTTTTGCCCCTTTTTGTGAAACTTTACAATTCTTGTTTCACTGTTTTTCCATAATTTTATTTTAAGTCAATATCTTTTTCTCTGCAAATTTCATGGAATCTCAGTGACATTGTCATTCTCTCAATTTTTTTTAGTTTTCTATAATTTTTTGACGTAATTTTTTTAAGTTTCCTTAAAATTATGTTTGTCATTATCTTAAGCTCTTTTGTCCGTTTCTCTGGTTCTTTATCATTTTCATCCCTCACTATGTCAGGCTGTATTATTATTTAACTTTTAACACTTGGTGTCATTTTGTCATTCTATGCCATTTTTTGTCTCTCTATCTCTATCTATGTCTTTGCTATTTTTTCCAATTGAAAAATTTGCAAATATTTTATATCTTGGGCATTCTCTGTCATTTTGTGTCGATTTTAGCTGACAGAAAAAAAGGTTGGCATTTTTCATTGTCATATTTCTTGAACTTAAAGTAAATTATCGACTTCGGATATGCAATGTTTGTCATTGGGCGGAAACCAGCTAAGTAATAATCCCAACAAAAGTATTAACTGATATTCTTTTTAGTTAAGTGTGGCGCTTATTTCCTTTTCCTAAAATTTTTTGTTCTCTTTTTCTCTCGGCCACCCATCAACCAGCAGGTGCAAATAGTTTTACTTCCACTAACTTTAGATCTAACTTAACTGTTACTTTGTGCGGCAACTTCATGATTAATGACTACAAAATTGCATCAAGTATGCAGTGGTTGACCGCTGGTAAAAAGTTACAGAGCTGCCACGTTTTTATCATAGTATTGCTTAAATTTTTTCCTTTGCTTTGTGATTAACTTCATAGTCTAGTCGGACTTGCCTTTTCACGTTGCTTTTCAGAGCAACAATTCAAAAGTATGCTAAGATATTTTTTAATATACTTCTTTGGAGTAAAGGTAATGCAAGTCAGTCTCGGTAAGTCTAAAACATTTTAGTTTTACATAGTTGCGTAGTAGGAGCGCGATTGTAGTAACAAAATAATATACAAAATAGCAGTAGATGTGCGAAGAACAAAAAGGCACACAAAAGAACGACAACAGTTTTGTTTCTTTATATGATTTAAGAAACGCAATATTATTACGTTTTGAAATAAGAAAAGTCGTCGAAAAAATATTAGTTTGAGTTGAAACTATTTTCATCAACGTTTTTATTCTCAACCTTTGATAACGGTATTTTTTTTATATCCAAAAAAAGCTGCACAAAACTAGCAAGTATTACATATGTGCATATCAATATTAATAACAACTTGCCTTAGAATGCATTCAATTCCACAGTGGGGAAATGAAAGAGCACCCAGTGGTAAAAATCGGACATTTACTTCTTTAATATAATAACATCTCCGTACACTGAGGGGAAAAAATATTAAAATCAAATAGAAACGTAATTGATCTTACTATAAACGTCAACGAAAGTACTGTATATTAGTAAATATTCAATTCAATTACGCGCATATTAAAATGACCGCGTTCATACTGAAAAAGCATCCGCGAAGTGAATAATCAAGACAAAAATTTAAAAAAAAATTTTTATTTGCACGTTGCCTACAGTGGAATTCGAACCCGACCATCTCCGGATATCAACAACTTGTGGTAAGCATCTTTGCGTACTCAGCTACACCCAAGCATATAAATTTGCTTTCAAATGTTGAATATCCATCAACACCACATCACGCGACTTGTACTATGTATGTATGTGTGTGTTGCCGCCGCTCTCAGAGCGGCGCTCTGCTTGCTTGGGGTGCGTATGTACACTTACATATACATACTCAGATGTGAACGGTCAAATACGTGCGTAATAAATTTTGTCTGAAAATATTATTTTTAAATACGAACATTTTTAAACGATAATCAAATATAAAGTATTCATTTTTACTATGCATTATTTGCCTCAGTGTATGTACACGGAAATCGAGAAAACGTGTAGAAGCTTCACAAAAGCTTTAAACAGTTACATGTATTTATAGAAACTGCGATAGAAGGGAAGAGCTTTTACTATACAAAAATACAAACGAAGATTCGAAAATTCTACGCTTGTTTTCTATGAACAACCAAATACCAAATATATTACAAGCTTGAAGCTTGTAAGCTTTTAAGAGTATTAATTTTTTAGACATTCTATATATCCCTGATTTAAAAGCTTTTTAGCTTCAGCTAACGGTTTATGATGAAAACCTTTTAAAGCTCAAAGCCGCTGTGCTCATTTTCGTTTCTTTTTTTGTTTCTAAATAAGATTTCCCGGATAAAGTCGCAATTTTAAAAGGACCTATATAGCTTAAACGAATAATGACGATATATTACTACAACATCTACAAAATTCTGTTAAATAAAGCAGAATTTAATTATGACTAACTAAATTTTGAATAAAAAATTATTTTGAATTTTTTTGCGTTTAGCAATATATGTATGTATATTAGGGTGGTCCAAAATAAGTAAAGTCGGAATTTTAATGTTCTATATCGAAAAAGTATACCCTAAAGGGACCTATAAAATACAGTTAGTATGTAAAAATGGTTAAAAAATAATTGGGTATTATTACTGGGAATCTCCCGAAGAGAAACAGGGATCGAAAAATACTGATTTTCAAGAATTTTATACCATTTGTACGGAGAGTTGTTTTTTCCCCATATAAAATGCATGGAAAACTTTGAGCGACCTCTAAATATTTTTTGATTTCTAAATAAAAAATATGGGTATATTTTTTCGGTTTCATCCTTAATTCCTTAATTTTTTTACATGCATTTTGGGACCTCCCTTATGTATATACCAGTATGACTAAATCTGCCTAAAGCTTAACAACGAAAGAAGATCCGACTGTACTTTTTCAATACTTCCCCCTTTATAAACGTAATTTTGAAACTGAGCTTTTTTAAGCTTAAAGCTATTCTGTGTTTTTTTATACTTCTTTACGTTTCGGAAGGTTTTCTTCATTCTTATGTTATTATCAGAGCTGTTGAAAGTTGTTGTTACTATGTGAGCTTTTGAAAGATTAAGGCTTTCAAGCGTAAAGCTTTTAATTGAAATAAGAATTATTCAACCTTAAAGCTTGTAAGTTCAAAACTTTCATTTGGCGTAGAAGTTAACGGAAATCCTGAAAAGCCGTAACTTTAAAAGCACTGCGCGAACGCACTTTAAGGTTTTATCATTATGAAATTTTATAACCCATAAATACTTTAATTTTTATCATTGGCCAAAGAAGTTTTCAACGTTTAAGACTCTAGTTAATGCTATAGTCAAAACTTGTTTCCCAGAATTTGAAAGTTTTCGAACTTTCGTTTTTTGAAAGCTCTTTTGCTTGATAATCTATTTAATTGAGATTTTAAAGTTTTTGCTCATTCTTATGCTTAACTATTGGATTTAGAAGTTCATAAAAAAAAGTTTTCTTTGCGTTTTCTCAAAAAAATTTTTAGAGTTTACTTTATCGTTTTTTCAGTATTATGAAAATGTATAAGTCGCAACTATTTTTAGTTTTATGATTGGCCTAAAAAGCGTTCCAACGTTTAACGCTGTTTTGTATAGCCGCGCTCTGCTTAAAAGCTCTCACTATCCAACGGTGATTTGAAGTAATAAATAATTGTCGCTGAGCTCACTTATTTCGAATAAGAGTTCATTTGCTAGATTAAATACCGAAGAGGATTGTCGGGTTGAAAGTCGTACTTAAAAGGACTGTTCTAAATTACCAGCGCTTCCGTACCCACTGTTCCTATTGTTATGCTTTTTAGCCGGAAAAGGTTGGCACACCCGCCTGCCGTTACAAATGTTGCTTAGCACAAAATTTTCTTTCAAGTTTTCTCATATGCACAGCTATTTTTAAACAAAACTTTGCGCGTAAATATTTACTTGTTTCTAGTTGTTGTCCTCTTTGCCTGGCAGGCGGTTGCAACTTTTTGAGAAACTAATATGAATTCATTGATAGTTTAGTAGCAGGGAGCGAAGAGGTAGTGATGTGTAAGAAAATATGAAGGAGTGCTAAAAAACTTGATCTAAGGAGACTGGCAACCAGCATAAGCTTACCTAGCATATAAAATAAACTGAAGGCAGACAAAATTTTTAAAAACCTAGACAACGATCGCAATGTAAGTACATAAATACTTTATTGCATATAATATAAAATATTATAGATTCTACATTTGTATACTTGGATTATTTTAAAATTTTGTTTTGGTATTTTGTGCTAAAAAATTTCAGTGAAAGTATAATACTTTTGTCTCGTTTGCCTTTTATTACTCCCATATGGATTTCTTCCTTAAACTTTTCGATGTAAAAATACAAGTTTTTCGAAATTTAACTGATTTGTCAAGAGCCGGACAAGTGATAGATAAGTGAACAATACAACTTTAACATAACATTACAAATTAACAATGTTAAGTTATAAGTGATAGATGAGAAATAATAAGGAATATATCATGAGTTACCAGTGGCAAATAATAAATTAGAAGCTAGAAGTGAGATAAGGTCAATTAAGGTTTGACAAGTTGAATTGGTGTGAAGTAAGGTGAATAAAATAATTATCTTTATTTCCTCTCTTTATATCTATCTTTGTCTATAGCTATCTTTTTTTTTAACCCACTTCCAAAAAAGGAGGAGGTTATCAGTTCGTCGGAATATTTTTTATTTTTTTTTTTAATGTATGTTACCGCATAACTTCGGACCACATCAACCGATTTCGATAATTCTTTCGGAAAGGTCGTATCACAGAGGTGATCTTTATTCTATTATTCATTCTCTATTCACTCTATTCATTTTAAACGGATCCTTAGCTTGTAGTTATAAAAATTACTTTTTATGGTTCATGATGAGATTGCACTTCGTGATTTTCATTAGAGGTTCCTTATTAGTCTAAAATTTCTTATTTCAAATTGTATGAAAATTCGTCGGCCGCTGAAGTGTAGTGGTTAGCAGGGCGCGCTACCACTACGCAGGGCCTGGGTTCAAGCCCTGGACAAAGCAACATAGCAAAAAAATATAGAAGAAAGGTTTTTTCTTAACAGCGGTCGCCATTCGGCAGGCAATGGCTTACCTCCGAGTGTATTTCTGCCATGAAAAACAGCTTCTCATACAAATACAATCGCCGTTCGGAGTCGGAGTAAAACTGTAGGTTCCTCCGCCACAAATCGGAGGAGAAGCTCGGCGAAACACTAACATATTAGTAAGCGCCAATCTATTATTATTATTATTAAAATTCTTCTTCTCTCTTAAATTTGCTGTGAATTTTGTAGTTAAATAAATTTAAAATTCAATACTTTATTGAAGAAGATCACTCATACGCAATGGTGCTCCATCAAATGGCAAACAATAGTGTGCTTGCATTGCAATGCGCCATATGCTTTGGTATTTATTTATCTTAACCGTGTTAGCACATAACATAACGTATTGAATGCTACCCTTGCAAATACAAGAAAAAATCTACCATAATTTTAAATAAAAAAA
>NW_023458567.1:12083031-12090889 GCF_013731165.1 Rhagoletis pomonella | reverse complement strand
CAATGGCGATTGACACTTTTAATTGAATCGAGTTGATTTTTTTATTTGAAATTATGGTAGATTTTTTCTTGTATTTGCAAGCGTGGCATTCAATACTGTTATGTGCTAACACGGTTAAGATAAATAAATACCAAAGCATATGGCGCATTGCAATGCCAGCAAAGTATCGACTGCTATCTGATAGGGCACCATTGCGTATGAGTGAACTTCTTCAATACAGTATTGAATTTTAGATTTATTTAACTACAAAATTTACACCAAATTTTAGAGAGAAGAAGAATTTTAATAATAATAATAATAGATTGGCGCTTACAAATATGTTAGTGTTTCGCCGAGCTTCTCCTCCGATTTGTGGCGTGTGCCTTGATGTTGTCACATAAAGCGGAGGGACCTACCAGTTTTACTCCGACTCCGAACGGCGATTGTATTTGTATGAGAAGCTGGTTTTCATGGCAGAAATACACTCGGAGGTAAGCCATTGCCTGCCGAGTGGCGACCGCTGTTAAGAAAAAACCTTTCTTCTGTATTTTTTTGCTATGTTGCTTTGTCCAGGGCTTGAACCCAGGCCCTGCGTAGTGGTAGCGCGCCCTGCTAACCACTACACTACAGCGGCCGAAGAATTTTGATACAATTTGAAATATGAAATTTTAGCTTAATCAGGAACCTCTAATGAAAATCACGAAGTGCAATCCCATCATGAACCATATAAAGTAATTTTTATAACTACAAGCTAAGGATCCGTTTAAAATGAATAGAGAATGAATAATAGAATAAAGATCACCTCTGTGATACTACCTTTCCGAAAGAGTTATCGAAATCGGTTGACGTGGTCCGAAGTTATGCGGTAGCATACATTAACAAAAAAAAAAATTTTCCAACGAACTGATAACCTCCTCCTTTTTTGGAAGTGGGTTAAAAAAAAAGATAGCAATAGACAAAGATAGATATAAGGAGAGGAAATTACAAGAGTATTATACTTTCACTGAAATTTTTTAGCACAAAATACCAAACAAATTTTTAAAATAATCCAAGTATACTATACAAATGTAGAATCTATAATATTTTATATTATATTATAAATGCAGTAAAGTATTTATGTACTTACATTGCGCATCGTTGTCTAGGTTTTGTAAAAATTTTGTCTGCCTTCAGTTTATTTCATATGCTAAATAGGTAAGCTTATGCAGGTTGCCAGCCTCCTTAAAGAGTCACACACTCATGACAGTTTGACCCACTTTGTCGGCACATGAGTGAACTAGCACTTCGTTCCCTCACGTTAGTTCAAGTTTTTTAACACTGCTTCATATTTTCTTACACATCACTACCTCTTCGCTCCCTGCTACTAAACTATCAATGAATTCATATTAGTTTCTCAAAAAGTTGCAACCGCCTGCTAGGCAAAGAGGACAACAACTAGAAACAAGCAAATATTTATGCGCAAAATTTTGTTTAAAAATAGCTGTGCATATGAGAAAACTTGAAAGGAAATTTTGTGCTAAGCAACATTTGTAACGGCAGGCTGGTGTGCCAACCTTTTCCGGCTAAAAAGCATAACAATAGGAACAGTGGGTACGGGAGCGCCGGTAATTTAGAACCGTCCTTTCAAGTACGACTTTCAATCCGACAACCCTCTTCGGTATTTAATCTAGCAATGAACTCTTATTGGATGGATAGTGACAGCTTTTAAGCAGAGCGCGGCTATACAAAATAGCGTTAAACGTTGGAACGCTTTTTAGGCCAATCGTAAAACTAAAAATAGTTGCGACTTACACATTTTCATAATACTGAAAAAACAATAAAGTTCATTCAAACAGTGATTTAAAAATAGGGACTTCCCAAAGTTTCCCTTAACTTTTATGCTAAAAAAAGCTTTGAACTTAAAAGCTTTTAGCTTAAACAAAAGTTGTGAATTCATATGTATATACTGAACAAACGTTATAGTTATTTCCTTACTATGCCAACAATTATTACTTCAAGAGCTTTTATCAAAACTATAAATTTTTTTTTTTTGAAAACTCAAAGCAATTTTTTTTTATGAGCTTCTAAAAGCGGCTTAACGCTTAAAACTGAGCAAAAACTTTAAAACACTAAACAGCCTCAATTAGAAAGTTAATCAAGCAAAAGAGCTTACAAAAAACGAAAGTTCGAAAACGTAAACTCTTGGATCAAGTTTTGAAGATAGCATGAACCAGAGTCTTAAACGTTGAAAACTTCTTTGGCCAATGATAAAAATAAAAGTATTTATGACTTATATAAATTCATAATACTGAAGAAACCTTAAAGCTCGTTCGCGCAATGCTTTCAAAGTTATGGCTTTTCGGGAGTTCCCTTAACTTCTATGCTAAATAAAAGTTTTGAACTTACAAGCTTTAAAGTTAAATAATTCTTATATCAATTAAAAGCCTTAAGCTTCAAAGCCTTAATATTTCAAAAGCTCACATAATAACAACAACTTTCAACAGCTCTGATAATAACATAATAATGAAGAAAAGCTTCCGAAACGTAAAGAAGTACAAAAAACACAGAATAACTCTAAGCTTAAAAAAGCTCTCTTTCAAAATTACGTTTATAAGGAGTGAAGTATTGAAAAAGTACAGTAGGGTCTTTTGTTCATTGTTAAGCTTAAGGTAGATTTATTTATATTCGTTTATACATAAGGGTGGTCCAAAAATGCATGTAAAAAAATTAAAGTCGGAATTTGTATGCTCTCACCCCCTAGGATTGTTCTATACCAAAGAAAATATACCCCTATTTTTTTATTAAAAAAAATAGTTGTATACTTTTTTCGATATAGAACAATCCTAGGGGGTGAGAGCATTAAAATTCCGACTTTACTTATTTTGGACCACCCTAATATAAATACATATATTGTTAAACGCGAAAAAATTCAAAATAATTTTTTATACAAAATTTAGTTCGTCATAATTTCATTCTGCCTTATTTAACTGAATTTTGTAGATGATGTAGTAATATATTGTAATAGATAGTTTATGCTATATAGGCCTTTTTAAATTTGCGAAAATAACTTTTATCCGGGAGATCTTAGTTAGAAACAAAAAAGGGGAAAATGAGCACAGCGGCTTTGAGCTTAAAAAAGTTTCCATCAACAACCGTTAGCTGAAGCTAAAAAGCGTTTAAATCAGGGATATATAGAATGTCTAAACAATTAATGTTCTTAAGAAAACAAGCGTAGAATTTTCGTATCTTTCTCGATTTCCATGTACATACAGAGATGTAATTATATTAGAATGTAAATGTTGTCCGATTTTTACCACTCGGCGCTCTTTCATTGCCCCACTGTGCAATTGAAAGGGGTCACACTCCTCCTAGGAATAGGGAACGTTTTTATTAATATTGATATGCACATATGTAGTGCAGCGCTTTTTGGTTATAAAAAAAAAACTGTTGTGCAGCGCTTTTTGGTTATAAAAAAAAAACTGTTATCAAAGATTGAGAATAAAAACGTTGATGAAAATAGTTTCAACTCAAACTAATATTTTTCCTCTTCTTTTGTGTGCCTTTTTGTTCTTCGCACATCTACTGCTATTTTGTATATTATTTTCTTACTACAACCGCGCTCCTACTACGCAACTATGTAAAACTAAAATGTTTTAGACTTACCGAGACTGACTTGTATTAACTTTACTTCAAAGAAGTATATTAAAAAATATCTAAGCATACTTTTGAATTGTTGCTCTGAAAAGCAACGTGAAAAGGCAAGTCCGACTAGATTATGAAGTTAATCACAAAGCAAAGGAAAAAATTTAAGCAAAACTATGATAAAAACGTGGCAGCTCTGTAACTTTTTACCAGCGGTCAACCACTGCATACTTGATGCAATTTTGTAGTCATTAATCATGAAGTTGCCACACAAAGTAACAGTTAAGTTAGATCTAAAGTTAGTGGAAGTAAAACTATTTGCACCTGCTGGTTGATGGGTGGCCGAGAGAAAAAGAGAACAAAAAATTTTAGGAAAAGGAAATAAGCGCCACACTTAACTAAAAAGAATATGAGGTAATACTTTTGTTAGGATTATTACTTAGCTGGTTTCCGTCCAATGACAAACATTGCATATCCAAAGTCGATAATTTACTTAAAATTCAAGAAATATGACAATGAAAAATGCCGAAATGTTTTTCTGTCAGCTAAAATTGACACAAAATGACAGAGAATGCCCGAAATATAAAATAATTGCAAATTTTTCGATTAGAAAGACTGGCGGAGGCGTCAATGCATGGCTGAAAATGATAGAGAGAGAGAGACAAAAAATGGCATAGAATGACAAAATGACACCAAGTGTTAAAAGTTAAAGCATGGTAGAGCCTGACATAGTGAGAGATGAAAGTGATAAAGAACGAGAGAAATGGACGAAGAGCTTAAAATAATGACAAACATTTAAGGAAACTTAAAATAATTACATCAAAAAATGATATAAAACTAGAAAAAGCGAGAGAATGACAATGTCACTGAAATTCCATGAAAATTGCAGAGAAAAAGATAGAAAATGACCAAGAATGACAGAAAATCGAACGGAATGACAGAAAATGACAAAAATTTCGAGTAATAAAAGAGCTGGCAATTACAAAATTATGTCAAAGGTTTGAAAAAGACAAAAGCGAAACAAACAAAGGATGGAAAATACAACCTAAATGAAAAAATTACATAAAAATTGGTGAAGAATATTAATACAAAAAAGACGGCAGAATTGCGAAGGACAAAATCGAGTAAAAAAGAAACACGTAGAATAAGAAAAAAGTGGCTGAAAAAGACAAACAATGACGTAGAAAGACAGAAATATGAAATATAAAAGTGAATTAGAAGGACAAAAAATGACAGAACAAATTAAATTGTCAGAGGAAAAATTACAAAAAATGGCAAAAAACGATAGCGATTATTACAAATTGCCTGAGAATGACAAAAAATAACGAAGCATCGCCAAAAATTACATAAAATTTTAGACGGGGACAAAAACTCCTGGCTTTAAGATAATAGAAGAAACTGACAAAGACTACTGAAAAGAAAAAAAAATCGATAGATGAAGGTCATGGCGCTGTAAACTGCTACTCGCTGCTCTATACAAAATTTTAAATTCAAAGTTTCAAATAAGCCTGTGTCAAATCAATGTAAAATCTTTCTCTGGATCTTACTACTTCGCGTGGTATAATTTCACCATGGATTAAAGTGCCATATTGAGAGAGAAGAAAAAAAGTACGCAAAACGAAGAACGGCAAAAATCATAAAGAACTACTAAAAATGGCATAAAATTACTGAGACTGAAAAAATTTACTCGTACTGAAATATCTTAAATCCGACAAAAGACACATACTTTGACAAAAAATTATAAAAAAATAAATACCGAGAAAGAATGACAAAGTTTACAGAGCATCAAAGAGTGTCAAAGAAAGAAGAAATCAAATATGTAGAACAAAGAAAATTTCAGAAAAAAATTACAACTGCGAAAACTGTGGAAGGAAATAAATAGAAATACTAAGAAAAAGGCAAATAACTGAGAATTACAAAAATAACATAACATGGCGCAGACTAAGCTACAGAAAATGACAAGAAGTTACAGAATGATAAAAAATGGCATACCGATTACCAATGACAAAAATTAAACACAACAACAAAAGATAAAATAAAGTGTGAGTGAAGAATTATCAAACTTGGCAACGAACAAAATTTAGAGCCAAAAATGGCAAAAAAACTAACAACTAACTAAGAATGACTAAAACTGACACTGACTGCCCCAAAATTACATACTAGCAAAAAATTAAGAACTGCTAAAAGATGCAGAGTGCGACATAAGGCGTATTAATATTAAGTGATAGCAGGAGTACAAAAACAAAAATTTACATGTATTTTGTGTTTGCTTTTGCGGCGTGAACTGTCAAAATCTGTGAGAGTTGACATTCGAAGCCGTGGGGCGAAACACACACACAAAATCAGCTGATGACAAAAAATTATATAAATACTGGCACTTCGACTGAAACCAAACTGACGGAGAAAGAAAAAAAAAATGAATGGCTAAAATTGAAAAGAATTGCTGGTAACAAAAAAAAACGATAACAAAATGACAGTAAAAGATTACAAAATAATAGAATATGGCAAAATTTAGAGAGACTTTAAAACTCCTAACTGCTGAAAACCGCAATTTATTTAATTGAAAAAAATAAAAATATTTTTTCCAAACTATCAGTTATCCCATTAATCTCGAATAAAAATAATTATTTTTAACCTAAAATGCTGCCGCGAAACTGGCTATAAAATAGAAAAATATTGCAAAGAAATTGAAAACCTTAAATTTTTGCTTAACTTGTTTTTATTTTTAGTTGAAATTCGTCAAATACAGAAATATAAATATATTGCCAGAGAGTATACTTTTTAAAGTTTTCAAGTTTTGTATATCAGGTAAAGGTCATTTGGCCAGCTTTATTTTAGAAATATTTTTCTTGGAATATATATTGATAATTGAATTATTATCAGTGCGATAATATGTTAGCCTAGTAAGTACCTCAGTATTTGGTGAAGCAAAATTAAAATAAAGCAGCTTATAAACAACATGCACTGTTCGACAAATGAAAGTGTACACCTTGTTCTAATAAAATATTCTCAACTAGTTCGATGAAAATTCTTGCAGTAACTATTTAAGAAAATATAGCTCATTCTATAATACAAACCATTCACACTTTTTATAAAGATTATAAAAATTCAAAAAAATTTCATCAAAACCGTCACCAAAAAAAAAAAAATTCCTCAAAAATTACCGGGATACTTTTAGCTGTTTGGAACTTGCACTGTATTAAACTAAAATTGAATGGGTTACAAAACTGCATAATCGAAAATTTTGTTATGTATATGGTTTATATTATAGAAAGAACTAAATTTGCATAAATAATTAATGCAAACAAACTTTAGTGGAGATAATTGTGAATATTACATTAGAACAAGGTATACACTTTCATTTGTCGCCCAGTGTATATTGTCAATTTTTTGCCTACTCAGTACTTGAAAGTTCTTAAATATCCTTTTTGGATTAAATTTAAAAAAATAGTTTTTGATTGTGATAAATTAAGTATCATAAATTAAGAATCTTGTTTAAGCAATTCTATTTAGAAATACGCCAGGATCGATTCATCCCTATTTTGGGTTTATATGTACTGTTTATTCATAATGCACACATACAAGAAAGCTCGAGAGAAATTGATAACATACAAATTTGTATTCCCCAAAAGATAAAAAAAAAAAATATTAAACTTCAGCAAAAATATTTCGGGATTAAAGCTCTAGAAAATACATACATACATATTACAATATTTTTAGTTAAATTTAGTAGAATCGAAAATAAGTGGCAACTTACTCTTTTATTCTACGGGATAAGATATATAGCAAAACATTGTTTAACATCTTTGTTTCTAGTACCCATAAATAAATATTATATCTTAATTTTCTAAACAAAAATTCAAATAAATTTTCGATGAAAAACAGGTGGCAATGCTATCCAAAATTTTTTCTGAATAAGGGATTATTAAAATACTTTCCATATGATACCCATATTATAATAGTTTATTTAATTTCGAACTAATTTGGATTAGGTGGCAACATTATACGAATGTAAAACGTTATCCGAATACAAAATTTCCACAAAATGGTTACTCGCTTAAATGAATAAGACAATTTATTCTTTCTAATACAGCCAAACAAGTAAACCTCTCTTAAAACGCTGTCAGTTTGATGCATTTCTGATGTTTTTAAAGCCATCACATTTAGTGCGCTTTGCTTTGTTACGTACGAGCACGAATAAAGATTTCTGTCATAAAAGATAAATGGCTAATAATTTTCACGGTCATAATAGAGCGCA
>NW_023458567.1:12061579-12082931 GCF_013731165.1 Rhagoletis pomonella | reverse complement strand
AAAAAAATCAACTCGATTCAATTAAAAGTGTCAATCGCCATTGGATTTTATTTATGTAGAAAATGTCAATAACAAGCTATGACAGGAAAGCAAGGAAATTCGTTGTTGATAAGACTTAATTGAGTTGCATGTGACAGCGGTCAAAGGGGTTGAAACAAAAACACAAATATTAAACAAAAACAGTACACATAAATATGTTAGTTTATATGTGTGTACATACATTAGGGTGTATCGCTGGCCATACAAGAAAAGCGGTACTGATTTTCAATCAAAATATTAAAGCGTTTTATATTTTAAGACTTTCGCCAAAATACTTTGCAAATATATTAAGATTCACGTGAGCTGGACTGATTTTGAAATTTCTAAAAAATTTAGTTCTTTATAAAAAAAAAGTTTTTCAAGAAAATATTTTTTCGAAAAAATTATCTCAGATGATAGAAGAGTTTAAGCTTAAAATGTCTGCAATAAATGTTTTCATATGTTTTCAACGAAATCGCAGTAATGAAGTTTTTCTGACTATTTTCAAATCGGCACAGCTCACGTAAATTTTGGAATTTTCCAGAAATATTTCAGCGGAAATCTTAGAATATAATAGATTTTATATTTCTGGTAGAAGAGCCGTAAATTTTTTTTTGGTGAGGCACCCTAAAAAAAATGCATATAGATGTTAGTACATACATACAATGTGAGGTGCGACACACAAGTAATGAAGATAAAAATTGGAAGAAAGGGTAGAAATTTCTAAATGAAA
This sequence comes from Rhagoletis pomonella, assembly GCF_013731165.1. Classification (NCBI taxonomy): domain Eukaryota; kingdom Metazoa; phylum Arthropoda; class Insecta; order Diptera; family Tephritidae; genus Rhagoletis; species Rhagoletis pomonella. The sequence goes on along the minus strand of NW_023458567.1, from coordinate 12,082,180 downwards.
GAGAAAAATGTGTAAAGCTAAGCTAAACAAACAGCTTCAGGCAAAAGTTATGTATTCGCAAATGTATATGTAAAACATGAAGAACTATGTCTGCATTTAGTTATCTCTGAATGCTTTGCTAATTAAACTTATACCTTTGCAGTTCAATTGCAGTCAGCCAAACGTCAATTAGTTGTAAAGAAATTCACGGTAAACAAATGTGAAGTAGCGAGTATGATAAACAGCAAGCCAATGGCGAAAAAGCGGAGGTAGAGCAACAAAACAGCATTGCTTGCTATAAACAACTGCCACCTACTTACTGCGTTTGCACGTCAACCAGGGTTGCCACTGACGAAAAAGAATACTTGCCATCCACTTGAAAAAAATCTACCAAATCTGGAGAATATCTACCAATAACTTTTTTTAGTTATTTTAATAAGAACTATTGTTTTGTTATTTTTTTAATTACTGCAATGAAAATTAAAAATGTTTTTAAGAAACTTTTAATTTAACTAATTATACAATGAGACTTCATCATTTGAAAAAACATTAACTGGAGTTACTATAGATAAATACAGTGACTCAAAAAACGATTGGTGATTTTTTTTATATTCACAATGTTTTTCAAGTAAAAATTTTTTTGTATTTCATTTTATATAAGAATATTATTATCAAAAATTCAAGCTAAATACAATATTTAGAAAATTTTTAAAAAATTTCGTCTAAATTTGGAAGTTTTTACTCTGAATTTTTATAGCAATTAAAGGCGTGGAGTTGAAAATTCTCGTTGATTTTTTTTTTTTAGTTTTTTTGTCGCCTGTCTTTTGTGGTTTTTTCATTTAGCAATTGCGTTGATGTAATTTTTTTTCGAACAATCATAATACATATATACCTGTTCATTTTTTCTTTTTATTTAAATAATCATTTAAAATATTTAAAGCGCTCGAAAATTAATGCAATAAAGTTGACTACACTTTTAGCAAGACATTTTTAATATAAAGATAACTACGAAAAATAAAGCGGGAACGAAAAGTTGTATTTGTTTTTCAAACAAAATAATTCAACAAATACATATCTACCAAAATGAGAAAAAATTTACCTTTTTACCAACCCAAATTTTTTCGAACAATTTTGGTAACAATTTACCAAAGTGACAAGCCTGACGTCAACTACAGAGCAATATACATACATAAATATGTATGTATGTACATACTTTTACAGATACACTTCACTCAATTTGCGCTTCACAGCACATTGAACTGCCAGCACCTTATATTCTCACTAAATATTTATCAGCCATCAGTGAGTTTAATTAACACCCGCCTCATACGCTGGCACCATTTGTAAGCGTACAATTACTAGTTAGTATGTATATATATATATATAAAGTATTGATTTCTATTTGCAAGTAGTGTTTATTTGTATTTACTTTTTGCCAATATTTTATCATCTATAGATCAAAGCAAAACTTTCTATAGAATTTCTAGTCTGCACTAAGCTAATCAAATGCCTTTCAATGTTTATGAAATCACTGCCATAATTCTTTGTGTATTTTTCACTTTAAGTAGATGGTATAAAGGAGGAGTAACGTGGATTAATTAGTATGAAATAGAACTTTATAATAAAACAACTATTGAATAATAAACGGTATTGCAACGTAGGTAATTGAATTGTAATTGAAAGCAATCGATGATATTAAAAAGCATAAAGGTAATAACTTACTACACAAACCTCTATGTGAGCTGCCCTAATGATTCCTAAAAGGGCCTTGTTAGTAAGGGTTTGACCATTAGAGCTTTAAATAAATTCACGAAAAATATATATTCTGCCTCTCCAGATTGTTAAAAAAGAAAAGAGCTATTTCTGAGAGAAAATCTCCAAAAATCGCAAATATTTTTTTTTTTTAATTCATGAATTCGACTTAAAAATCTTTTATGTAAAAATGAGATCTTGTTATAACATAGTTTTTAAAATCAACAACAAATATTTAATATTGGAAAATGTTCGATATGCTACAACAAAATCGATAACAATAAAACATCAAACATCAAAATTAAAGCTTTAACTCCATAACCTACTTATCGCATGTTTTGACGCATTTACATGATAGCGTACAAAAAATTTAACTCAAGGGAAAAAATCACCAAAGGTGATCTCCTAGATTTTTACGCGCAAATATAAAAAAAAAACGCCAAATTGGCGCCAAATCGCCCAATCTGGACATTTTGTTTCACATGCTCTCAAATACCGATAAGTCTTTTTAATTAACTCTGATCAGTATAGAATCAGCTTCCGATTTTTAGGCGCATCTGAAATACCATTCTGTTTTAACCCTCAAATTACCTAAGAATGGCAAATAATACGAAACTACATCTTTTTCTTTGTGTCTCCTGAACAATTTCAAAAAATGGACTTGCACCTTCTCAGCCTTAGGCAACGATTTTCCTTTAACCGAGAGACTTATTTTATTTAAAACCCTTTTAGTCTACTCAGATGCGTTCAATTGGCGAATAAACTGAGAAGGATTTCCGAATACGTAATTTATTTTGGAAAGTTGCTTGGTTCTAGCTCCACTGGCGCATGCAAGAAATAATAATAATAATAATAATAGATTAGCCCTTGCACATATGGAAGTGTTTGGCCGAGCTTCCTCTCCGATTTGCAGCGTGCGCCTTGATGTTGTCACAAAAAGGGGAGGGACCTACAGTTTTACGCCGACTCACAACGGAGATCGTATTTTTATGAGAAGCTGTTTTTTCATGGCAGAAATACACTCGAAGGTTTGCCATTGCCTGTCGAGTGGCGACCGCTGTTAAGAAAATCCTTTCTTCTATATTTTTTTGCGATGTTGCTTTGACCAGGGCTTGAAGCCAGGCCCTGAGTAGTGGTACCGCGCACTGCTAACCACTACATCACAGCGGCCGCATGCAAGAAATGAACAGATATAAATACAATAACGATATCAACTTAGCAGTGATGTTCACATTTAATTGCAATACTTAACTTACTTTGCTAAATGAGGCAATGGTTGCATAATCTGTGCAAACTTATTTGAGCTCTACACATTTATGCATATATATACAATAGGGTGGCCAAAAATACATAGAGGGAAAATCAACTATTTTAATTTTTCCCACGGCCTCCCCGCAGAATTAAAGAATATAAAAAATAAGGAGGCACTGGAGCCACAATTTTGTGCCACAAACCTACAGAAAACCTAGAGAAGAATGTAAAAACAAAAATTAAAGACATCCATTGAGCTGAGGGGGCCGCCCTAATGTACATATGCACATATGTACTTCCATCTGCACGTATGCACAATCGTATTGACAAAGTCACTACTGCGCTCATTACATAAGTGCGCATGCACTTCAGCGTAGTCATGTGTGCCCCTCTAAGTATGCTACTTTTATATATATATATAAATACATATATACAAGCCCAACAAACAAATAAGCGGCTTCATTAAATACACTTGTGCGTCAGGTGGTCATAATAACTTCATCAATGAGCCAAGTAAGTATGTATGTATAAACGACAGCGCCAGAATCACCGCCAGCGTTCGGACTTAGCTCCGATCGGAGTAGATTTACTCCGATTTTTTTTTTTTTATGTAAAATCAACTCCCTACTCCGCTTGACCTAAAAAATGCACCGACGTTTATTCCTTTTTTCCATTCACATTAAGAATTTATTAAAAATAATTTGGTAAGTTCTTAAATTCTTGCTCAATAACTTCCACCAAGGCTTTGTATAGCCAGGTGTAACAGCAGTTGTCACTTTTACTCCTTAACATTCCTTGCGGAATCACTACATATTTCCCAAAGCAGGGGATTGATTAAGGACGAGAAAAATTTTTATGTTTAGCAACTTGGCAGAGTATATGCTGCCGTTAGCTATTTTACCGCACAGCAGTGCTGCTGCCGAAAGAAAATTTTTTTAGAGATGAATCCCATTAAAAATAAATACAGGAATAGGCTTATTGTCGAAACAGTTGAAAAACTACCTATAATATAAATATGTATGTATATATTTGCTTATATATATATATGCAAAATAATGCGTTAGTATAGAAAAAAAAATTTAATGAATGGAAAAAGTACCTAAAGATGTAACAATTTTTCCTTATGAATAAAAAAATATTAATCAGTAGTCCGAACGCTAATCACCGCCATCACCATCACAATCACGCTCTAACGGGCAACACTAGTAACATCAGTAGCAGTGACAGCAGCAGCAATCAGGGCAAAAGCTCACCATGTAGAATAGTATGTGAACTCAAATAACAAGCGTGGTAACCAAAACAGCAGCAGCAGCTGAGGAGTACATGTAAGTGTGTATTTATGTGAGTCTTTGTAATAGCATTAGCAGATGCGGGTACGCAGCCCGGCAACAGGCAATGGCAGCCGGCAATGCAAGGCAAATAGTGCCAAAGTGTGTGTGTATATTAGGGTCGGAATTGTAATGCGCTCACCCCCTAGGAATGTTCTATATCGGAAAAAAAGTACATTTATTTTGAAATGAAAAACTATTCAGAGGTCGCTCAAAGCGCTCACAGTTTTCCATATATTTTTTATTTATAAAACTCTGGTTCCCTTTAGGAGGCTTTCGATAATAATACCCAACGTGCATTTTTGGACTACCCTAGTGTGTATATGCGATCGCATAGTTACTCACCTGTGTCTACTTGAAGTGATGTGTCGTCGCTGTTGTTGTTATTGACGTACATAGTTGTTGTGGCCAATGTGGGTGTATCATCCATGAACAATGGGGTTCGTCACTGGAGCGCTTTGTTAATTAGCAAACAATTCGTAGAAGCGAATTTAAGCAGGCTAGATGGGTGTGTATACACAAATACTTGGAAGCACATTACATGCTTATGTACATATGTAAATATTCGTTAAGAGCTCTGGCAAAACCCACTGGCCATAATGTGAAAAAATAGAAGTAATAAAAATAAAAAGATGTACAAATTGAAGAAATACTTAAATGAGGAAGAGATAATTTATTATTAGATATAACCGAGTACGCCTAAATTGCTACCTAAATAGGGAAGAATCCTAAATCACTTAAAAGTATTGGTAATGTAGTGAATAAGGACAATTTAGGTTTTCCTTGAGCTACTTTTCAAGCTAAATTGAACTGTTAAAATATTTAAGCGAGCGATTAAGAGTAGACATATTATAATTTTTTAATTTTTAATTCATTTTTTTTTTTTTTAAGTGATCGAAAAAAATAAAAAGCCAAAATAACGAAGAAATTTTAGCGAGAAAATAAAAATCACAAAATAACTATTAAATTTGACTGACAAAATAATAATCTAAATTTTTATAGAAAAAATGTAAATGAAATCTAAAAACAAAAATGTTGGTGTTCAGTTATGTAGGTCTTTGGTTTTTATTTATGTATTAAAAATGAAAGAAAAAATCAAAACGATTTTGATATGAGCAAATTTCTCTGGACAGGTGTGCTAAGGCGGTGTTCACTTACACCAATCGTAACCTGGGGTCACTTTCAACTTTCACAAGCAATTATGAAAACCTTAGCCGTCGCCTACGAGTTTTGACTAGAACTCCAGAACAAAGATTCAGCATAAATGTTATTGGAATTGTGCCAATATTTAAATTGAAATTAGAAAACCTAATATAATTGATTTAAAGCCATAGTATTTCGCTACATTTCTAATGAATTCCTGTCACTAGGCCAGCGTTAACATTCAAAATAAGTAGTAATGCTCGTTGAGATATGAAAATAATTTATTTTAATCCAACAATTTTTCAACCGGATGCTACGTTGCAATCTTTCATGCAATAAAATAGCCCATACATTATGCAAATGTGGACATTAATTCATTGCAAATAATTTATACCACACACGCCAATGACAATGATAATTGTAGTCAACGCTCTTGAACACACTCACATACATATATACTTATATATTGTATACTTAATCCAATTTTAACATCAACATTTTTTGGCTATTTTCAAGCTGCACACATACACACACACAGCTCACTGTGGCATAACATTGTGCTTGGCTTACATAATATTGGCTGTCGTCTAAATATACATATTATGCAAAAGTATGTATGTAGAAAAAATATTTTTATATTAATTCAATGTAATGATTTCAGCAAAAATTATGATTACACGTCAATTGGCGTTAAGCCAAATAAATAAAGATTATATGTGGCAGTGGCAGCAGCAAAACAGTAAAAACAAAAACAAAATTGCCCGCATATGTCAAAATATTTGGCAAACAAATACAAACGAAAACATTTTTTGGCATGCTGGCAGACAGACAGACATATGCGCGAACATTGACTTTTAGCTACGCACAAAACATATGTTGGGGTTACTCATACGCAATGTATGCCGAAAGTATTGATTGTTGCTTTGCTGATATTAATTTATGAAAATCTGTTATGGTAATAGGATAAATCTGCTTCTTTTTTTTTTGTTGAGCTAATTTGAAAATAAACAAATGTGAAGTGCTACATATCTATTTATTGACGGCTACTTAAATTGATTTTTTGTTCAGATACATATAACAATTCGGTTGCTTTAAATAATATTTTAATATTCAAGTAGAAATAGTTGTAATTTAATGCGAGTCCCGGCCTAAAAATTGTCTAAAAATCTCAATATGTCGTGCAGAAATCTGTAAAAACCCCGAAAACCACCAAAAATGCGAAATGTCACAAATCCCAAAAAAAATTATCGAAAACTGCGAACTGTAAAAAATCTGTAACCAACCAAAAGTCACAAACCTCAAAAAGGCAGACAAAAATTATCGAAAAAAAACTCAAAATTAAACATTAAAACTTTCGCAAAGGGTAAAATACCACGAAAAAGTACAAAAATTCGAAAAATGCCGCAAAATGTTTTAAACGGTAAAAATAAGTACCCGAAATATCTCGCAAATTTATATAAAAGTCATAAACACCCTTAAAACATCGGCAAAGGTACCAAAACAAGGTCCATAAAATCCCATAAATGAAATTTGGTAATGACCTAAAATAATTCCAAACAATCTGTAGAAATTTGGAAGAGTTTAAAAAAATCGAAAACTAATACAAGCACAATAACGATCCCAAAAGTCTAAATTTAAAAAAAATACAAATAAGTCATGCAAAATATTTGAAAATATCTTGAAAAGGCTTTTAAGAGTTCTGAAAAAACTTCATTCAGACATAAAAAAAAGTTCTCAAAACAAAAAAAAATACACATAAAATTAAAGCTTAAAACGAAAATTCGAAAACATCAAGCTACTAAAAAAAATCCAAAAATTTTTCCCACAAAAAACCATAACAAAGTTCCAAAGTTCCAAGAAAGTCATCAAAAATCACAAGTTCCCGAAAATATCTGAAGGGGTGTCTAAAAAAACATTCCCAAGATTCTAGAAAAAATTAAAAATTTCAAAGATAATCAGAGAACAATTACGAAAAATTCTGTAGAAAATTTTTGAATTTAAATAAAATTCTCAAAAATAATAAGATAAATCTCACAAACGCGTGAAAATCTCTCGAATCTAAAAAAATTGAAAATAAGTCCAAAAATTCCGGATACTTTAAAATGTCATAAAAAATTCTAAAGATTCCGAAAAATACTGCTAAGATCAACATAAAACACAAAAAAAAATCACGAAAATCTCGAATAATGTTCAAAAACCATTCTAAACTATCGAAAAAAATTGCAAAATAATATGGGAAATATCCGAGAAACAATTGGTAAAAATTCTTTAAAAGGAACCAATAGATTTCTTGAAAAATTTCAAAAATTTTCCAAACAATGCCGCAAAGGAGCAGCATGGTCAAAAAAATTCTGGAAAAATTTGCGAAATAGCTAAAGAAGTCTGAAAGGATATTGTAAAAATGTGTAGGATCACAAACATAAAAGCTCGGAAAATATCACGACAAATTCAAAAAACCAATTAACAGACATTGCCGAAAAGGTCCGAGAAAAAAATATTTAAGAGAAAATATACTAGAAAAATTCTAAAAAAAAAATCCAAAGAGCTTCTCAAAATCCCAATTACAAATTTCGAAAAACTCGCAAATTTAAAGAAATTCGATAATAAAAAAACTCAAAAATTCAAAAAAATATAAAAATTTCCATAAAAGTCCCATAAGTAATGAAAATCCGTGGGAAGTTAAAAAAAAAACAAAAAAATTTAATAGCAAATTTTCTAGAAAAAATCTAATATAAAAATCCAAATGAACTTTTCAAAATACCCAGTAATAATAGTCTCAAATAACTCGAATCTAAAAAAAAATTTTGAAGAAACGTGAAAACAAAAAACTCAAATATTAAAAAAAAAACTAAATCTCCACCAGAAAAGTTCTAAAAATAATGAAAATCGTGGAGTCTGGAAAATAAAAAAACGGTCGTTTAAAATAAATAATTAAAAAACTAAATTTGATCTCAAAACACCAATTAACAGAAGTTCCTAAAAAGGTCAGAGAAAAAAATATTGAAGAGCAAATATTCTAGAAAAAATCTAACAAAAATCCAATGAAATACTCAAAATCCCAAGTAAAGGCTCGAAAAGCTCGATAATTAAAAAAAACCTAAATCTCCAGAAAAGTTCCAAAAATAATGAAAATCGTGGAGTCTCAAATAAATACAAAAATAAAAAGCGGTCCTTGAAATCCTGTAAAAATAGTGAAAAGTTTTGAAGCTCATAATACATGAAGGAACGTCGAAAATAAACGTAAAAAAATGTACTCCCGGAAAATCCAGAAAAATTAAGGCATTGGAAAACTCCCGAAAACTATCTCGAAAAATTTCTATAAAAACAACACAAACGAAAAATTACCCTACAAATTCCATAAATGCGTTGAAAAATCTTAAGAAGTCCTGAGAGGTCCCGAACAATTCGACCATATCCCGAAATAGTCCTTTACCAAATCTGTATGTATTGTAGATAATTAACCAAAAACATATAACCAGTTTTTAAATTAGCAAAAAGTTATGTCTACTTTTTAAATGGCCAATATTTAAGTCCAGTTTTAAAACTCGGTATATTTTTCAAATTTTCCATTCCAAAATCTTTCGGTTTGCTAATGCCTTTAACTCCTTTCTACTAAGATTGTTCTTTTTTTTCGATCTAAGCCACCCTCAAGTGGTTTAGCGACCACTTGGCCACCCAGCGCACACCGGCAAGACTATTCTCGTGGAAAGAGCCAGAGGGTAATTATTTTATTTTTTTTTGTGCAACATTTTTTATTTCAACAAATAATTACTTTCAATTAAGGTGCAATTATTGCACAATTCCCAAGTTTATGAAAAGAAATATTACTCATACGCCCAGGCCGTTGCTGCTGCTGCAGTGCATTAAAAGTAAAGTAGTCAGTTGCAGCAACTAAATTGAGTTCACTTTCACATCTACTTTTTTTGCTCTGAAAATTTCAGGTGCTTCACTGTGCCTATTTGGGTCAGCAAGTTCTCATACACACGTGTTTATGTACGTACGTACATACGTATGAGTGCGTATGTGCAAATGAAATAATTGCCTAAATGTATGCTAGTCATCATTCATGTCGCAGCGCAGTGAAAGAATATTTATGAGCCGACAGGAAAATAATACCTGAAAGAGGTTGAATACATACATATGTACATATGTATGCGTGTATGTAGACACAAATTACACACATTTATAAACGTAGGCATGTTGCGCACTAACTAAAGCACTCTTCAATGTGTGCAAGGTGAGTGTGGCTGTGCGTCTCAGGCATTTAAACACTTGTCTGCGTTAAACAATGAATAACTTCGTTATTAAATAACAAAAATAGAGCGGCAGGCGTGCTGGTAGAATTTATAAACACGCAGACATACACATGTGCGCGTTTACTACGAGTTGCGTTTACTTGCTGCATAATACACTCACACACATGCACTCTCGCATGTATGTATTTAAGTCAGCTCAGTGTTGAACTTGAAAGTAGCTGCCTACTCTGCTGTCAGCTTTTCAAGCGCTTTAATGTATGAGTTGCAATTTTTCATTACCCCACGCAAACAAACACGCAAACTGTATTAAGGATACACTTACAAAAGGCAGTCTTCCACATATGTAAGTATAATGTGAGTTACAAAACAATTCAGTTACATGTATGTAGATGCATATGTATGTATTACTTGCCGCGTGTGTTAGTTAATATATGTACATATGGCGGGTTTGAAAATTATATAACAGCCGTTATGCCCACTGACAGTGATAAGTTGCGGAAATAATGAATGTGCACGCGCTCACAGCTAATGTGTACGAACTGCCTGTGATGCTGGGGAGGGCAGTAGGGCGGTAAAAATTAAGAGAAATTTGCATTGAGAAAATATGCCAAGGAATCTTCTTACGAAATGGGACACAAAAGTGACAGTAAAAAAATAAAGAAGCAAGTGGCATAAGCTTTCAAAATAGAGACAGTCCACAAAATGTAGCATACGAAAACTAAAGGTTTACATGCTAAGTCCACACAGTTTCCGTATAGAGTGCTGCAATTTGTAAACAGAGCTATACATACTAGGACAAGAAATACTATTTATTACGTCCGCCTATAAATGAAGTACCAACAAGTAATTTTTAAGCAAACCGACTTAAAACCGATTTCAATTCTCATATAAAAATTTAAGATTATCGTTAATTTCTTCACGATCCAATCATCGGATCTAATCTAAATAAAATTAGTGTGGGACCACCCTTGAGGCACCACCTTTCAGATGTAAAAAGAATTATCGTAATCGGTTAACGTGGTGCAAAGTTATGCGGTAAACAACATAAAAAAAATATATATACATATATTCTGACGAACTGATAACCTCCTCCTTTTTTGTAGTCGGTTAAAAATTGGCAGAATTTTTAGGTTAACAAAATTTTTTACCAAAGGTCCAATTTCGAACTTCGAAGGCCCATAGCTCGATTTTGGAGGCTAACTTCGAAAAACGGAGAAATCACTTTCTTACCTATGACTCAATCTCTTAAAAAAAATTGGTTTGGTTCAATACCCAGAAAAAAAGTTAATTTTGCCGTACAGTGTTAAAACACACTGGTGAAAAATGCCTATCAGTTCTTCGAATTCACTGAATTTTCAAAATTTTCAAATAACTTAATTTTCAATTTCTACTTTTTTGTTATATTTTCAAATTTTTACTATTTTACATAGTTGAAAGTCACAGCAAGTTTGATTATTTTCGCAGGTTTAGAAAATAACAAAAATTAAAAATATTTTGGACTTTGTGCAATTATTAAATTTCTTGAGATTTCTTATTTTTAGGATAATTTCCTAAATTTTAAAAACTATCGAAATCTGGGAGATTCTAGAAATTTTGGTAAAATGAGAATATTTTGAAATGTACAAAATTATAAAGATTTTAGAAATTTTTTATTTTCCAAAATTTTGAGAATTTTATTTATTCTGAAATCCATCCTAAAATGTAAAGATGTGAAACATCACAAATTGTCGAAAAAGTCTTATGTTCATGGTACTTGTGTATAAAACCTAGAAAATTCTTAGAATTCTAAAATATATTAACATTTTTGAAAAACAAAAAAATTGTCCACTTTTCTGAACATTTATTTTGTGCTTTGTCTATATACTATTTTAGTATGTTATTCACGATATATGTTGAAAAAATATCCCCCCCCCCCCAAGAATTGCCGCTAGGTCCGCCCCTGGTGGTGATGCTGCTCGCTACTCGACCCTTATTTAAGCCTCAACAGCAGTGAGCATCAGAAGAAGGAGCGCAGTCGTGTACACGTCCCACCGCATCTTGCAGTCGTTAGCCTGACCGACCGTAGCCGCCATCCCATTTAATACCTACTATGTATCGGCTATGAGCGACAACGGGAAGGGGTCCACCACCGAACAATCTATCAGTGCATTCAGTATATATGCTCTCATTGTTTTAGGAACCACGATTCTGCAGTGTAACCAACGGTCATCATCAGCATTTTCTCCGTTTCCAAATGCCACCGAGGGATCCACTAGAGGTTTCACTCTTGTAATAAGCTCTTTCATAGCTCTGCACTCGCTCTCCTTCAGTACGACAGGCCTCTAGCTTCCTGTCGCTAAAACAGCATGGCCTATCAAACGACTGTAACCACGGGCCAATAACTCCATAAGCACGAGTAGTTAACACAATAAATGCTTAGCAGATTTGAAAATTCATGAGCATGCTTACTTTACTATGAATTTACTATCTTCTCATAAAATCACTTTATTATCGCAAATGCATATGTGTGTATGCATGTATCTCCATCACATACGTGTATCAGTATTTGTTATGTATAAATATTTTATTGCAATTCAACAACTAGCGTTCAAGCAAACAGGCGGTTGATTTTAACGACTGCTCTGTCACTTTTACTCGCTTAGTTTACGAGCATTTGCTCTCAGCCGATTTCATGGGACAATGCCACTGGTACGTGTAGTTACGTACATACATATCTTGGCTTCATAATGGAGCGAAAAAAATCTTAGTTGTAAAAATGCCACTAACTGCTTCCGCATATGTAATCTCTACATTCATTTAAAGTTATCGCTTTACCACAAATAGTACGCATCATTATTTTAATGTTCATGGCAATGGCATGACTGACACCTTGAACTCTCTTCGGCAATTCGAATGTCGAGCGATCGAGATCACAAATGAATGATGTGTGCGAGTACATAAAAAACGTAAGTCGATAAATTTGTTATGCTTTTTTGGATACCCACTAGTATGCGCTCGAAATGCATATAAATTTAACTAACACATAAGCGAATTCTGTTTAGTTTTATAGGAATGTAAATGGCAGAATCAATGGGCAAAAAAAGTCAAGCAATTACATTTTCTGCGGAGGTGAAGTTGAGATATGAGTTGGCATTTAAAAGAGATTTGCAAGAGACTCATTTTTCAATGCCTATAAAATTTAACTTTAATCATGTGCCTTATACTTCGAATGCTCAACCTTCTTAGGGAGCCATGTAATTTCTTTTTAGTCTGCCTAAAACCAATGTAAGGCATTGTAAAACGAATTTAATTTGAGGCTGACCATTACGTGACCAGCAGAGCTTTTGTACAGCTGCTTCTGAAGCGAATCAAATGTCTCCTACCGCAGTTTTCTCCTCAAATGATATCTTCGTTTTACGCGTAACGAATATTACACAGGCCGACAAAATTTCATTAAATTTTCTAACCAAGAATCGGACTATACTTTTCCGAAGGTCTTTGACGTGCTGAATTCGAATCTGAACCCAGAATAGCCCAATCACGTCAGGTTTTCGAAATATTCTAACCAAAAAGTACAAAAATCATGGTTTTTGAGCACATTTGAGCTCCTGTAACACGATTTAAAAAAAAAAAAATTTTCAGAAAGATCATCGTTATCTAAAAGTACTACTCCTCCCCTCCAAAATTCATTTTAAAGCCTTAAAAAATCTTTATTTGTCACCGAGAAGTCGTCTGTTGAATTGACTGAGTTTTATCCAATACTCCTGATTTTCAGAATATCAACGAATTTACTAAACTCAGAGAGATCGAAATAAACGAGGTCGCCGACGAACTGGTTGGTCTTCTTACATACTTACTTTTTCGAGTGAGAAAACTCGGTTCGCAGTAAGTATTGGTAAGCGGTATGAGGCCCTAAATTGATCAGTATAATTCACTAGAAAAGGCATAAGTAAAGGCAACATCAGGTTTCGCAAAGAATACATAACCAGCCATTACCAGCTGAGCTTCCACATGCAGCGCATTGACCTGGCAACGGAAACGGAATGACGTCTTTCCTTCTCTAGTCTATTCACCGTTCTCTTCGTCAGCGTATGCACACTAATCACCTGACGTAATTGAGTTTCGCGTTGTCGTTTATCGCAGGTACTTTAGAGATATCAACTTCATATTTCAGTGGCTATTTTCCAATTAAGGGTACATGCATACCAGTAAATCGTAGACTTTTGGTTGTTTTCGGGTTTGTTTTTGTTGTAGCGGCTACTCATCCCTGCCTAGATCGGATTGTCCCTCAATCGTTGTCATCAAAATCAACTAACGGGAGACGCAGAAAATGTGTAACTCCGACTGGCTTAGTCCATAGAGACAGGGGTGTAAGTTAAGTGGGGTTTTCGGGGTCTTAAACATTGGTAGGGTCACTAGTCTTGCTTGAAATAAGTTGTACTTTACGGATCGGATACCCAGCGCATAACCTATGGGTGGAAAGCTTAAAAGCACCATTATATAAGCGAGATGCTTGCAGCGGTACCCACTGGTAAACAGAAGCTGCCAACTTCAGTGCGTCGCTTAAACCGAATACGTCGTAGTTTTCTCTCTAAAACGTTTACTGTTTCTGTCTAATGACCCAAAACTTCGCATGGATAGATTATGCAGCACGAAGTCCTTACCCCATTGTGCCCGCCTTATGACTCCAAGAGGGAGTGGTTTTTTAGCTTTTGCCGACTGGGAACGGACTGGCGCTATTGCAAGGAGAAGCTTCAATGACTTTCTTTGCAATACTGAAAACACTTGTTCAAAAGAGTTTCGAAACTTAGTTTCCTTGAAATCATCGGATACCTGCACATTCGCCTGCTTAACTGTAAAGCAAGAGAGGGTGAGAAATACAGTTTGTAGGTACCACATGTTTGTCGTTGGAACTGTTTCGGTAATGGAAAAAATTAAAAATATGCCAAGGTTTGAGAATTACTCATGTACATATATGTATAAGTGAACTCTCGGTTGCTGTATATCCAACCTTAATTTAAAAAATTATATATATTTTTTAAAAGCAAAAAGTTCGAGTAATTAGAATCTATTTGAAGTCATTAGTAAATTAAGCCTACAATTGCTAGCGAGGAAATATAAATTAAAAGCATTACAAATTAAGACAAAAATCAAAACTTTTCACAGCAAATGCACGAGCATTAAAAGCAACCCCAAAGCCAACCCAAAACCACTTCAAAGGGACCTCAAAGTCGCCTTAACCAACTACGTATAACTTTACTTACAAGTGTCGGTGTAGTACTTTTAAGCCAGCCACAAAGCTATTTAAGCAATTTCAAATATTTACGCGGCCTACCCCAAAGAAATTTTAGCTATTAAATTTGGTTTATGAATTTAATTAATTGTAATAAATATGTCTTGCAAATGGCGCAAAGCTGCTGATAAGCCCATCTGAAGCTACAAAATAGGTGAGGTGAAATAATAAATGTGGCGCACAAAAAGCTACAAAATCTAAAAATCTTAACAAGTATAATGCTGGTAGCAGATTTATGTAGGTGAAAGCAAATAAAAATTAGAATATTTTGATTTAAGTACATGCGGTAACAAGACAGCTCAGAGGTTGGGAAGAAAGCAAAAAAATGTTAAGGGAAAATACAAGTGGGCAGTAGGAAATAAAGGGAGTGAAACAAACAATGTATTTTATTTAGCTTTATTGGGCAATTCTGGCATCTGTTTTTCAACTCACCACAGTCTTTCGAAAGACAATTGTCAATTCTGGCAACTACCTTCAAAGCTGTCTTTCGAAAGACTAATTAAAATATCTACTAACGAGGAGGTCTTAGTGGTATACTGTTTGCTTTTTAGCAATAAGTTTTTTAAAAACAAACTATACTTTCAAAATATATATTTGTTCTGTTTAAGATAGTAAAAATTAATAAATAAAAGAAAAATTAATTCGCAAAAAAATATCAACAAGAAGGAAAACTATTTATAAATTAAGTTAATTTAAAAATATTTTTATTTAAGTAAATACAAAAAATTTAATAAGACCCTTATATACATACAATCTTTTTAAAAATAGAAACTGGGAAAATTAAAAAAGTTAACCAAAAATAAAAAAAAAAATTTATAAAATGAAAGAAAAACAACTTCGTGCTCGAACCGTGCCTTGCCCACTCGGCCATTGCCGCTGTTGGAGTGATGCGAGCTAAGTAAATGGCATACAATACAGGTGATTTCTCTCAAACTATCTTTTCACCACGAGTGGTGAATGAAAGAGCTTTTTTTCTAAAACTTTTTTGCTAGAATAACAAAAGTCCTTCGAACTACATGTGTATCTTGCCTATGCTTTCATTTGTCTTACGAAAGACTTTTTACTATTTTAGCCAGAATTGCCCCGTTAATCTTTTCAGCATTGGATATAGACAAAGCATTGGTTATACGGGTGTCAGTGCATTTCCTGCCTGCCACTGAGCACTTGATATCCGCTCGCCTAATTGAATAACAATGCCACTCCCACTCAGCTACGCTCTTAAGCTCCTTCTGAATGCCTTTCAACTCACTTCGGTCATTTCAAAACCACAATCGGCTGAGTAATGAGTAAACGCGCGTACGTACATAGGTATTTAGTTTTAACAGGCCGCAAATCATAAATACTTTTTCTGCGAAGCATAAAAATAAATACTTTCAATTTAAAAAAAAAAGTTTTACGTGCTAGAGAGCAAAGCGAAGAAGGAAAATACATAAAAATGTTAAAGCGGTAAGCTCATGCCGAAGAATACGGTGAATATGGTATGGCAAGCGCATATAAGGAACAAAGCCATCACCAGGATGCGGCAGCTATAAAAAATCTTAAACAGGGTAGGTTTATGCATATACTTTTCCGCAGGTAATTAATATTTGTTTTTATTTCTCGAATGTTTTTTTTCTTATTTTTTGTACTTCGACTTTTTGCCAATTTTCTTGGCGGTACTAAAAGTAAACAAAAGGCAAAGTCACAAACACTTACGCTGCCATTATATAGAAGCCAATATATTGGAGCATATCCTCCAAATTGGCTTACGAAATGAAAAAAAGATCGGAGAGAATTGCACGCATCTTCTGTGAGTTTAATTATAATTAAAAATTAATGACGAAAATGCTATTAAAACATGTTCAGCTGTGGCGTCGACGGGCATCAATGTGGTAGTACATGAAAGTGTGTAAGGATATCAGAGACCGTAAATAAGAAAAATTTCTAGATTTTTAAATGAAAACGATATACTTAATAAAATAATTCCTGTTACTTTGAAGAACAGAACTTCTTCAGTGCTTTAAAGGTTTTTTATATATTAAAAAGAAACGGCTAAAAAGTCTGATTTTTTTCCCGACAAATCAAAATAAATTAGCTTTCTTTCAAGGACCGTAACGGTTATGATCTTCATAGTAAAAATAATAATTTAACCGTTAGAATTTTCGTTGTTATTGTTTTTTTTTTATGATAAATACATAATTTTCCGTTGTTTTATGACTTTTTTGGATTTCAATTTTTTGATAAATTTTTGTATCGTCATTAAACATGAGCACATTTGTACACAAGGGTATTACTTTGGGGTTTTTATTTTTTCGATCACATGTATTGATCGAAAAAAATAAAAAATTAAAAAATTTAGGATTTGGCAAAGATCTAAAAATACAAATCCTGATATTTAAAGGTGAAATTTTGTCAACCTTCGGAACTGTTTAAAAAATTTTCTGGTATGTATTTTCGGAAGCTTTTTTTAATTGTCCATGGAAATTTACGAGGTTTTTCATAATTTTTGATTTATTTCGAGATTTTTGGGCACGCTACAGTTATTTGGGATAGTTAGGGATTTTTGTGGAATTTTTTGTTACTTATCGAGCTTTATCGTTTTGATCTTGGAGCTTTTAAATTTTTTTCTGGAGCTTTTCCAAAGCTTTCGTCATTCCACTTTTATCTCGGATTTGATTTTTTTTTTTAATTTTTTTTGGACCAGCAAGATTTCGAGCTTTTTCGAAAATTTTTTGGGCTTGCAGAGAAGTTTTTGGGATTTATTGGCTTGTCCTTCGGACTTCTTCTTATGTTTTAGGAACTTTTCGAAATTTGCAGCATATTTTCGGATTTTTTGACTATTTTCGCTACTTTTTGGAAACATTCGCGACTTTTTGAGAAATATGATATTTTATTCGGACCGTTAGGAGTTTTTTATGGCGATCTTCCAAAGTTTTAGTAGCTTTTCATCTTTTATACGGGAGCTTTCACGAAGTTTGGAGTCATGAAGGGTGTTAAGAGAATTATTTTTAATTTTTGTTTTGTAATTTTTAAGGACATTTTAAGACTTGTCCTCACTTTAGACCAATGATTAGAAATTAGTGAAACTAAAAAACGCTATATCAGATGTCTTCCGCGTGTCCTATTTTGAGCTTACAACTGTGAAGACAAATTCTCCGTGTATGATCGGTAAAAATCTGATTATGAAGGTAATAATTATCATAAATGTATGCCCGAAGAGTACCTTATTTAAGTGCTTCGGTGTTTGAATGTCTACACAATAGTACAAGAACGAGGGAAATACCGGAAATATTTTAATTCACAGCAAAGCCGATGAATTGAAAATGTTTGGAACCTTGTTATCATAGTTACCTACTCTCTACCACGAAGGTATATCGCCAAATTCCCTGATTGAAGTCAAACCAGAAACGAGAAAATGCGCGCCTGGGATGTCACGTCAAATGAATTCCAAATTTAGTAATGAAAGCTCACCCGTGGTACGTTCGAACTTCAACTTGTTATAGCCACCAATGCTGGTCACTGCCTAATCCGTATGAATGCCAGTGGAATTTGCTTGACAACAACTAACTAATGATGAAGTTGTTGTAACTTACACGAGTGTAGCCAGTAGAACCTTACCATAGCCCCACCCTTACTTTCCGACTGTTCAGCATCCTACTTTGATTTCAACAAACATTTCCATGGTTGCAACGTGATTTTCCTCTGAGTTGATATGAATTAATTCTTTTCTTTGAATTTCATTTTGTTTGGTGTTGTTTTCCCTGCGTCTCTCATGGAAACTACCCTTCCTTCGCATTACATATTTTGTTAATTAAATCTTTACATAAGCACTTACACATATTTATCTAAGTAACTAATTTTGAAACTGAATTACGTTCCTGCCATTATTATGCAATTAAGTATATGTACATATGTATGTGTAGCATAAATAGTTTCACTATTATCACTATACTTCTTGCTAGTTTATTGATCAAAGTTAACTTTCTTATTCTTGTGCTTAATGTGTCATTAAACTGCCAAAGACATACATAAATATGTATGTATGTATATCCATTCTATCATAACGCCATATGCATGAGTGATTTTATGTTGTTTCATGCGTAGTTATTTATAGCAAATATGCATACATACATACATTTATGTACATGTACATATACCTTCTAGAAAGTTCTATATACATACAAACACATTATGGTGACTCTTATTTTTCTAGCTTAATTTTATGTTTGTGCTACCCCTCATTTTAGTTCCTTTATATAAAAAAAATGAGTTAATCCGATCAGTGTAAAGTCTGCCCCTCGGTATCAAAAATCAGTTGATTCTTGGTTTCAAAAAAATTTTTCAGAGTAATCGCCCAAATTAACAGGGCAATTCTGGCAACTGTCTTTCAACTCAACTACTTTCTGTCTTTCGAGGGACTAGCTGAGAGATCTGCTAACGAGGAGATCTATAAGCGTTATTTTGTTCGTCTTTGGCAATGCGTTTTCTAAAAATTTAATGCAATATAAAAACAAATATTTTTCTTTTGAAAAGAGCGAAAACTAAAACTGACACCAAAAAATAAAAAAGTAATTAACATAATTAAGAAAAAATTAATAAATTAATTTTATAAATATTTAATTAAAATTAGAAAAATCTGTTTCTTCATGACACAATAAAATCCAGTAATTAAAAGAAAATGAAATTAAATAAAAAACATATTAATAAAATCAGTTTATAAAAATTAAATGAAATTTAAAAGAATATGTTTCTCTTTGAAACAAAAAAATCTAAATACTAAAAAAAAAATTAAAAAAGAAAAAAAATATTTAAAAAAATATGAATTCAAAAAAAAAAATTCAAAAATCATTAAAATTCAAAAACAAGTTTTTTAAAAGTAGCATCATCTTAAAACTAAAAGAAAACTTTATTAAAAACATAAAATATTTTTTTTTCTACAGTTTTCAAGGCAACGAACTGGCTGATGAATTGGCAACTGTGATTCATTCGCGTCCAATTGGACTGGAGCTAATTTTAGAGCCAAGCATTAAGGGAACGATCGTTTATATCAAGGATCTCATAAATAAAACTCATGAGCGCCGTTGGTGTGGTATTGAAACCCGCAGTCTTTCCTGAAAAGACCTGGCATGGTGGTATCAAAATTCCTTCTCAGACAAAAAAGGCGTGATCTACGAGCCCTCATAAGACTGACTACTGTGCACAATTTATGGGGACGACATAAGCATCATCGACGATCCACTCCTTACATCCGGCCTTCGCCAGACTTAGGTGATGCATTTTTGGGTCGGATGTACTGAAATGGACGAGATACTTTCTCCTTCACTCAACCAACAGCTAAGATTCATAAGGGGGTCTGATAAGTTTGCAGAGAAGCAATGAATTCCCACCCCACCGATATTTCCATTTTCTCTATATCCTGTCCGAGCGCTTGGAAAATTTTAAAAATTGTGTTTGGTTTTTCCGGGTACCCACAATTCCATTTAATTTCATTCCAAACCAAAGTTATTTGTCGCTAGCTATTTATATAATTTCTATTGCGGAAAGAAATGATTGCTTTCGAGTCTAATTTTCAATTTGATGCAATTTTTTGACTCTCGAACTAAATCTAAACTTTGGAATTAGTTGAATTTGTTCCTACATA
>NW_023458567.1:12058453-12061479 GCF_013731165.1 Rhagoletis pomonella | reverse complement strand
ACCAACAAAAGTAAAAACAACAATATTGATTGTGATGTAAAATTAAATATTTTCATTTACTCACTTATGTACATACGTACTTACATGTAAATATACATGTATATACAATTCGTAGTTTTTCATAATAATAATAATAATAATAATAATAATAATAGATTAACGCCTACATATATGTTAGTGTTTGGCCGAGCTTCTCCTCCGATTTGTGGCGTGGCGGCCGCCATAACAAAGAGTAAAATATACGAAAAATTAAATAAATATGTATTAAAAAAATCCTATTATAAGGAAATCTAGAAATACGAGAAATTGCCTAGGAAAACCAATTGAAAATTCCAACTTCGCATTCTTGAAAAGCCCAACTCAAGAAGTTACATAAAATCGAATGGGGACAATATGAATTAAATACATATATATTCGAACAAAAAGTATTCTAAACATTTAGGAGTCTTCGAACTAAAACAAAAAGGGGAAATTTAACTTCGAATTTTTTGAATTAAACTCAAACAAAGAAAATCTGTGAACAAACAAAATTTCTTATAAAATTTTTAAATAAAATTTACTTGTTGTTTGGTAATATTTTTATAACCAAGAACTTGCATAAAATCGAATAATTCAACAAAATATCCTGAAAATTTGGCAAATCTAACAAAAATAGCAGACTACCTCGAAAAATAAACAAAACAAAAAAAATCGCAAAAATAAACTTCTAATTTTTTAAATAAAAGCTTTTCATAGAAAATTTTGCAAAATAAGTAAAATTGAGCAAGGAAATTTTTGAAAAAAGTAGTTTCTTACTAAATTTTTCAAATAAAATTTATTTATTGTTAATTAATATTTTTTAAGAGAATAGGGGAAAATACAAATAAAAATTTTCATCATACAAAGTAACCTAAAATTTGATAAATCTAGAAAATAAAAGCAATAATCTTAAAAATAGAAAATTTAGCAAAATAAATAAACTCGAACATGGAAATTTTCAAAAAAAAAAGAAAAAATAAAGTTTTTTAAAGAAAATTTTAACAAAATAATTAAACGCGAAACAAAACAAAATTGGTTTATTATTAACAAATACTTTTGAACAACAGGCAGTAGCTAATGAAAAATTCAAAAATTCTTTATTAATCGTAATAAAAGAGTGAAGTGAAGCGAAGGAGTAAATTTGCAATTGGCGGTTTGCGCTACTTACAATTTTGGTAATTCGAATAAACGAATTTTCAAATGTACAAAAAATGAATGGCAGTACTGTACAAGAAAATTTAAATTTTTTTGTTATTTTATTGCATATATGTAATACTTCTATATTGAAAAAGAAAAATAAAATAACCAAAAATTTTTCCGTGAACGTGATTGGGGCGAGCTTTGTGGTAACCGGCGGATTTGAATAAGCAGCAAGAGATGTATACGTTACACTTGAGGCGATCACCATAACCACTCTTTAAAGATAGGATGAGAGGATCCGTGCCTTCCTTTCCAGCACCTTAGCCAGCATGTAGCGTCTGCCCGTTTTCCCTGATACGGCTAATTTTTAAGTAAATAGTATAAAATACTGACGCGTGCAATACGACTTTTTTCCTTACTTTTTGGTTCAAAAGTTCCACACAATTTTTTGTTTGCTTTAATTAAAATTTAATTTTGTAAAATATTGACGGTTACTGCACCGCTCCTGATTTTTTATTCTTTTCAAACGTCATTCTGGGTACATTGGTTGGTTGGTTTTCTCGTTCTGTAATTATATATCTGCACTCTAATGTTGGCGGATGTACTTTCAACGTACTGCCAATATAGAAGTATTACATATATACTTTATTGCCTTACAAAAATTTGAAACACAACGAAATTGAAAAACTTTTTTGATATAACGAATAATGAAGAATAGAAAAAGTACTTGAAAATAAAAATAAAAATAATAAATACAAAATATTTTTGTTATCTTTAAAGAAACGAAATAAATAAAGTTGTTTAGAAAGAATGAAAAAAATTAAATTTCACGTTTTTTAAAGAAACTTTGAAACTAGAAGATATAAAAGGATTTTCGTTTTGACTGGTCTTATTTCCGACGTAAAAGAAAATAAAAGAAAACTCACAAAAAATTCAAGAAGTGTAAATATTTTTTTTTATCAAAACTTAGCAAAAATAGTAATTTCGAACTTAGAAATTTTTGAAAAAAATATCTTTACAGATGTTTATTGACACGAAAGTTAAGACAATCATAAATTATTTAAAGTTTTTTTATTCGAATTTATAAAATTTTTTTCCGTGTAAACGCTAGTCCTTTGCATTAATCGCTTGCCTTGCTCTCTCTCTTTTTTACTTTCACATTCACACCAATGCACTCGTGTAATTTTTAAGCTTTTGGAAATCACTGCTTTACCTAAAAATCTCTGTCATTCATACGTATATAAGTTTTCGAAAAGTTTTTGAAAAGTTTGCCAACTTGCAATTATACAAGCGCAAACTCAACGCCGCGCCGAAGCCAAGACAAACGGTTGTCGCCAACCACTGAAACTCCAAAAAACCGCAAAATCCGCAAACCGCTGCAAGTGAATTTGTATGTATGTAGTTGTAAACCGCTTACTACCGCTTTCGTATATTTAAACCTGTTGAGACTCATCAAAGTTTGTATGCTTTTGCTGCAGGCATTTGAAAAGTACATAAATATTTTGTTGATGTTGTTATTGTTAAAATATGAAGCACAAGTGTTACAGTTATTGTTTATAGAATAAGTAAATATGTATGTATGTATGTGTACGAATATTTCCGGTTTTAGTGTTCTTCGTGGTGTTGCTAAGTTATGTGAAGCAATTTAAAATCAATCAAAGTTCAATCGAAAACTTTGTATTGGTTTGGTTACGCTAAGGAATGGCAGTCGAAAATTGACGAATGCATTTTCGATGTTCAAAATGTTAGAAATAGAGAAATGAATGGTAGATAAGATATGTATGTACATAGGTAAGTTTTCTTATTTCTCGTTTAAGAAAGTATGTAGGAACAAATTCAACTAATTCCAAAGTTTAGATTTAGTTCGA
>NW_023458567.1:12054441-12058353 GCF_013731165.1 Rhagoletis pomonella | reverse complement strand
AGTTTTCGCACGTAAGCTCCCTTTTCGTAGACCAGGTCACATATATAAATGTCGACAACTCAACAATTTTAATAGTTCGATACGTTGCGATAACTCAATAAACATGAATAACTCGATAAACTCCGCTGATACGATAATTTTAAGTAACTTGGTAGCTTCGATATCTGAACTTTTTCATGACTGCATTTATTTCGATTCCCATCGTAAAATTTAAATACATTTTCTTACCCTTTCAGTTACTCAATTGTAATTTTTCATTTTCGTCTTTATCTTAAATTTAGCCTTAACTTTTTGGCTTTAATTTATTTTTCAAGTCAAAATAATTTTCCGATTTAAAACGTTCACGCCATTGGATTAGCGCTTTTATTAGCAACAATTGCCCATAGCGCCAAAGTTTTCCAAAATTTTACGATTACTGCTTAAAATGCTAAAACCATCGAAATGGCTATAACGTCAGCGGAATAGCAATGAGATTGCATTGTTATTATTTCATTAATTTTATATGCGCCATTTTAATTGCATAACACATGCAAATGTTTGCAAGTGTTTTTTTTGGAAGGCAATAAAGTTTACAAATTTTATAAAACGCTAAAAACTTTCATGAACAAATTTGTGAGGTCGGTTAGCGGTGCGCTTGAATGAAGCTTTTGTCGATGAAAATTCGCTAAATAGTATAATATAATTTTTATGCCTGGAAGTATGCAACCGAAATGCAATACAAATGTAGTCAATGTTAGATTGCTGATATAGCATATTTTTTGGCACAACTGTTCATTTCGAATCCCAGTCTGCGGTAACTACTCGTACGTCGAATCACCCAAACACTTAGTTTTTACATTTTCATAATTTCGCAGCGGATTAATAAAAAAAAACAAAAAACAAATCGAATTTTTCTTGAAGATATACTATTGTCATCTAAGTTGGTTAAAGAAGAAAGAAAGAAAACCATTACGAATAGTGCAAGAGCTTTGTCGAATTTGGTATCTTCTCTACTTAATTATACAATAGTACATTTTTGTCATGCAACATCTTTGCATTCTCTGCATTCTTTGCTATCTCTTCCACTTGATTAAAGCGCTAAGGAAGTTATCTAAAACAAAGCGCAACATTGAAGCGCAATAATAAGCTCGTATGCCACGCTTTCAAAAAAAAAGACATACCCAAAAACAACATAATGCAATTCATTCATTCTTTTCGAAACAAACATATTCATACCAATGTGAATATATGTATTACTCATTTCCCCATCTCTCGCTAAAACTCAGTGGCAAGTGAAACCGACAACCTCACCCAACTACCATCTAACTTGTCTTTCCTACTGACAAATCAAAGCGTTTGTAGAACAGCTCACTTATCCTTCCGTCATAATCTCCTCTCGACTGCAGCTGACATAATCGCCATTCAAAAAGCATAAAACTGTGCACAAAAACAGCAATAGCAACAACGACAACATGAACAAAATCGCAAAACAAATAACCAAATGCCGACAAAGGCTGGAGGGAAGTCGACAAATGCCTTTACAAGAGCGTTCAAACAAAAGCTTGCAAATGAACGTAGATGAAAGTGAAAGGCGCGCGATGAGCTTTGTGTGAAAGTTAGTAGTTGTATCATTAATTGAAAGTGGGAGGTGAATAAAGCAAAACGGGACTTTAGGTATTTGCGACACTGGATAGTCATTTTGCCACTTATCTGCCAGTAAGAGAAGCTGTACATAATCAACGTGTAAAGGCTTACAGCGCTATAGCACAACAACGGCTGACGATTGTCTTCACTACTTCGTCTAAAACTATGCCGCAAATTAATTTTAAGCGATCTAATGGTGACAATTGGAGGATGGTTCCGTGCGCAGAAGTCCGTGAAGGTGGGAAAAACTGCCATTCACCTGCGAGTGGCCCGAAGTGATTATTGAGAGTACGGTTCAAATCGCAGCTCACAACGTTCGGATATTTAGATCCACGTATCCTCCAGGTAGCGACTAAACACCCGTTTGGAAGCGAGCGAAAGTGAGAAGGCGTAAAACTTTGCGTGCGCTGGGTTTGGGTCCCGCCGCGTTAAAACCCCGCGCAATGAAAAACAACAAATAATCTCGGATGAGACCAACATTTTCTGATGATGACCGCGGCAAACGTTTAAAAGACTATGATTTGAGCGTATGTATCTGGAATATCCGGACCATTAAAGGGAAAAGGTGTCTCTGCCCGGCTGGTTGATGTGCTCGGGAAGACTAAGACTGACATCGCCGCTCAGGCACAATACCTTACAAGAGCGAAGACCGATGACATCGACATTATCGGTAAGAACAAGGACTACATCTGTTCTGCCTTATCGGGATTAGATAGAGAAGCAAAGCGAATGGGTTTGCTAGTGAACGAGGCCAAAACGCAGTATCTCCTTTCATTACACAAACAGTCAGAGCATATGCGTCTTGGCACACACCGTCAATGGGGACAGTTACAAGTTTGAAAAAGTAGACAACTTCGTTTATTTAGGAACCACGGATGGATCAAAACTTTAAGGCCGGGTTGGTGGAAGCTCTCCATGAAAATTATGGATCTTTCTGACGGAAACAGTTGCCTTGAAAGATGTAGTAGACTGATTTCTGTAGAAAGTGACGTGAGTTAGGGAGTTACAGCGGCTATTCGGGCCTTTGACGATATGATGGAGCACTCGAAACTGGCAAGGAAAGTTTGATCTCCCTCTAAACCTCGTCGTTCTGTAGCAGCTGCCAAGAGGATGATGAGCTAAAATTATCCCAGCACTTTCCATTAGACTCCACTGGCTTCGCGAGGCTAATGTGAAAATATTTCAGCTCCCAGTTCCTAATTAACTCCGATAACCTCAGGCATGGAACTCAGTCGCATTTATTCAGTTTTCGAGGTACAACAAAGGACAATCTTCTACTTGTCCAGGTGCGTCCTGGAAACAATTCCAACGTAAGCTTTTTAGCAGAGCTTATAAAAAACTATTAAAAGCTTTCAAAAGCTCTGCCCTGCTATTTCAAACTCGTGCGAATTTTTCAAAGTTAGCCCACCTTTCATAATGCATTGAAAGCTTCGAAAGGCTCTGCATGGGCGCCTATGCGCTATATCCTTAACTGTTTGGAAAGCTTATAAAAGCTCTGCGGGCATACTAAGTTTTGTGTGTATCTTTGCTCTATGTCGGTGGTGGGCATCAGCTTGTCTGCGGGTAATTTGGTAATTACCGATCTATGATGATCACCCTCGTTTTACAGAAAAAGCTTTTATCATGTGAACATCCCACTATAGAAAATCTGCGGAATGCTGTAAAAGCTTGAAACGCATGCCTTTGTAGTGGCCAACTCAACTTAGAGATTGCAGAGAGGCTAAATTCTTCTTTATCTAAAAGTCTTTTATTACATGCCCAACTTCAGAGACTCCATAGATAAAATACTGCTTGCTATGCTTGGAACTCATTCAATTCTCATCTTGTTTATGAAATGTGTAATCAACATTAGCTCTCTATTTGTAAAGCTTTATAAATATTGCTTGAACGCACAATTAACTAAGCTTTATGGAAAAGCTCATCACTTCTTGATTCTGCCTTTTTTGCGCACAAAAATCTAACCTTCCTCCTCAACCTTAGTTTATAAATAAGCTCCCTACACCCTCTATCACAAACATTCTTCAACAAATTTTGCATAAATTTGCATTGCTTTCTTTTATATGCACCCGTTTTGATGCTATTTATTACTACGTAAATACTTTGCTGGTTTTATTTTATTTTTTACAATTTTCTGCTGCTTGAAATTGCACTCTCAAGTGAAAATTGCTGCGGTAATTACCTTCGCTGCTGCTTCCGTTGAGATGCTGAGACAAGCAAAGATTTCCAGTTTGCACTCCCGACTTCCTCTCGCAGTAACTTCTACCGATTTCATTTTTATAGTTTACTGGA
>NW_023458567.1:12049000-12054341 GCF_013731165.1 Rhagoletis pomonella | reverse complement strand
TGATTTTTGATTACTCACTTGCAACCAAAAATCCAAATACC
The DNA here is from genome assembly GCF_013731165.1 of Rhagoletis pomonella. Taxonomy (NCBI): domain Eukaryota; kingdom Metazoa; phylum Arthropoda; class Insecta; order Diptera; family Tephritidae; genus Rhagoletis; species Rhagoletis pomonella. The sequence continues at coordinate 12,054,300 of NW_023458567.1, read as the reverse complement.
AACAAACAAAAACATTGAGCTGTCAGCAACATTTGTAAGGACAACAGCAACATTAATGCCACCAACAACAACACACAAGCATATTAACACAATTACACAATTACAATGATGGCGACAAAAATTACCAGCATGATGCCGCAACAACAAAAGCACATATCTACTATAAATAGAAAATAACTGTGCATAAAGGGCGGAGTGGGGCTTCGCATAGACTGCTGACAGTTGTAGCTATGCATTATTAAGAGCATCATATAAATGTATATGTATGTATGTATATGCATATACTATATGTGCAAGTGTTTTTAGGCAAAATTCATACACATACCCATATACATACATATGTATGTATCTATATCTACCTCTCAATACTATGTCTGTGGGTTACTGCTTATTACAGCTAATAATGTCCATAACATTGTTTCCAATTGTTTTCTGGTTGGTCTGCTATTGTTACGTGCTTGTTGTTGTTGTTGCTGCTGGCTTTTATTGTATTCTAGCATGTTATTCGGTGGAAATTACAGTATCTAATGAAATGACAAGCTTGTGAAGTGCATATCAAAGTGCGAAACAGGGTATACATTGATTAAAGTGGAGGAGTAGGAAATTGCATATGTGATGTAATAGCCAGTGCCAGATGCATAATTAGTGTGGAAAAATATGCTTATTGAACATAAAATTACCAAGTAGGAAAAACGATAAAAAGACTCAGAATGCGTCTGGCTGCACTATCATTCGATTCACTTCTAGTTCGTTTCACAGCCTTTGTCTTCATCTTCATTCGCCCTTATATGTATCTTAAGCTCGATCTATATTTTTGTATTTATTCTTTCTGTATCTTTATATTTATCTTGATCTTAATATGTGCCATAAATAGGGCAGCAGCAACTCGACGACTGCATATTTATTGGGTACCCGGCCACAAGGGCATTACAGGTGCCGAAATTTTAGATGAGATTGCCAAGAGCGGAATCCACTTGAACTTGCTATTCTCTTGTTCTAAATTCTCAAAAAGCGTTGACATCCTAAATGATGCATACTTCGAATATACTTAACTAAACCTCTTTCTTCATCTGGCATCACTAGGTACCTATTGGTCTTTGTGGGGCGGTCAGCCAGCCAGAATAACCTAACCTAACCTATCTTAATATGTATTTATTATTATCTTTACCTTTATCTTAATAAATTTTTGTCGTTATATTTGTGTTTATCTAAATCTTTATTATTATAATTAACTTCACCTTTGCTTTTATTATTAACTAGATCAGTATCTTTATCTTTTTTTTTTATCTTGATCTGACTCATTATGTTTGCCCTTTTTTATCTATATCTCTATCTTTGTTTCTATTTGCCTCTATCTTTACTTTTATCTCTATCTATTTCTGTGTCTTCAGCTTTATCATCATCTTCCGGTTTATTATTTGTTTTCGTTTTTGTGTTTAGCGTTGTCTTTGGCTTAGGCTTTGTCTTAATCTTTGTTTTCAGCTTTGGCCTTATCTTTTCTTTTACATTTGGCTTTATCTCTACCGTTGTCATTGTCTCTATGTGTATTATGGTATCCCCAAAATGCGTGTGAAAAAGTAAAGTCAGAATTTTAATGCCGCCACCCTCTAAGATTGCTTTAAACCGAAAAAAATATACCCCGATTTTTTTCTATTGAAATATGTCAAGAGGTTAACCCAAGTGTGAGAATTTGCAAGGATGGCGGAAATTCGTTCCCAAAAACAACAGCTTCTCGCCATTTCGGAAGAATCAACCAACTGTAGTATTGTACTATTACCAAATTTACTGAAATTTATTTAACTACTACTCTATTTCTGCAAATTCGGCATTCACAGAAAGAGTTTTTTGTATTATGAAAGCGACTACCTCACTCATTAAAAATGAACTTTTGATTTATATTAATTTAAATTTTGAAATATATTTTCTATAAAAGAAATGCATAAGGTTGAAAATCGACTCTTTGAAATAAAATAAGATTTTTGTTTTAAGTGCTATAAATATCTCAGGAAATGTTGCGAATCCTACAACCAACACATGCAAAAATACGATACCTTATGCATTTAAGGGAATATGCAATGAAATCTTCTAACAACAAATTGTGTACTTCTATTTCGATTACATAAAATTATGCTATGAATTTCCTTTGGCATCTGAACACTCCATTGAAGTCGCCTGTGGTAAATTTTAATGTGAAAGGAGAGAGCCCAGACACCTCCGAAAATAACCATAATTACCTATAAGCGGCCTTCGCTTAATTGGAGAGACCCTGCGAGCTAATGACTGCTGTCATGACAGCCGTGATGAGGAGGAAATTTAAAGCATCGAGCACTATCTTTGTCATTGTACTGCTCTAACGGGGTCTAGAAAAATCTTATGCGGACGAAAACGAAGCTAGACCCTCAAGTGCATCTCTGTTTTACTACATGCAGGCGGACATTTCAATCTAAAAGATGCCCAACCGAGGTCTTATTTCGGTCAGGTTCTATTGCAGTTCTCATCTAATTCCTGGCTTGTAGAACCCTTACATTGGCCTATGGATTGCTGTTACCGATCCAATTTATTTTTGAACTATACGACTTGCTGTTAAGGTAGTTTCATTTTATTTGCCTACAATCCATTTCAACTTTATTTCAGCTCTCAGCTATTCCCATTTCCTTCAATTCGACTACTTCATTCTCACTCGATCTCATCTTTATTCTCAAGACATTTTACTCCGTCTATTTTATTACATACATATACATACATAGCGAAGTAAAATATCTTTTTATCGGAAAAATACCTGACGAGTAACATAACTATTCATGAATAATATTACTTTTCATGAATCAAATAGATCGTAAGTATTACGAACAAATGAGCGAAATATCTACCTCTCCGTGAAAAAAATTCTCGTGAGTAGCACACCTTTTCATGAATACAATACATGTATTTTCATTAGCGAAATGCCACTTTATGAATAAAATACCCATCATGTGCCGAATACATTTTCAGGAGTAAATTTCTCTTCAATAAAATATATAAATAAATCAGAAATAAAATATGTCAACCTTTTGGGTGAAATAGCTGCCTTTTTAATTTTTATTTCCTTTCATTTTTCCGCTCATTTTTTAAAATCGATTAAACCGTGTTTCTTCTTACTGAATTCTTCTTTCTACTATCCTTACTATATTTCGAGATTTATTCTCCACTTTAATCTACTCATTACATCTCACTGAGTTCCATTTACATACTTTTATTTTTTATATTTTTATATTTTATTTTGTTCGTTTACTCACCTCCCCCAGCTCATTACTAAGTATTTACATAACCCTGTCAGCCTGTAAATAATCCCATTTTTTAATATTCCATCCATGTACTCCCACCAGACAAGAACAGTGCTTGCGCTTATTATTCGCACCGCTCTGTGTAATGGTATCAGTTTTGCCTTTGCATACAAATTTAGTTGCGGTTTCGCACTCCAACCGCACGCATTGGCAGACACGCTGCTGTTGCTCAATTTGCTGCTTTTGTAGCTGCTGGCTATTCCACAAAGCAGTCTCTATACCAACTACATCCCACAACTGTGCTGAGCAACAGCAGTCTCTACGCTTTTGATTGTCACTTGATTGCTTCGGCAAATTGCAAATGTCAAGCGGACGACAAAATTTGTAAATTTGGTATGCAAGTGTAATTTAGAATTTTGCATTATTGTATTCGATTATTGTAATGCATTCTAGTAGAAAATTTGTTGTTATTATTGACTTTGTGGTTTTATTTTTTTGGTTGGTAGTTGGTCAAAGCACAGAATTGCATTGTTGGGTATAAAGCTTTTGTGCTTTTCATTGAATTTCTACTGTGGTGGGAAATGGAATTTTAATTGGAGTTATTTTGTTGAATTTTTAATAGAAAATATGGTTGGTTTTTAAGAATGTGTATGCGTATTGAAAATCGATTTTTGAAGAAATTTTTTTTTTCCTTCATGGAATGGGGCATGAATTGGTTACTCTCAGGTAGCGAAGTAACTTCCAGACAATTTTATAACAAGGCTCATCCTATAATAATGCAGAGAATTTAGTTTAAGGCTCAGCGTATTTTTTTTATCGAAAAGTGAGATATTAAAATTCTTTCAGTAAAACAAGATTTGCTGCTTGGAAGAAAGTTCCTTGTCCTGATTAAGTTCAAGGGTAAGATTTAGATAAAAGTTAAGGTTACGACTAAAATTATGGTTAAGTTTAGATTAAGATTTAGGCTATGATTAAGATTAAGTTCTGATCCAGATTAAGATTAAGATTAAAACTGAGTTCAGATTAAGGCCAAGATTGAGATTAAGATTAAGATCCAGGCTAAGGTTAAGATTAGGATTAGGAGTAAGACTAAAGTTAATATGAAGATTAAGGGTAAAGTTAAGATTAAGGCTAGGATCAAGGTTAAGATGAAGATGAAGATTAAGATTAAGATTAAGGTTAATACTAAGATAAAAATTAAGGCTAAGATTAACATTAAAGTTAAAATCAAGATTAAAATTAAGATTTAGTTAAGATTAAAATTAAGGTTAAGACTGAGATTAAGATTAAAATTAAGTTCAGATTCAGGCTAAGCTTAATATTAAGATTAGGATTAAGACTAAGATAAACATGAAGATTAAGATTAAGGGTAAGATTAAGACAAAGATCAAGGTTAAGATGAAGAATACGATTAAGGTGAATACTAAGATAAAAATTAAGTTTAGGATTAAGACTAAGATTAACATTAAGATTAAGAGTAAAATTCAGATTAAGATTATGATCAAGACTATAATCAGATTAATATTAAAAGATGAAAAATTATTAAGGTTATGATCAGGTTAACTTTCATTATTTTACAGAAAAATACAAATAATGGTGATATATTCAGGTAATAGGTAGAAATTGCACTTCAGTCGCGCATAGGATGCACACATAACCTTTTTTATTCAAATTACGAGTACTTCGACCTCTAAATTCAAAAATACCTAAGCTATTTTCATTTCAGCATCGCCACCAATTATATTAACCTTGGAAATACTCTTCACTTACGAGTATTTACACCAACATTAAAGTCAATAAATTGACAGTTTAAAACGCGCTTCCACCGCGAAGAGTTCGTCGTGCGTAGCGAAAGACACTCTCGCACTCTCAATCACCTTCACTTCCACACCAGAAAACGAACCCAGCATCTCTTAACCCTAATCAAAGCCACAAGCACACTCCTGTCATGCCGCAGCTTGCGAGGTAAATATTGCTGCCAGCGACAGCAAATGTTAGCAGACAAGTAACGTACCGGTAATAAATAAATAACAACAA
>NW_023458567.1:12008825-12048900 GCF_013731165.1 Rhagoletis pomonella | reverse complement strand
GGCAAGAAAATCGCGAATATATATGATTGTGAGTTCCTAATTTAAAAACGAGGTACATTCTGTCGAGTGAATTTCGGTACAACCCCCTCTAAAACTCGAGCGCCTCAAAATTTATAAGGATTTGAAAATTTTTAAATAAATCTGGAAAAACTTATATTTTGAAAGCAATGATTTTTTCGCCATTATTAAATTTTTAAGAGATGCGCTGTTTAAAAAAGGTTGGAAAGTGGCATAGTTGAGCCAATGTACATAATGAAATTCTTAAATTAGTTAAATAATAGTCATACAGCTTTAATATGGCGTCCAGCTGAGTTTCAGTATTAGGCTAAGTTTACAACCTAACGTATTAGCGTAGCGAGAATACATAAAAATCGCTTCTTACCAACATTTACACAGTCTTTGATGGTTATCGCTGTGCAAGCAAATAAAAATTATGCAGTTTGTTAAATAAAGCTTTTTCTCATACTTAAAGCCCAAATAAATAAGTATACATACATATGTACATATTTATATAATAAATTAAACATCTCTTCTCCTACTATTATATACAATACAATATGCTCAAGTTTCGGTATAAATTGTCAAAGGGTTGTGGAAACAAAAAAGTATATTAGGGGAATCCCTACGTAGCAATGTATCACACGTTTTGTTGCTTTCCCAACAACAAAATATGTGCTAGATTGGTACGTAGCAACTTTAGATCTAAAATGCTACTCATCGTAAACTCCCCTATTATAAAAAATTAGTCGTGTATAATTTTGCTACAATTTAAACACTAGCTACTTTTTAATCGCCAGCGATTATGCTGGCGAAGAAGTTTCTTTGGATTGAGCGATTTCCATTGCATCGCGTAACGCTATTACTCTAGGTTGTGAACTTAGCCTTACTTTTATAATACTTTGAAAATATGGTCGTCGTTGAAAACTTACACAGATTCTTGAGTTTGGTACAAAAATATTTACCAAGCCAAGAACGGTGTATTTATTTTGCCCTAAACACAATTCAGTTTGAGAATTTGGTATAAAAAATGTTTCTTGTCAAATGAACACAGTTGATAGAAGTTTAAGCGCCTACCACACGTCCAGTATTCGAACGCAAACGGGAACGTATACATTTCAACATGTTTTAACGTGCGCGTACGAAAAGAAGAAATCAAATCAGTGTTCGCCTATGTTATGTAGAAAAAATTCTCGCTGTTGTTCGTACTCGTATTTACTATGCAACTTAGAGCTGCATTTGTGAGGGCACGATGTTGAATCATTAGTACCCAAACAAACTTTAAGCGTGTAGGGGTGCCTTATTGATGCATATTTCACCACTGGTGTAGTAAACATACCAACCAGTGTTACCACTCAACAATATTTTTAGGAACAAAAAATCGTACCAAATCAGTTTCCAAACTACCAATTTTTTTTAATCATCAGATATTGATATTTTATTTCGTTTCTTATTTTACATCATGTAAAAGTATGAATCTTTGAGATTAATTCAATTTATATCAATTATTTTATGTCTAAAATGTAAAAAAAATACAATCGATATAAACATTTTATATTTGGTAACAAAAAAATGTATTACTGTGCTCGCGCAATTTTATTTTTATGTATTTGTTTTCATTTAACCATAATGCAATAAAATTACGGAATGTCAGCAACATAGTCTTAATACGAGTTTTAGGCCATTTTAGCACGCTTTCAGTACGCTTTTCTACATTCACATCACCATTGTATTACCGCCATTCAACAAAATTTATTTAAAATTTTTACAAATGTTCTAATAAACGAATACTATGCAACAACAGCTCAATGCATTTTTGACATTTCGAATAGGATTTATTTTCTATTATAAAATCAAAACTTTGATAGGATTGCAAAACATCTTTAAAATTTGGAATCGGAAATCCAAATCGATGACAAATCAATTTCGAACGAAACCAGAATAGCCCTGAATGATGTGAATGAAACCACCAATTTATCAAAACGGCAACACCGATAGCAGCTCTACTTGTGGTATGTATAATAAGCTCATATTAAAACAGGCAGTGTATTATGTACACACACACTAGCTTTGTTTCTTTACTTTCCTAGCAGATCATTATCAGGAAGAAGAATGGGAAGAATTACAGAATTACGCTCACAGCGAGTGAAATATAGAAAAAGTCAAGAAACGCAAACTAGCAGAAACTAGCTAGTAAACACCTGACCGATGCTATTGACAACTGAACATATGTATTTGCTGCGAATTTTTAATCGCATTTTATGTTTAAAAATTGTTCACAAATACTCAGGTTTTGCCACACTTTATCAAATTAAATAAATCGCCCATTTTTATCAAAAAATACAAAAATATGTTAAAGAAGCAAATCAAAGTAGCTGTGCCTAATCTGTCTAATGTTGGAGCAACAGCTGAATTTTTCACCGCATAACGTGAAAATTATGTGTTTATTGTAATTTGTTTTTGTAATTTTTTACTTATATTCGGCTAACACTACCTTGTGTAAATGCGGCTATCTGTAAAGAAACAAAGCTACTGTGTGGTGTATTCAATATTCATTTTTTGGTGAATTCTTTGGTCCACTGTCAATTGCTCTCAGAATTTGTGATGTGCTGAGTCGCTACTTTTAAGTATTGATCGATACTCGGTACCGATTTAAAAAGTATCAAATACTTTCGATGCTCGGTACCGAAATCTTGGAATTTCTAATAAGAGCGCGCAACAGCCAAAAATCTGAGTTATATGTACACATACATATAATGTCAGCTATTAAAAATAAATAATATTGCCACCATAACTATTGCAATTGGAAAGACGGTTGCGATAAGTAAAAGAAGGCGAGAGTGTGTTTTGCGACATCAGTATCAGGATGAATTTAATAAGGTGGTGTTACCGACGTATCTGAATTTTTCGCCGTGGAGGACATTACATCAAAATTACGTGTTTGTTGTAGTTCATACTAATGACAGTATGAATATCTGCGTATAATTTGTAAGTGTAATTTTTTACTTATATACGGCTAACACCACCTTATTAAATTCGCCTTGATCATTATTGTGCAGATTTAATTGACGCACACATTATACTACATACATACAAACACATTGCTCAACTCTTGAGAAAGGACCGTCTTATTTGTACATTTTGGGTTTTTAGGCGATGTCTTATAAAATATCAATAATTTTTACCCCCAAAAGTAGCCTATGTCGAGATAGGTCCTTTTCCCTTTAAAGCCACATTTCATTGGATTCCCAAACAATATTTCAACGTTTAACTAGCCAAAGATGTATTTCAAGATGCCCCTATAATAGAATCTTAATTAAAATATAAAACAATTTCAAAAGAAACTGATTTTTTTTTTTTAATTCAAAGTCAAACCATCTAAAGTGACTTAAGCTACTTGAATTGAATGGCACATATATAATGACGAAAGCTTAGTGTGTCGAATCGGTATCGGGTACCGAAAAGGAAGTATTGGGTACCGAAATTTTTTTCAAGTATTGGGTACCGAGAATTCAGCACATCACTACTCAGAATGTCGCCTGAATAAATTTAATTACATTTGTTAACGTGGAGCTATTTGTGAACCAAATGAAAGAAGTGGCGCATTTTAGGAGCTGGTGTAGTTTTCGTACTAATCTCAATGAATAAGTAGTACCAAAATGTTAAAGGTAGAATTTTTATTTGAAAGAAATACTGGTGGAATAACAAATACACCAAAACGTTCTTTTTTTATTCAATCTAATCTGATTTGTACCAAAATCCATAAATTTACACCAATTTATACACCAGTGTGCTACTTGAGCAGGGTTGCCACTTTGGTAAATTGTTACCAAAATTGGTAGAAAAAATTTGGGTTGGTAAAAAGGTAAATTTTTTCTCATTTTGGTAGATTTTTGATGAACTTTCCGTTCCCGATTTATTTTTCGTAGTTATCTTTAAATATATTATACATTTATTTGCATTCTTTTTATACAATTACATACGTATAAATGTATATCGATATAAGGCGAACATATCGCGCTCCATTCAAAACTAATTTTACTGTAATCCCGAGGAGCTTTTGATTGCCTAAATATTTTAAATGATTATTTAAATATAAAGAAAAAATTGACAGGTATGTAATTACGTACTATGATTGTTCGGAAAAAAAATTAAATCAACGCCATTTTTTATCAATGGAAAAAAAATCAACGGGAATTTTAAGCAGCACATTTTTGGCTATACTCAAATAGTATTTGCTTTAAAACTCCATACCTTAAATTGTTCTAAAAATTCAGAGCAAAAAATTCGAAATTTAGACGAAAATTTTAGGAACTTTTCTGTATGTTGTATATAGTTTGCCGCTGTGGTGTAGTTGTAAGCAGTGCGCAATTTCACTCATCAGGGTTCAAGCCCTGGCCAAAGCAACATCGCAAAAAATATATAGAAAAAAGGTTTTTTCTTAACAGCGGTCGTCCCTCGGCAGGCAATGGCAAACCTCCGAGTGTATTTCTGCCATGAAAAGCAGCTTCTCATAAAAATACCATCGCCGTTCGGAGTCGGCGTAAAACTATAGGTCCCTCCGCAAGTCGGAGGAGAAGTTCGGCCAAACACTAACATATGTGTAAGCGCCAATCTATTTTATTATTATTGTATATAGTTTGAATCCCCGATTTTTAGGGATTTAGTTATAGCAATAAAAAAACTTTACTCGAAATATATTGCGAATTTTAAACAAATCTCTTTTTTGAGTCACTGTATTTGTCTATAATAACTCGAGTTGAAGTTTTTCAAATAATGAAGTTTCATTGTTCCCTTTAGTTTCATCACTTCCGCTTTCGGTTGAAGGAAACTGAGAATATGCCAATAATATGACTCAAATACCGTATAAGTAGTTAAATAAAAAGTTCTTAAAAACAATTTTAATTCTTATTGAAATAACTAAAAAAAAACTATAGTTTTAATTAGAATAATTAAAAAAATAGCAAAACTATAGCTTTTATTAAAATAATTATAAAAAAGTGATTGGTAGATATTTCCCAGATTTGGTAGATTTTTTTCAAGTGGATGGTAAATATTTTTTTTCGTCAATGGCAACCCTGCTTGCAGCGGTTTGCGGATTTTGCGGTTTTTTGGAGTTTCAGTGGTTGGCGACAACCGTTTGTCTTGGCTTCGGCGCGGCGTTGAGTTTGCGCTGGTATAATTGCAAGTTGGCAAACTTTTCAAAAACTTTTCGAAAACTTATATACGTATGAATGACAGAGATTTTTAGGTAAAGCAGTGATTTCCAAAATCTTAAAAATACACGAGTGCATTGGTGTGAATGTGAAAGTAAAAAAGAGAGAGAGCAAGGCAAGCGATTAATGCAAAGGACTAGCGTTTACACGGAAACAATTTTTATAAATGCAAATAAAATATTTTTAAATATTTTATGATTGTCTTAGCTTTTGTTTTGTTATAAAACTAATACTTAATTTTTTTTTTTGGAAACAATTGAAAACTTTCATGTCTATAAACATCTGTAAAGATATTTTTTCAAAAATTTCTAAGTTCGAATTTACTAATTTTGCTAAATTTTTTATAAAAAGAAAATTAGACTTTTCTTGATTTTTTTTTGAGTTCTCTTTTATTTTCTTCTGCGTCGGAAATAAGAACAGTCAAAACGAAAATCATTTTATATCTTCTAGTTTCAAAGTTTCTTTAAAAAACGTGAAATTTAATTTTTTTCATTCTTTCTAAACAACTTTATTTATTTCGTTTCTTTAAAGATCACAAAAATATTTTGTATTTATTATTATTTTCAAATACTTTTTCTATTCTTCATTATTCGTTATTTCAAAAAAGTTTTTCAATTTTGTTGTGTTTCAAATTTTTGTAGGGCAATAAAATATATATGTAATACTTCTATATTGGCAGTACGTTGAAAGTACATCCGTCAACATTAGAGTGCAGATATATAATTATAGAACGAGAAAACCAACCAACCAATGTACCCAGAATGACGTTTGAAAAGAATAAAAAATCAGGAGCGGTGCAGTAACCGTCAATATTTTACAAAATTATATTTTAATTAAAGCAAAAAAAACAATTGTGTGGAACTTTTGAACAAAAAAGTAAGGGAAGGAAAAAAAATCGTATTGCACGTGTCAGTATTTTATACTATTTACTTAAAAATGAGCCGTACCAGGGAAAACGGGCAGACGCTACATGCTGGCTAAGGTGCTGGAAAGGAAGGCACAGATCCTCTCATCCTATCTTTTAAGGGTGGTTACGGTGATCGCCTCAAGTGTAACGTATACATCTCTTGCTGCTTATTCAAATCCGCCGGTTACCACAAAGCTCGCCCCAATCACGTTCAGGGAAAAATTTTTGGTTATTTTATTTTTCTTTTTTTTTAATACTTGTATTTAAACCGCTCCTGGAGTGACTTGACAGTGGTTTGTTTGTAATAGTTCACAAATATACATTTATACTAACACAAGCAAACATTTATTTGATAGGCTGTCTCCCTTTGATTGCGGAATAAAAACACATTGTGAAGATACGTTACTATCAATATAGAAGTATTACATATATGCAATAAAATAACAAAAAAAAAAAATTTTCTTGTACAGTACTGCCATTCATTTTTTTTACATTTGAAAATTCGCTTATTCGAATTACCAAAATTGTAAGTAGCGCAAATCGCCAATTGCAAATTTACTCCTTCGCTTCACTTCACTCTTTCATTACGATTAATAAAGAATTTTTGAATTTTTCATTAGTTACTGCCTGTTGTTCAAAAGTATTTGTTAATAATAAACCAATTTTGTTTTGTTTCAAGTTTATTTATTTTGTTAAAATTTTCTTTAAAAAACTTTATTTTTTCTTTTTTTTTTTTGAAAATTTCCATTTTCGTGTTTATTTATTTTGCTAAATTTTCTATTTTTCAAGATTATTGCTTTTATTTTCTAGATTTATCAAATTTTAGGTTACTTTGTATAATGAAAATTTTTATTTGTATTTTCCCCTATTCTCTTAAAAAATATTAATTAACAATAAATAAATTTTATTTGAAAAATTTAGTAAGAAACTACTTTTTTCAAAAATTTCCTTGCTCAATTTTACTTATTTTGCAAAATTTTCTATGAAAAGCTTTTATTTAAAAAATTGGAAGATTATTTTGGCGATTTTTTTGTTTTGTTTATTTTTCGAGGTAGTCTTTTATTTTTGTTAGATTTGCCAAATTTTCAGGATATTTTGTTGAATAAAAATATTTATTATTCGATTTTATGCAAGTTTTTGGTTATACAAATATTACCAAACAACAAGTAAATTTTATTTAAAAATTTTATAAGAAATTTTGTTTGTTCAAAGACTTTCTTTGTTTGAGTTTAATTCAAAAAATTCGAAGTTAGATTTCCCCTTTTTGTTTTAGTTCGAAGACTCCCAAAATTTTTAGAATACTTTTTGTTCGAATATATATGTATTTAATTCATATTGTCCCCATTCGATTTTATGTAACTTCTTGAGTTGGGCTTTTCAAGAATGCGAAGTTGGAATTTTCAATTGGTTTTCCTAGGCAATTTCTCGTATTTCTAGATTTCCTTATAATAGGATTTTTTTAATACATATTTATTTAATTTTTCGTCTATCTTACTCCTTGTTATAGCGGCCGCCACGCCACAAATCGGAGGAGAAGCTTGGCCAAACACTAACATATGTGTAGGCGCTAATCTATTATTATTATTATTATTATGAAAAACTACGAATTGAATATATTTACATGTAAGTACGTATGTACATAAGTGAGTAAATGAAAATATTTAATTTTACATCACAATCAATATTGTTGTTTTTACTTTTGTTGGTTTTGTTGTTTTTTGATTACTCACTTGCCACCAAAAATCCAAATACCAACAAACAAAAACATTGAGCTGTCAGCAACATTTGTAAGGACAACAGCAACATTAATGCCACCAACAACAACACACAAGCATATTAACACCATTACACAATTACAATGATGGCGACAAAAATTACCAGCATGATGCCGCAACAACAAAAGCACATATCTAACTACTATAAATAGAAAATAACTGTGCATTAAAAGCGGAGTGGGGCTTCGCATAGACTGCTGACAGTTGTAGCTATGTATTATTAAGAGCATCATATAAATGTGTATGTATGTATGTATATGCATATACTATATGTGCAAGTGTTTTTAGGCAAAATTCATACATATACCCATATACATACATATGTATGTATCTATATCTACCTCTCAATACTATGTCTGTGGGTTACTGCTTATTACAGCTAATAATGTCCATAACATTGTTTCCAATTGTTTTCTGGTTGGTCTGCTATTGTTACGTGCTTGTTGTTGTTGTTGCTGCTGGCTTTTATTGTATTCTAGCATGTTATTCGGTGGAAATTACAGTATCTAATGAAATGACAAGCTTGTGAAGTGCATATCAAAGTGCGAAACTGGGTATACATTGATTAAAGTGGAGGAGTAGGAAATTGCATATGTGATGTAATAGCCAGTGACAGGATGCATAATTAGTGAGGGAAAAATATGCTTATTGAACATGAAATTACTAAGTAGGAAAAACGATAAAAAAACACGAATGCGTTTGGGATTCACTTTTAGTTCGTTTCACAGCCTTGGTCATTGGACTGCCCTAACGGGGTCTAGAAAACACTTATACGGACGGGAACGAAACTAAACCCTTAAGTGCCTCTCTCTTTTACAACATGCAGGCGGACATTTCAATCTAAAACGATGCCTAACCGAGGTCTTAGTTCGGTCAGGCTGGAATAGCTGTTCTCATCTAATTCCTGGCTTGTAGAACCCTTACATTGGCCTATGGATTGCTGTTACCGATCCAATTTATTTTTGAACTTATGACTTGCTGTTAAGATAGTTTCATTTTATTTGCCTACATTCCATTTCAACTTCATTTCAGGTCTCAGCTATTCCCATTTCCTTCCATTCGACTACTTCATTCTCACTCGATCTCATTTTTATTCTCAAGACATTTTACCCCGTCTATTTTATTACATACATATACATACATAGCGAAGTAAAATATCTTTTTATCGGAAAAACTCCTGACGAGTAACATAACTATTCATGAGTACTATTCATGAGTAATATTACTTTTCATGAATCAAATAGATCGTAAGTATCATGATAAAAAGATAGCAAGGTAGAACCGTTCTCTCAATTTGTCGGCCATGATTTTTTTTGAAGTTTGCCAGCATTTTAAATTCATATAAAATTGAAAATAAAAAATTGAAATTGTTCGAAATTGTTGTTGCTTGAGATTGAAAATGAAAATGTGTGTGTGAGTCTGTGAGTAAATTTAAAAATTAAATTGTTTGGAAACGTCAAGAATTTTAAAAGTACCTCCAGCGGTTCTACCTTACTATATTTTTATCATGGTAAGTATTACGAGTACCTCAATATGAGTATCATGCCTTCTCTTGAGCTTAATGGCTCTTCATGAACAAATGAGCGAAATATGTACCTCTTCGTGAAAAAGTCTCGTGAGTAGCGCACCTTTCCATGAATACAATACATGTATTTTCATGAGCGAAATGCCACTTTATGAATAAAATACCCGTCATGTGCGTAATACATTTTCAGGAGTAAATCTTTCTTCAATAAAATATGTAAATAAATCAGGAATAAAATATGTCAACATTTTTAGTGAAATAGCTGCCTTTTCATTTTTATTCCCTTCATTTTTCCGTTCATTTTTTAAAATCGATTAAACCGTGTTTCTTCGTACTGAGTT
The DNA here is from genome assembly GCF_013731165.1 of Rhagoletis pomonella. Lineage (NCBI taxonomy): Eukaryota > Metazoa > Arthropoda > Insecta > Diptera > Tephritidae > Rhagoletis > Rhagoletis pomonella. Next base: position 12,039,139 of record NW_023458567.1, on the reverse strand, counting down.
CTTCTTTCTACTATCCTTACTATATTACGAGATTTCTTCTCCACCTTAATCTACTCATTACATCTCACTGAGTTCCATTTACATTCTTTTATTTTTTTTTATTTCATTTATGATGGCATACATTTCCCCCAGCTAATTACTAAGTATTTACATAACCCTGTCAGCCTGAAAATAATCCCATTTTTTAATATTCCATCCATGTACTCCCACCAGACAAGAACAGTGCTTGCACTTATTATTCGCACCGCTCTGTGTAATGGTATCAGTTTTGCCTTTGCATACAAATTTAGTTGCGGTTTCGCACTCCAACCGCACGCATTGGCAGACACGCTGCTGTTGCTCAATTTGCTGCTTTTGTAGCTGCTGGCTATTCCACAAAGCAGTCTCTATACTAACTACACCCCACAACTGTTCTGAGCAACAGCAGTCTCTGCGCTTTTGATTGTCACTTGATTGCTTCGGCAAATTGCAAATGTCAAGCGGACGACAAAATTTGTAAATTTGGTATGCAAGTGTAATTTACAATTTTGCATTATTGTATTAGATTATTGTAATGCATTCTAGTAGAAAATTTGTTGTTATTATTGACTTTGTGGTTTTATTTTTTTGGTTGGGAGTTGGTTAAATAAAGCTTTTGTGCTTTTCATTGAATTTCTACTGTGGTGGGAATCGGAATTTTAATTGGAGTTATTTTGTTGAATTTTTATTAGAAAATATGGTTAGTTCTTAAGAATGTGAATAGATTTTTGAAGAAATTTTTTTTTCCTTCATGGAATAGGGCATGAACTGGTTACTCCCAGGTAGCGAAGTAACTTCCAGTCAATTTTATAATAATGCTCATCCTATAATTATGCAGAGAATTTAGTTTAAGGCTCAGCGTATTTTTTTTTATTGAAAAGTGAGATATAAAAATTCTTTCAGTAAAACAAGATTTGCTGTTTGGAAGAAAGTTCCTTGTCCTGATTAAGTTCAGGGGTAAGGTTTAGATGAAAGTTAAGGTTACGATTAAAATTATGGTTAAGTTTAGATTAAGATTTAGGCTAAGATTAAGATTAAGTTCCGATCCAGATTAAGGTAAAGATTAAGATTAAAACTGAGTTCAGATTAAGACCAAGATTGAGATTAAGATTAAGATCCAGGCTAAGGTTAAGATTAGGATTAGGAGTAAGACTAAAGTTAACATGAAGATTAAGGGTAAGGTTAAGATTAAGGCTAGGATCAAGGTTAAGATGAAGATGAAGATTAAGATTAAGATTAAGGTTAATACTAAGATAAAAATTAAGGCTAAGATTAACATTAAAGTTAAAATCAAGATTAAAATTAAGGTTTAGTTAAGATTAAAATTAAGGTTAAAACTGAGATTAAGATTAAAATTAAGTTCAGATTCAGGCTAAGCTTAACGTTAAGATTAGGATTAAGACTAAGATAAACATGAAGATTAAGATTAAGGTTACGATTAAGACAAAGATCAAGGTTAAGATGAAGAATACGATTAAGGTGAATACTAAGATAAAAATTAAAGTTAAGATTAAGATTAAGATTAACATTAAGATTAAGAGTAAAATTGAGATTAAGATTATGATCAAGACTATAATGAGATTAATATTAAGGTTAAGATGGAAAATTATTAAGGTTATGATCAGGTTAACTTTTCATTATTTTTCAGAAAAATACAAATAATGGTGATATATTCAGGTAATAGGTAGAAATTGCACTTCAGTCGCGCATACGATGCACACTAAAGCTGTCAAACTATCGACGATACTATCGATAGTATCGATAGTCTGGTCACTTGAAATAACTATCGATAGTTTTAGTACTATCGCCACTATCGTTTATTGGTTCAAAGAGAACAAAAATTGGCAGCATTATTTCATGAACGAACGAATAAAGATTACCCAGGACGGTGTGCGCCGCCATATGAATGAAACGGAATGAAACCATGTGTGTGAATGAAACAACCGATTAAAAAATGACGTTATCAACCTTTTTTTTCTCAAATGCAATTGTAAATACGCGGTTGCCGTGCTGGGTGATCTGTTTAGTTGGTTCATAGTATTATTTCTAAAAGCGCCATTTTTTATTTTAAGCGTGGAAATAGCAGAGGTTACATTGCCATCTTAAGAGCGTGTCAGACCGGGCAATGCAGTATATTTCAAAAGAGGCTGCGTTCAGAAATGCATCAAGCCAAAGCACCAGTCTCTTTTATCTATACTATAATTGATAAAAATGTCAAATATGCGCAACCACGGTTATAAGCCGAATTGGAACTTAGTTGCGTAAATAAGACATTTCCATCAATTATAGTTCAGAAATAAAAGATACTGATGCTTTGGCTTGATGCATTTCTGAACGCACCTAGACTGTCAAATTGAGAAATTGCAGAAAGCAATTGCATGAGCAGTCGCACCTTGCATGCAAAGTGTCTTTCGAAAGAAATTTGTTTATTTCCGAAAGGCGAATTGCATGGAAAATTTCTGAAATCGCGTTTTGACTGTTTACACGGCGAATGAATTTCTAGCAATATTTCTCGATACTAAAATGCAAACCGTGAGCCGCTAAAATAAAAAAAATTTATAAAATCAAGATAACGAAAAATAAATGGATTTAGAAAAACACATGAAATGGGTCGATACTATCGATAGTATCGATAGTCACCCTTAAGACTATCGTAAAACATCGATGGACTCGACTATCGATAGTTTGACAGCTCTAATGCACACATAACTTTTTTTATTCAAATTACGAGTACTTCGACCTCTAAATTCAAAAATACCTAAGCTATTTTCATTTCAGCATCTCCACCAATTATATTAACCTTGGAAATACTCTTCACTTACGAGTATTTACACCAACATTAATGTCAATAAATTGACAGTTTAAAACGCGCTTCCACCGCGAAGAGTTCGTCGTGCGTAGCGAACGACACTCTCGCACTCTCAATCACCTTCACTTCCACACCAGAAAACAAACCCAGCATCTCTTAACCCTAATCAAAGCCACAAGCACACTCCTGTCATGCTGCAGCTTGCCAGGTAAATATTGCTGCCAGCGACAGCGAATGTTAGCAGACAAGTAACGTACCGGTAATAAATAAATAACAACAAAAAACATAGTTGCACTTCCGTCAAGGTTACCGGTGTAAAAACCCATTAAAAAGTATATTATTTATTATAGAAAATATGAAATACTTCAATAAAAAAGTGACACTAACAGCATTGCGGTCGTCTCCAGTAAACTATAAAAATGAAATCGGTAGAAGTTACTGCGAGAGGAGGTCGGGAGTGCAAACTGGAAATCTTTGCTTGTCTCAGCATCTCAACGGAAGCAGCAGCGAAGGTAATTACCGCAGCAATTTTCACTTGAGAGTGCAATTTCAAGAAGCAGAAAATTGTAAAAAATAAAATAAAAGCAACAAGGTATTTACGTAGTAATAAATAGCATCAAAGCGGGTGCATATAAAAGAAAGCAATGCAAATTTATGCAAAATTTGTTGAAGAATGTTTGTGATAGAGGGTGTAAGGAGCTTATTTATAAACTAAGGTAGGTTGAGGAGGAAGGTTAGACTTTTGTGCGCAAAAAAGGCAGAATCAAGAAGAGATGAGCTTTTCAATAAAGCTTAGTTAATTGTGCGTTCGATAGAGGAGTCTTCAAGCAATATTTATAAAGCGAATAATGTTGATTAGTCATTTCATAAACAAGGTGAGAATTGAATGAGTTCCAAGCATAGCAAGCAGTATTTTATCTATGGAGTCTCTGAAGTTGGGCATGTAATAAAAGACTTTTAGATAAAGAAGAATTTAGCCTCTCTGCAGTCTCTAGAGTTAAAAAAAAAAAAAACAATTATTAAGACGACAGAGTTGGCCACTGCAAAGGCATGCGTTTCAAGCTTTTAAAGCTTTCCACAGATTTTCTATAGTTGGATATTCACATGATAAAAGCTTTTTCTGTAAAACGAGGATGTTAATAGATCGGTAATTACCAAATTACCCGCAGACAAGCTGATGCCCACCAGCGACATAGAGCAAAGATACACACAAAACTTAGTATGCCCGCAGAGCTTTTATAAGCTTTCCAAACAGTTAAGGATATAGCGCACAGGCGCCCATGCAGAGCCTTTCGAAGCTTTCAATGCATTATGAAAAGTGGGCTAACTTTGAAAAATTCGCACGAGTTTGAAATAGAAGGGCAGAGCTTTTGAAAGCTTTTAATAGTTTACGACCAAGTTAGCAAATTTTATAAGCTCTGCTAAAAAGCTTACGTTGGAATTGTTTTCCCAACGGTAGCATTTTAAGCGCCACTGATGTTAGGTTAGGTTGCAAAAAAAAAGGACGTACTTGGACGTGTAGAAGATTGTCCTTTGTTGTACCTCGAAAATTGAACAAATGCGGCTGAGTTCAATGCCTGAGGTTGTCGGAGTTAGTTAGGAACTGGCAGCTGAAATGTTTTCACATTAGCCTCGCGAAGCCACGGCAGTCTAATGGAAAGTGCTGGGGTAATTTTAGTTCATCATCCTCTTGGCAGCTGCTACAGAAGGTTCCTAACCTGAGATCTGTGGCTGTGCAAACGTAATTAGCTATATTTTATTTATGTATATCCGATCAGTTTGTATTTTGTGAAAATCTTTTAGTTTGTGATAGGCTTGTCTGATCTGTTCTTTTAGTGTAAATAAAACGATGTTATTTCACTTACGGCCCAACGTTTCGCTAATCTTCTTAGCATCTTCAGGGGCGTGTTTATTTTATTATCTGTTACAAAAATATAAATACATAAATAGTAAGTAAAGGAACAAATACACATACATATACATAAGTACATATAAAAATTGCAAAAAGAACATCTGAGATATTGAACACAAAAAATACTCACATAAAATTCGTCATTAAATTAACTAAATCTACTTTAATCCATACCACCTTCTGTGGTAGCTTTGTCTAAACTAAAAACTAAATTTGAATTCTATAAGCATAACAAGTAGGCGGCAGAAATGTCATCGGTGTCTTCTTTTTTGTTTATTGTGTTTCCCCTTTTTTGTAAGATCCTTAAGCTTTCTAATGTGTATCTGGTTTTTTCTCGTTTTTCTATGTCGATAATTTTTGTGTTTGCTAAATCTGCTGAGTGCCCAGTAGTTCGTATGTGTTGTGAAAGCGCTGTACTAGTTTTTTGTTTTTTTATATCTGTTTCATGTTCGTTTAATCGCGTGCCTAGGGCTCGCTTAGTTGTTCCTATGGACACCTTTCCGCATTCTTCGTTCTCCTTACCATTACATTTAATTTCATAAACTACGTTACTTTGTTGTTGAGCATCCATTGAGCATTTTGTTTTTGTAAAAACTGTGGATAATGTGTAATTAGATTTGTATGCAAGTGTTATGTTTTGTTGTTTTGCAAAGTCGCGGCCGAAGTTTTCGGTCAGCTTTGGAATGTATGTGACACTGTGGTATCTTTTTGTTGTGTTCATTGCATCTGTGCTTAAGATTCTCTTTTGATGATTGTTTGTTTGCATTATTTTTTGTTTTATTAAGTTGTGTATTAAATGTTCAGGGTAGTTGTTGCTTTTTAGGATCTTCTTAATTTTTTCAATGTTTGCTTCATGGAATTGTTTGTGGCTTATTGTTAATATTTTGTTTATGAGATTTTTCGCGGTATTTATTTTGTAATTTGTTGGTTGCGAAGAGAAGAAATTTATCAGGCGACCAGAAGATGTAGGCTTGCAATACCAGTCCAGAAGAAGGCGATTTTCGCTTCTATGTATACGCGCGTCTAGAAAAGGGATGCTTGAGTTTTCTTCCATTTCCATGGTGAATTGAAGTTTGTTGTGGTATTTGTTCAGATGTTGGAGAATAATATTAGCGTCATTGCGTTTGACTATTGCGAAGATGTCATCTACATATTTTGTTATAAATTTAATGTTAATATTGAGTTTTTTGAGCTCTGAAATTGTATTTTCGAGTAAATCGTCCATCACGATGTCAGCAATTATTGGTGAAAGGGGGTTGCCCATTGGCATTCCAAAGGTTTGTGTGTAAAGCTTATTATTGCACATAAAATAATTGTTGTCTTTAAGACAAAAGTCCAGAATATTTTGAAATTTGCTTTTTGGAATGTTCGTCACCTTTTGTAGTTTCTCCCAGTTTTTCATTATAATTCTCACAGCTAGAGTTGTAGGTATATTAGTGAACAGAGAAACGACATCAAACGACACTAAAACTTCTTCTTTACACACATATATATTCGTCAGTTTATCTTTTAGGTTGAAAGTGTTTATTATATTATAATTTTCACTGGTTAATGTTTTTAGGATTGCTCCAACATATTTAGACAGATTGTAACATGGGACTTTAACGGACGATGCAATTGGACGTAAAGGAACTTCAGGTTTATGTATTTTTGGCAACCCATACAATCTTGGTGCTGTTGCTGCAGTGCTAGCGAGTTGTTGTTTTTCTCTTATGTTTATGTATTTGCTTTTGTAAAGGTCGTCTACTATGTTATTGTTTTTCCTTTGTAGGGCGTTTGTTGGGTCGGTTCTTATGCTTTTGTATGTATTCTTGTCTCCTAGTAGATCGCTAATTTTCTCTGAGTATTCTGTTTTGTACATTGCGACTGTTTTGTTTCCCTTGTCGGCATCAGTTATAACGATGTTGTTTTTGTGCGATTTAAGAAATGTTTTGGTTTTATTAAGGGCTTCCAAACTAACTTTTTCCGCTGAGTTGTTTTTGATGTTGCGTTTGAAAAGGAGAATTCTATTGCTTAATTTGTTTCTTGACAATTCTTTTTCGTTTTCATTTTCTATAGATTGTATTACTTGTTCCATCTCCGCAATGATGTGTATTGGAGAAAAGTTAGTTTTTGTTGTTGGTAGTGTAAACTTTCTACCAAGGGAGAGTAGCCACTGAACTTCTTGGGGAAATAAAATATTAGTTTTGTTGATGAACCAGTTGTTGTTGATGTTTATTCCCAACATTCGCATTTTTTCCTGTTTTATTCTATCTGTTTTGGATGTTAGTACTGATTTCTTCTCCTTCGCAATCCTCTGACTTATTAAGTTTTGTTTTTGGATGAATGTTTTAAATTCCAACTCACTCAAAGCATGTTTTAATTGTTGTTGTGCGTGGTGTAACAGATGTTTGGTATGTTCGTTTGTGTTATTTCTATGTTTAATATTTTCATGAGGAAAGTGTGTTTAGTTTTGTCCATTCGCTGTCTTATTCTTTCGGATGTTGTGCTTATAATTATGTTTTTTACCGAATTGGTCAAGTGGTTCGGAGTCAGTTCGTACCTTTTGCATTCTAATAAGAATTTTAGTTGTTCCATTTGCTTTGCTAATTTTTGCTTTTGTTTGCTATAATGTTTTAACATCATGCATGTATGTTCCCCATGCTTATATTTCATGTGATTGTAATAGTCCTTCATATTGCTCCTTTTTATATTTATGTTGTTTTAACAAATAATAAATAAATGCTTTTTTCGACAGGCCTTCCGATGTTGATACGTTGGGCCGTAAGTGAAATAACATCGTTTTCTTTACACTAAAAGAACAGATCAGACAAGCCTATCACAAACTAAAAGTAATTAACTATTTTGAACACCCCCGATTCACTCAAGTACAGCAGATTCATGCAGTAGCACATTATCTAGGTTTTACCCAGCACTCGCTGAGCTTACATGAGGACCTACCATCCAAGAGTGAACTACAGGAAAACGGAGCTATCTGCATCTACCGGTGATAACGTTTCAAGGATGCCTTTCATTGCCAAGTCATCAGCCAAGCGGTTTCACGAAATGTCACTGTGGCCCACAACCCAAATGAGGATGAAAAGAAGCTACTCCGACGAGGTTTAGAGGGAGATCAAACTTTCCTGGCCAGTTTCGAGTGCTCCATCATATCGTCAAAGGCCCGAATAGCCGCTGTAACTCCCTAACTCACGTCACTTTCTTCAGAAATCAGTCTACTACATCTTTCATGGCAACTATTTCCGTCAGAAAGATCCATAATTTTCATGGAGAGATTCCACCAACCCGGCCTTAAAGTTTTGATCCATCCGTGGTTCCCAAATAAACGAAGTTGTCTACTTTTTCAAACTCGTAACTATCCCCATTGACGGTGTGTGCTAAGACGCATATGCTCTGACTTTTGTGTAATGAAAGGAGATACTGCGTTTTGGCCTCGTTCACTAGCAAACCCATTCGCTTTGCTTCTCTATCTAAGCCCGAGAAGGCAGAACAGATGTAGCGCTTGTTCTTACCGATAATGTCGATGTCATCGGTCTTCGCTCTTGTAAGGTATTGTGCCTGAGCGGCGATGTCAGTCGTAGTCTTCCCGAGCACATCAACCAGCCGGGCGAGGCACCTTTTCCCTTCAACGGTCCGGATATTCCAGGTGCGTACGCTCAAAGTCGTCATCAGAAAAAGGTGGTCCCATCCGAGACTGTTTGTTGTTTTTCATTGGGCGAGGTTTTAACGTGGCGGGATCCAAACCCAGCGCACGCAAAGTTTTACGCTCACTCCCAAACGACTGCTTGTTGGTAGGTTGCGTGGATCTACATATCCGGACGTTGTGAGCTGCGATTTGAACCGTACGCTCAACAATCACTTCGGGCCACTCGCAGGTGAATGGCAGTTTTTCCCCACCTTCACGGACTTCTGCGCACAGAACCATCCTCCAATTGTCACCATTAGAGCGCTTAAAATTAATTTGCGGCATAGTTTTAGACGGAGTAGAAAAGACAATAGTCAGCCGTTGTGTTTTGTCATTTGTGGTGCTATAGCGCTGTAAGCCTTTACACGTTGATTATATATGTACAGCTTCTCTCACTGGAAGATAAGTGGCAAAATGACTATCCAGTGTCGCAAATACCTAAAGTCCCTTTTGGCTTTATTCACCTCCCACTTTCAATTAATGATACAACTACTAACTTTCACACAAAGCTCATCGCGCGCCTTTCACTTTCATCTACGTTCATTTGTAAGCTTTTGTTTGAACGCTCTTGTGAAGGCATTTGTCGCCTTCCCTCCAGCCTTTGTCGGCATTTGATTATTTGTTTTGCGATTTTGTTCATGTTGGCGTTGTCGTTGTTGCTGTTGCTGTTTTTGTGCACAGTTTTATGCTTTTTGAATGGCGATTATGTCAGCTGCAGTCGAGAGGAGATTATGACGGAAGGATAAGTGAGCTGTACTACAAACGCTTTGATTTGTCAGTAGGAAAGACAAGTTAGATGGTAGTTGGGTGAGGTTGTCGGTTTCACTTGCCACTGAGTTTTAGCGAGAGATGGGAAAATGAGTAATGAGGTATGAATATGTTTGTTTCGAAAAGAACGAATGAATTGCATTATACTGTTTTTGGGTATGTCTTTTTTATCTTGAAAGCGTGGCATACGAGCTTATTATTGCGCTTCAATGTTGCGCTTTGTTTTAGATAACTTCCTTAGCGCTTTAATCAAGTGGAAGAGATAGCAAAGAATGCAAAGATGTTGCATGACAAAAATGTACTATTGTATAAATATGTAGAGAAGATACCAAATTCGACAAAGCTCTTGCACTATTCGTAATGGTTTTCTTTCTTTCTTCTTTAACCAACTTAGATGACAATAGTATATCTTCAAGAAAATTTCGATTTGTTATTATTTTTTTTTTTTATTAATCCGCTGCGAAATTATGAAAAGCTAAAAAAAAAAAAAATGTTTGAGTGATTCGACGTACGGCTAGTTACCGCAGACTGGGATTCTAAATGAACAGTTGTGCCAAAAAATATGCTATATCAGCAATCTAACGTTGACTACATTTGTATTGCATTTCGGTTGCATACTTCCAGGCATTAAAATTATATTATACTATTTAGCGAATTTTCATCAACAAAAGCTTCATTCAAGCGCACCGCTAACCGACCTCACAAATTTGTTCACGAAAGTTTTTAGCGTTTTATAAAATTTGTAAACTTTATTGCCTTCCAAAAAAACACTTGCAAACATTTGCATGTGTTATGCAATTAAAATGGCGCATATAAAATTAATGAAATAATAACAATGCAATCTCATTGCTATTCGGCTGACGTTATAGCCATTTCGATAGTTTTAGCATTTTAAGCACTAATCGTAAAATTTTTGAAAACTTCAGCGCTACGGGCAATTGTTGCTAATAAAATCGCTAATTCGATGGAGTGAACCTTTTAAATCGGAAAATTATTTTGAGTTGAAAATTAAATTAAAGCAAAAAAGTGAGGGCAAAATTTAAGATAAAGACGAAAATGAAAAATGACAATAGAGTAACTGAAAGGGTAAGAAAATTTATTTAACTTTTACGATGGGAATCGAAATAAAATCAGTCATAAAAAATTTAGATATCGAAAGTTACCAAGTTACCGAAATTTATCGTATCAGAGGAGTTTATCGAGTTTTTCATGTTTATTGAGTTATCGCAACGTATCGAACTATTGAAATTGATGAATGTTTAATGAGTTGTCGACATTTATAGATACAGAAAATTAGCTATGAAAATTAATTGAATAATTTAAAATTTTTAAGTTAATGAAATTTATCAAGTTATGGATATTTATTGCATTAATTAACGGCATTAACAAAAATTTATCGAGTTAGCAATTTATCGAGTTAGCGCAATGTATCGAATTCTTTGAACTTATCGAGCTATTGATATTTAGTAATTTACTTAGAACTTTTCGTTTTATCGAATCGAAGTTTTTGGAATTTTCAAAATATTTCGAGCTATAGAAATTTCAAAGTTATATAATTTTATCGAGTTATCGCTGCATATCGAATTCTATTGTGTATTATTTCGATATTGTTTTTCCCTTGGTTTCAGAATTAGACAGGTTAGAGTCGATTTTTCGTTTAACTTAATACGCATATTTGTAGATTAATAACAAAGAATCCGAATTTCCCATTAAAAGTTTTGCTAAACTTTTTCGTAAATGACAAAAAAGCGTTCAAAGTCGAATAAATGGTGATTTATCGTAATTTTTGCTCCTTTCCGGAAAATACAGTTAGATATCCGCCAAATAAAAATTAACACAACGTGGAGGCTACCGACTTGGCTTATTCATAAATTCATTGTTTCAGAGCGTAAATGTAATAGTCAATTAATCAGAAATATTCGATTATTAATTGCAATTAATTGAAAAAAAATCGACCGATTTAGAGGTCGTTTCGATTAAAATTGAAAATAAATAAAAACCATTTAATAAATTATAAAAAACTGACTGTTTTATTAAAGGTTACATTTATTGGTAAATTGTGAAGACTCACGCGTAAACAATCGAAATAACTAAAAATCAGCGCGATTTCTTAGCCTCTTAAGACCTACACTTAGTTTACTAAAAAAAAACTAAAAAAACTGATCTATCGGCGTACTCCTTTTTTAAATCTGATTAAAAATTAAAAATTTAGACGAAAATTCGTTGAATTTTTCTAAGTTGTGTATAAAGTTTTAAAGTGTGGCGTATGTGGTTTTGATTAAAGCATGAACCATATTTTTATAAAAAGATAACAAAAACAATAAAAATTTTAACTTGAAAAACATTGCAAATAATTAACAAAAACCACAATGCACTCACTTTCGATTGCCAGTGTACGCCTAGCTACCAACACTGCTGTACGCCAAACGATTTGCAGCTAGCTTGCTTTGACGAATTCGTGAAGCTGACAATCACAGTATACTAGTAGAAAACGCTTTTGTTGTTGTAACTGTTTCGTGGTGAAAGTCCTTTATGGGGAGCAACTTTCCACACAAGAAATTAATATTAGAAAAAATTGAAAAAAAAGTCTGAGATTTTCGACTAAAGGAAACACAATAATTTCCACCAATTAAATAATATGGTAATCATGTGTAAAAAAAAAACTCTTTTCAACTTTTATTTTTCACAAAATAATATTGCGGATCAGAATGCTCTGAGCGCTTGCGGAAAGTGTTCTTTAGCAAAAAAAAAAAATGCTGCCCTATTGGTTTTTATTTCTGTATCGCACCGCGGTGAGTTTCTATTTCTTGTTTGCGAAATTGCAAAAAAATTAAGAAATTTATTGATTTCATGTACAGTAAAGCCCGCTTAATTACCGCACAAAAAATGTCGGCGTTTTGAGGTACTTAGACGTGTTGGGTACTTAAAAGTACCCGCTTAAGTATCTCGATGCGGGTAGGTACTTAAGCCAACATAATTATTGATGTAGTTAATCTTTTTGTTAACTTACATAAATAAGTCCTTGAATGAAACACGAACATTTATTGAAGTGTACGTCGGTTAAAACCAGGATCGTAACGTTATTTAAACACATAAACAAAAACTTTACAAAAAAACAGTCGATAAAGCAATGTTATGTAATTTTTACAAAAATTCAATTCTTTAAGGTCATTGATTATCCACATTTATACACACATACAGTATTAGACAAATCTATCTTTTCGGACCAAATACAAAATGATGTTGTTTTGTCACTTATGCTTATTTATTAATTTATAAGATTTTTCAATTAAAACACAGTTCATTCCCTAACAAATACCATATAAACCTTAGCTTAAAATTTTTTAGAACACTGAAAAGAAAATTCATCAAATTTTGATCAAAATTACAAACTTTTTTCTCAGAAGTGTAATAATATGCAAGTTTCAAGTGGCTAAAATTACGTTGATTTTTTAGAATTTTTTTGCCGAACGCGTTGCGGAATCATTTGAAAGGGGAAAATTATAAGTAAAATGGTAAATGGGGTACGAAAATTTTTTTTCTTCAGATTACATTAAAATATTCACGGTGCCCAAAAAGGTTGGTTACTTAAGCATGTTGGGTACTTAAGCGGGGGGTACTAAAGGTCCTTAATTAAATATATGAATACGTACGTGCATAACATTGCTTACTACTTACCCACTTATAATGTACATACATAAATACAGGAAAAATTCACTTTTTTCATCGTAGGCAAGTATTTACAAAACTATGACAGTAATTGCTCTGTTGGTATATACTCCGTTACTTTTGCAAAATTTCTGAAACTTTTCAACGCACTTATAAAAAGTATTAAGAGTGAACTTGTTGCATAGTAAGTCACTCAGCATGCAGCGAAACGGGAGACATTGTAACACCAACAAACGCAGTAAGGGAATGCGCTTATGAGCTGCAGAGGTTTCTGAAAAGGAGAACAAAGCAAGAAGATTTGAAATGTGGCCTAAAGGTAATCTGTATAATTATGATACTAAATAGCATTTGTATAGTAATAAATTTGTAGTTTAAATGGTGAAATATTGCAAGAGTTGTTTAAGTTTTTAAATGCTCTATTTAATATTAGACAATTTTACATTATTCCAAAACTCAGTAAACATTTGAACTCATTTACACTGATACACATAGGTATGTATGTGCTTACCTTGTTACCTCAACAGTTTACATATCATTTGTTTGGCTGCTTGCCTACCTCCCGTGATGTCACATCTCATTGGGCTAATAGTCAGAGCTACAGTTTCGAAACAAGAACTACCTGTAGACTAAGCCACGCCCTCGTTATATTTGAGCATAAACATCACTATCAAATGCAACAATACATAAATACTTTGGGCACACATCTTTAGAACAATTGTCCTTGGATTGGCGAGAAGCACATAATTGCTGAGGCGAAACAGCGTTAATTAAGCACACCACAGAATCCAATAACTTTTTCAAAGCACTTCCGAACGCGTAGACACTTGGAGCGATTACGATTAAATTAAAAACGATCACAATACCGAAAGTTCCAGTTATTAATTGCATTGCACTTTCATTATAAGTAATTTAATGTCCTTCTACTAGCTGAGTTTGGATGCTAGCAATGGAGCGAGCGATCTTTGAAAAGTGCGGTGGCGTCGCATTTGCACAATCTTTTCGAAATTGTAGTATAGTATTCCACAAATTTTCGCACTACTTAGGTACGGTAAAACACTTATTTTAACAAATACCAGTATTTATCTTTAAGTAACAGAACGCAAAAGCGGATTAAAAATTTCGCTGGATAAACAATTGACAAAGGGAACAACTGTTTCCGCTGCTTCCGTGTCGCTTCTTCTTACTCTGGTCAAGTTCACAATGTGATGAATAAGCGGTTAATTGTATCGAAATTTTAAGTTCGATTAATCGCAAGATCCCAGGTATAAGAGTAGTGTAGTCAGTAATAGGTGTTCTATATAACTAATAATAGCTACTTTCATTTATTGAAGCTGTTGCTCATTCATGTACAAAGATCGTCGAACATACAATATGTGGAAGAAAATGTATAACACCGCCAGTAAAGAAATTGCCAAAAATCGACCGCTGAACGGGTCAATCTGAGTCAATTTTTGATCCGCTCTTTTTGGTTTGTTCACTGAATATTTGGCAGTACGGCTTGGTAGCACTGGCAAATGTATGTATACAGAAACATATGTTCTGACATTGCTTCTTTTAACTTGCTCCACAGAAATTGCCTTTACGCCAAATATGTTCGATAAATGTACTTTTCCCCATTTAAAGAACTTATTTTTATAATTTCGTCTTCTTCGTGCTAGTAGTATAAAATTAGTGCTGCCAACCCCAATAAGAATGATCCAGATCGTTTTCGTGAGAAATGATCGTCATACCCCAGCCAGCACAGAAACGTAAATTTTCCCGACAGTGCAGTCTAGTGCAATTTCCCGTATCCGGAAACGAACAGAAAACGACTACTGTTATCAATTGTATCAATCGTATCCGGAAAACGTTCGAAAAAGATGATGTTATTTGAAAGCAATAATTGCATTTTATTTGTTCAAGCAAAATACTTGAAAGCATGCATGCGTATTCGGCGGTGGCTGAGCGTGCAGAAAAGCGTGCCGCTATTTGTTAGCTTACTGAAGGTGTCGGGCTGGAATTCTGGCAGGCGCTTACTAATTTAATTTAATTTTTTTATTTTTTTTAACCATGAAAAAGTATCTTTGAAGTGCAGAAGGAAAGCGTAATGAGCGAAAAATTCAATCAGACAAATTTCCGAAAAAACTGTCGGAAATGTATTCATTAAACAAACAATTTTCGGTAGTTGTCTGTACATACGTTTCTGCCGTACACATTAGTGGAAAAACGGATCGTCAAGGTATTTGAAAATGGAATCCGTAAATGAACAAAACTATGCAATTCCCCTTTTTTCCTGTCCGGATCGGTTTTCGGATTTTTTGCTGGCTGGGACTGAGCTGGATAAACGACGGAAACACATCTATTGTGCACTTGATTTGAGTAAGAAGAAGCGACACAAAGGCAGCGGAAACAGCTGTTCGCTTTGTCAAACTTTTACAAAGCGTTAATATATCCCGCGAAAATTTTTAATTCGTTTTAGTGCTTTAATAAATAAAAATCATTGTGCATACTTACATTACATTACATAACATAACATACATTTTCGGTTTTGTGATCGTGTTTAATTTAATCGTAATCGCTCCAAGTGTTAACGTTCGGAAGTGCTTTGAAAATGTTGTTGGACTCTGTGGTGCCACATTCGGTTTCAGATAGAAACGTACAAGTTTTTCAGACTATTTTCCTTTCGTTATCCATTTTGGTGTGCTTAACGCTTTTCGCCTCAGATGACGATAAAGATGTGTGCCCAAAGTATTTATGTATTTAATAGTGATGTTCATGCTCAAATATAACGTGGGCGTGGCGTAGTCTACAGGTAGTCCTCGTTTCGAAACTGCAGCTCTGACTATTAGCCAATGAGATGTGACATCACGAGAGGTAGGCAAGCAGCCAAACAAATGATATGTAAACTGTAGAGGTAATAAGGTAAGCACATATATGCATTAGTGTAAATGAGTTAAAATGTTTACTGAGTTTTGGAATAATGTAAAATTGTTTAATATTAAATAGAGCATTTAAAAACTTAAACAACTCTTGCAATATTTCCCCGTTTAAACTACAAATTTATTATCATACAAATATTATTTGGTATCAAATTTATACAGATTACTTTTACGCCACATTTCAAATCTTCTTGCTTTGTTCTCCTTTTCAGAAACCTCTGCACCTCGCAAGCGCATTCCCTTACTCCGTTTATTGCATACTGAGTGACTTACTATGCAACAAGTTCACTCTTAATACTATTTATAAGTCGGTATTATGCAAACAATGCCATTTGCGTGGAAAACTTTAAGAAATTTTACAAAAGTAACGGAGTATATACCAACAGAGCAATTACCGCCACAATTTTGTAAATACTTAGGATGAAACAAAGTGCATTTTTCCTGTATTTATGTACATACATTATAAGTGGGTAAGTATTAAGCAATATTATGCTCTTACATATACATACATATATTTAATTCATAGGTAGTTGTAGAACATTTTATACATTTTGCTTCCGCGGGCAAGTACTTGCACTTTTCAGCACAGCAGGCAATTCGCTGCGATTGTTGGGGGAGAACGAAAGCCGTTTATTTAGCTGAGATCTGCGGCCCTTTACTTGATACTGCCACAGCTCACCTTATGGCATCTTCTGGCGCTCTTTACTCTTCTCTACTCCACCTTTGATTGCGCTTTGGTAGTACTCTGCCGCATTGCGAATTTACTTTGCCTTGCAAATTGCCTCAACTCGCTGTGCTGCCGTGGCTAACGTGCTTTACTTTTCAAGTGTTTTGCATACAATTTGCATTACTTTTCCTCAGCTTTTCTGCCAGCCGTGTAGCCGTGTTCACTGCGTGCTCTTTGTGCTTTATATCGAGCATTGTTGTCTTCATGGATGTGTTGTTGTTGGCGATTTTATTTCATCCACCATCATTTGCTGCATTTCATTGCATTTTAAAATTCTCATTTATTTTATTTACACTTCTTCGGTACGCGCTGATATTATTTTTAATTGCAATTAATATGCAGTTACTTATGTAATTATTTATTTAAGTTGGCAGATGTTGTTGAGAGGGGTTCTTTTATCTTGTTTTATTTTCGAATTGAACTTTCCAGTGCCGGAAAAGCAGGAGATGGAATTACAAAAGTTCTTATTTACCGATTAAAGGGCATGACATTTAAATTAAACCAGGTGAACTACTTAATGAATATACTTGTTGGCTGATATGGTTACGGTGGAACTGCTGCTGCCTCGTGAATGAGAGACTTAAATATGATGGATTTCGAAGAAATGATTGGGTTTAAAGATTACTTCAACACAGAAAGCCTGTTGTTCGTTGTACAATAAGGAAACACCATGCCGTCAAAGATTTTTCTTTTGACATTTTTTCGTTTAGTACATTAGGTTAGCGAAAGATTTGAACTATAGTGTGTTTCTCTAGGATAGAAAGTTGGAAAATGATTAGAAAAACTGCCTATAATTATAACATTCACTAAAAAAATGGACCTAGTTCCGGATATCGAGAAAGAGGTTATATATCTAATGGTGTTCTACCGTTGAATTTTATTTGTTTTTTTAATGTTTAGTATTCTTATAATAATTCCTTAATCGAATTCTTACCTGATTTTCGATTTGAGAACTGCATTGAATTTTAATGTAAAATCAAAATATTTCTCTAACGTTAGATACTGTGTTTGCTGGGTTACTGCCAAGTGACACTCGCTCACCTGGAAAGTAGGGGATCCCCGTATAAGAGATCTCAATAGGGACATTAGAAACCTGGTCAACGAACACAAGCGGAACAAATGGAATGAGCATTTAAAATCCTGCAACCTCTCAAGCGGAGCCAGCAAACTGTGGTCCACAGTCAAGTCCCTCTCCAATCCGACGAAGCGTAGAGACAACGTCGCTCTCACCTTCGGCACCACCACCACGTCGGATCCGCGGACGTGCGCGCGCTTCTTCAGCCGGCAATTCATTGCACACCCAGAGAGAGACAAAACACGCCGCAGCGTGCTACGGAAAGCACACAAACTCCGCCCCCGAGACACACCACTGTGCTTCACCATCGAAGAGACGCAGGCAGCTGTCAACCACGCCAAGTCATCGAAGGCGTTAGGCCCAGACGGAATTTCCATGCAGATGCTGAAAAAGCTAGGACCTGCGGGAGTCGAGTATATGACCGCCGCTTTCAACTTGTCACTGTCCACCCTGATCATCCCCGAGATGTGGAAAATGGGTAGGATCATTCCCCTCCTTAAGCCAGGGAAGAAGGCGGACGCAGGAGACTCGTACAGACCCATCTCCCTCCTATCCCCAGTGGCAAAAACCATGGAAGCACTACTCCTCCCCAGCCTGACGAAGCATCTGAAGCTAGCCGAACACCAACATGGATTCCGGAAAATGCACAGCACGACAACAGCATTAAACACCATTACCACACAGATTAGCGAGGGTCTGAACCAACGTCGACCCTGTGATAGGACGGTCCTAGTCGCTGTGGACCTGTCGAAGGCTTTCGACACGGTGAACCACGCGACCCTCTGCCAAGACATCCTGGACTCGTCGCTTCCAGCTCGGACGAAACGGTGGATAACCAGCTATCTGTGTGGTCGTCAGTCATCGGTCGAATTTCGAAACGCCAAGTCTAAGCCGCGTAGAATTAAACAGGGGGTCCCCCAAGGCGGCGTACTCTCCCCGACACTGTTTAATCTCTACATGGCCAAACTCCCTCCGCCGCCAGCAGGAGTAAACTTGGTAAGCTACGCCGATGACTGCACAATAATGGCAACGGGCCCCAACATAGACAGACTTTGTGAACAAATAACCGACTATCTCACCGATCTTTCCAACTTCTTCTCCGCAAGGAACCTCCAAATCTCCGCCGCAAAATCCAGCGCCACACTTTTTACGACCTGGACCAAGGAGGTGGGGCTAGAACTGGACGTCTTCGTCGATGGCGCCAAAATACCGACGACCAACCACCCTAAAATCCTAGGAGTGACGTTCGATAGCCTCTTCTCCTTCTCCGCGCACGCCACAGCCACATGCAACAAACTGCGAGCCAGGAACAAAGTCCTAAAATCGCTAGCCGGCAGCACCTGGGGAGCCAACAAAGAAACCCTGCTCGCGACCTACAAGGCAATCGGCCGGTCAGTGGCTAACTACGCGGCACCAGCGTGGACGGCGGGGACAAGCGACACCCGATGGAGGAACCTCCAAACCTGCCATAATGCAGCTCTACGTACGGCTACAGGTTGTCATCTCATGTCGTCCGAGCATCACCTACATGAAGAAAGCCAGATGCTGGCGGTGAAAGAGCACAACACCATGCTGTCGAAGCAATACCTCGTGGGCTGTCACCGAGGGAATCACCCCAACAATGCCTTGCTTCGTAACGAACCGCCCCCACGACACGTGAGACGACACCTGCATGACTGGAAAGCGGACATTGAGCCGTACGTAGACCATCCATTCGACGCAGCAACATACAGAGCGGCGCTCAACAGCCTACACAGCGATGCGGTCAGAACGAGCCTCAGTACGCGTAATGACAACATCGTCTTGGGCGGTCGACCGCCGCCCATAGACCCAGAAGAAATAGAGCTGCCGAGAGAGACCAGGTGCACCCTAGCACAACTCCGTTCTGGGTGGTGTCACCGACTTAACAGCTACCTCTCTCGGCTGAACACACAAGTGGCAAACACATGCCCTGCATGTGGGCAAGGTCCTCACGACACCCAGCACCTCTTCACGTGCACCTCCAACCCTACGACCCTGACACCAGAAGCGCTCTGGACCGCGCCTATCGACGCAGCCCGCTTTCTCGGCCTCAGGCTCACAGAGTCGGAGGATGAAGACGACGACACATGACAAATCTGGGGGGTTGAGCACTGCTGCTACAACAACAACAACAACAACAACCTGGAAAGTAGACACCGCGCTATACGTTGATCTCCATTCAACAACGCACTGTTTGATTAGCTGCCAACAAAAACCCCCTGTTAACTTTAAAATAAAAAAGGCAACAGCCAATAAAAGTACTAAACTCTAATTACAAAAGAACTGATCCCAACTAGCAGCCGCCGCAAATCTTTTCCTCTATACTTATACTACATTAAAACATAAAGGAATCAACAATTTTGCAATTAAGATAGCAAAATCTTCACCCAACCCACTCACAAACCCCCCTTCCAACTTGCAGTGCCAACTCCACCTTCACCCAAACCGCAAAGGTGCGGTCAAATGGCTACTCTTAGCTTCCATGCCAAACTCACCTGCTTTGCATAGACTTCGAGCGAGTTAGTTCACTTAATTGTTTGGCTGTTGCGCTTTTGATGCCACAAAAACTTTGCTCAAATTTAATTATGAGTTTGCATTTTTTTTTTAATTTTTTCACATTCACCTCTGTCGCTCTCTAACTTCCAATGCTTTCATTCCCTTTGAGTAGCTAGCTCCTGAGATCTGCGTCTTAGCAATCGCGTGCTTTAATTGCGAAATGCCGAGAGTTTGCTGAAAGTTTTTGGGGTTAAAGGTTGTTTAAGTAGGTATGCAAGTTGCTGCTCTCACCGAAGTGATAAGAAACTGGGGCGGCTTCTTAAGCTTTGCCTTGTCTTGGGAGTTGTGAGTCTTGCCGGCACCACAAAAGCATAAAAGTACAATCAGTTAAGAAGTAACTTAAGCGAGGGTGTAAGAAGATTTTATTTTATTTTTTTAAATAATCTTATAAGAAGTGATTGAAAGTTTTTGATTGAATTTATTTGTAGTGGTCTTGAACTTCTATGCATTAAGGTACTTAGTAGTAAAGTTTAACTATGAAAAAATAACGGAATGTATAAAGTGAGCGAGCAGAAAACAATGTCGCTTAAATGAACTTCTGGCGCAGAGAATTATGAACGGATGTTGGGTAGGCAGATTTTATGATTGAATTACCTGACAATTGTCTCCTTTCATTGGAGTAAAACGTTAGATAGCTGCATTTGTCGGATCTGTGTGAACCACTGGGTTAGTATTCCATGTGAAAAATATAATCGATTGTCTTCTTGTTTTTATTGTAATAAATAATATTGAAATTTTCCTACCAGCTGTCAAAAAGGAAATATTTTGCTTTGGTGTATTTCCCTACTGGCTTCGACTGCTTTCACTTACCACTTGAAAATGTTCTTAAAGCATTAATTAAACTCATCTCGCTCTCTATTAAAATGCTGTCAATATTTATTAGCTAATCGCATCCCCTAAACTGCTTTAAAACAAATAGCATATCCAACGAAATATTTACTTTTGAAATTTGAAATTAGCCCTTGGGCCAACACGTCAAAATAGACTGAATAATCAAATTTGCTGCTATGCTAGTGTCTCTTATAAAATTTTAATGGCTGCTATCTAAATGGAAAATCAAATTAATTTTCAACACTTGAGCTGTCAATTGGCTGTTTGCATGCCAATGAAATGTAAAGATTTTCGCAGGCAAACGAGTTCATTCAGGACTATATACATGTATATGTACATATATATGTATATACTAGGGCTGTGCGATTAATTGATTACTCAAAATTTTAATTAATCATAAAGTAAATAACTCAATTATTCGATTAATCGGAAATTATGATTACTCAAAAGTTCAGTTACTCGAGTAATCAAGATTTTTGATTAACCAAAAACAAAAATATTTGAGTAATTTGCTTTATGATTAATCAACATTTCGAGTAAAATGAGTAATCAACATTTCAACTCTTTACATATGTATAAAGTAGTTAAAGTTCCTTGATACTTTGAAAACAACGTTTCTGTTTTCAAAAATTAAAACGAAAAATTTTTTCATATACAGAATGTAAAAAAGAAAATAAGCATTTTCCAAAGTAAACACTTTTAACGAGCAAAATTATTATTTTTGAGTAATCATATTTCAAGTAACTCGATTAATCATCGTTTTGAGTAATCAAAATCTTGATTACTCGAGTAATTGATTAACCGAATAATTGATTAACCAACTTGCTCGAGTAATCGAATAATCGCACAGCCCTAGTATATACATTAAAGAACATGTAATAATAATAATCAGAATGTACATACGGTTTAAATATTTTATAGAACTGCATTTAACTATGTATATATTTAACTGAAAAACTACATGTATGTATGTATATATTTGTGAAAATGTTCATAAGCTTATTTTTCGTCTTCTACAAACAAAGTGAGCACATACATACATATACCTCCAAACACGCTCACTTAACAGCCAATGCTAAACGAAAATCGCCGACAGCTACTTGTGACTCGTCAAAATTCAATTACTAAGTTTTACTCAACTCACTTCCTTCCTCTTGACAGCACTAACAGCATTTATTTTAACAATAAATAGCGATACAATAAAAGCAACAAATCCACAGTGGGGAAGGGTAGTCGTTAGGTAGTGATTAGCTGGGTAGAATTTGAACCCAGCGAGCAAAAAACTCTCGAGCCTGAAAGAATAATTCGCCCTAAAGAGTAAATGTACGATTGTTTCTAGAAACTACTATCCAACTCTAAATGAATAACAGCTGTTAATGACAAGTGAACCGGTCATTTTGATTTTATCGACAACTGTTCCTAAGCACCCCTATTATCAAAGTTATACAAATTTAATTATTTTCTTCGAATTTAGTTTATTGCAAAAAATTGTATAGGAAATTAAAAATATTTGTTGTAATTTGGTTTAGATGATTTAAAAGTTTTTTATCTGTTTTTTTTTTTGTTGTATGTATTACCATTACAAGAAACTCAATTTAAAAATAGTCTTAATTTTATAAAGTTTTGCATGGTTTAAATGTTTTTAATTATAAATGGAAATTGGCAGAAAATAAGAAATCAGTTTCCATTTAAATTGCTGGGGAAACCGGCAGTTAAGAACAAAAAATTTAATACAATTTTAATTTTAAATTTTATGTATCAAAAACAATAAAAAAGGCAAAAACGGATAGCTTTGATTTTAGTTTACAAAAATTAAATTTTTTTATTTAATTTTTGATTCAACTTTAACCTTATATATATTGAAACTAAAAAATATTTGTGGTATTTTTTTTAACACTTTTTAATGTTTACTTTTATTAAAAAAAAAACTCAGTAGAAAATTTAAAATATTTTTATAAAATTTGTAGTTATGAACACAAACATTGCAAAAAAATTGTTTGTGTATAAAACTTCATCGAAATGTGAAAATATTTTGATAAGTTTTATTTATAAACCGTTTTTTTGTTTGAAGAAAATAAAAATATATATTCATAGTTTTTTATGCAAGAACATATTTTTACCTGTTTGTAGTTTTTTGTTTACTTCATACAAAACTTAATTCAAAGCTGAAATCATTTCCTTAATTTTTCAATTCAAGCTGCAAATATTTTTATAAACTTCTTTTTAATAAAAAAATTTACATTTTTATTTTCTGTTTAATTCGCAGAAAATTTTATAGAAATAAAAAATGAAAATGTTTTCATACATTTTTTAAAAACAAGAAGACACTTTCGGTAGTTTTTATTTGCATTTTCGCAATTTATAAAAAAATTAACTGAAAACCGCAAATACTTTTATACATTTTTTTATTTATAATTTTTTTTTTTTAATTTGTTAAAATGTTTTGGCAAGAAAAAATTTTATTGAAAAATCTTCTGATTATAAAAATATTTGTTTGCAAAAAAAAAAACAAATCTGTCCAGTATTTATAGAAAACCCATGAATACTTTCTAATACAAAAACTATTTTAAAACTTTTCTTTAAATTGCTCAAATTAAAAAAAAACATATTTTTAATAAATATTTAATTTTCATTTCAATAAATTTTCGCAGACAAGGAGATATTATAAAATCCTCTGGCGGCTCTTGCTTGTCGCAGCCACAGTAGAAAATACCTATGTACATAAGTCATTTACAGTGCCACAGAAATCCAATCAATTCATTCATTATCCACTCTTAGATTAAACCTCAATTACATAGCATAACCCGATTCCACTTTTTTTTATTGACTTCGTTAAGTTATTAATTAAGCTCGCTAAACTTACATATATACATATACTAGTATAGCCATCCACCCAGCCAGCCAACTAGACAAACACACCATACTGCTAGACTTTGCTTGAGCTGTAGCTTCATCTTCAAGTTCTTTCAGCTCACAATCAGTTCGCCGCTGACAAGCTCCAATCAAATTCTTATTAGTGTTCATTATAGAAAAATTTGTGTCACTTAGTATAGGAAATGTCACTCGACAATGGCTAGTGTTTGCTTACGACTCGTATAAACCTACGCACATAAAGTACGGGTAGAAAACATCCAGACACTCAAACTCAATCGCCTGCCTTTTCCTGCGATTATCCTTATGGCGCATAATAACTTTATCCTACACTGTAGCCTGTTGCTTCAGATAACTCACTTCAATAGCACTCTTGCTCACCTCAGCCACCACTCAACACTTTCCCCGCCTTTAGAAGTGTGGGTGTGTGTATGAACTTTCCTGACTTTCCTTCGTGTTCGTTGCGTTTAATTAAAAAGTTTAAAGTAATTAAGTGTTATGGCTTCCAGCTGTAATGACGTACAGTTGGTCGTTCAGTGTCTTCGTCTGTGGCCATTAGTGTGCGTGTAAGTGGTAAGGGTAGTGCGGTTCATTCGCTGCCAGGCATAATGTCAACTCAACTGGGCACTGAACTTATTGCGTGAGGAGAGTAATCATTTCTTGATATTCTCCTATGGCTCTTTTTGTTGATAATTATATTACATTTTTTTTTATCACTGAAAGGCATTGTTTTTTAGGCATCGGGATTGATTTAAAAATTTGGCATTTTTCACTGGAGCGTTTTGAAGAACTTTTTTAAGATTCTTAATGAACCGACTTAGAATACTGCAAACAGAAGAAAAAACTCAAGAAAAGAGTTAAACAGGAGCTTATTATTAAGCTCGACTCGAAAGCTCCATAGGCTCACATAGGCAAAAGGCAGAATTGTAGGTGCCGGTAAACTTACTTTGAAAAAAAAATTTGGGTGGTTGAGAATTGCATTCCTTACACCAGCAAATGAACATTTGATGCTGCACACTTTTGGGTGCAGTATTTGCTAAATCAAATTCTACGCGGATGCTCGAAACTGCGAAAAAAGTTAAGAGATGAGTACAGAAAGAGATAAAGATATGTATTTAGTATCTATATAAAAAAATAAGTTATTTAAACTATTGTGGTAAGAAAAATAAAAGTTGAAAATTCATCGTTAAGTAATTTAATACTTTTTCATCATATCTTCAGTTTAACATTTCTTCGAACTAAAAAATTTATAATATTTAATAACAAAAAATTGTATGATTTCTTCCATTTTTATAGAACTATATTTAAAAAAAAATTAATTACATATTAAGTTGAAAAACAAAAAACTTATTAATTAAGACTTTTTTTTCAATGGGATATTTGTATTTTAAAATATGCAAAACTAATTTTTGAAGAATGAAATAAATTTAATTTAGAAATAAAAAAATAATGAAAGCAAATTAAATATTTTAATATTAAATTATAAAAATTACATAATTTAAAAAAATTTGTATTAGTATTTTTGGTCACAAAAAATCCTTTCACCTCTGTTATATATATTTTTTTAATTTAAACAAAATTAAATTTAAGAGACTTGCTTCTGGTTTCACGAAAGCAGTTTAAGTGAAAAATATTGTTTTTTTTCTGTAAGTTTCCATATTAAATTCTAATAGAAAAATTGTTTTTTCACTTAAATTTAAAAGATAATTTTTTTTATTTGAATTTTATGTGAAAAATGACTGAAGGAAAAAAAAACGTTTTCACTTAAATCTCTGGTGAAACCGACACTTAAAAAATATTAGACTTCACTTTTAATAAAATGTTATAATATTTGCAACAAGAAACTATACGTATTTTCCAAAATAACGAAAATAAAAAAAATTTGAAAAAAATTAAGGCACTGAAAATACTTAGATGTCTACATACATACGTATTTTATTATAAGAAAAAAACAATATAACTGTTGCACAACTAATTTTCCAAGTAAATACATATTGAAAAATGAAAAAAAAAAATAATGAAAGTCTAAAAAAACAAAAAATTTATTTTACATTCTTCATTTTTAGATAAAAATTTCATATCTTAACAATTTTGTATAGCATGTTTTTTAAATTTAAAAACAATAGTTTCTAAACATTACAAAGAAATCAACATATGAATTGAGGAAAAAATTTTTTTCGAACTGAATTTTTCATAATTTCAAATTTCTTCGAATTAAGAAAAACTTGATTTTTTCGTAACAAAAAACGAATACCATTTTTCTACAAAATTCATTTTTTTTTGTTCAAAATGTCTAAAAATTTCTTTATCTGACAAAAGATTTTAATAATCGGTAAACAAATACGTTTCAGTACATAATGCAAAGCACTAACTGTGCTGTTTAAAACCTTCAAACACGCATACATACATACCTACGTATGTACATAAAAACACGAACTACATTTTCAAAATTCTTTCTGCTCACTGCTAATCCATAAATGATAGTTATTACAGTTCATTGATTTGCCATTTGCCCTGCGCAAAATAGTCTATTACACAAAATTCATTGCATATCTGCAGGCGTTAAATGCCATTGCCTAGTATTTTTCCTCACAGATAGTTAACAGAAAATTAAATTTTACTTAGCACCAATAAAAATGCCATTCAAATCAAAAGAATATAAGAAAATTGTTCCCAGAAATTCACTCACACACACAGCCATACAACAACACTATTGCAAAGACATTAGTGTGCACTGGATCGTGGCAAAAGATGAAGCGACTTCACGGATGCTGCTAATATGGTAGCTTAAGTGTGTTTGTATGCAATCGTGTGTATGCACATACATACATATATCTGAACACGCATCTTCATATGTAGGTTAGTTCAAAAAACATGACTGTGCGCCAAAAAGTGTGCCACGTGAGCGTAAGATACCAGCAAAGTTATTTAAATAGCTTGTCTTTTACGAATTTCAACTGAAAAATTGTGCAGAAAAACTTCGGTACACCATGCAACAGTTGCGAGCTTGTTTAAAATCAAGTCACATCAAAAATTTCATTGCATACTTTTAGGCGCTCTATGTACTTTAACAGCCGTTGTGCACTCAAAAACGCATTTTCCTTCGACATTTATGGCCTTTTCGATGCCCCATGCCGTTTTTATTGGCTATGGATTTTTTTTAGTTATTTTTTTGTTTCTATTCGCTATTCAAGTTTTGTCGTATTTTTTATTTGTAACACTTTTGTTTTACCTTTTAGCCTTTTGAAACGCTCGTTGCATTTGCCTGCTAATCTCCTCCTTAGCTCTCTTTGCTGAATGCCGCGCCATCACAATTGGCCTCAACTTATTGCTTATGCCCTCAAATCACTTTCGCATTGGCTATTCGCTTGCCAAAAGCTGCCATTTGGCGCACAAAGATATGCTAGCGAAATTTATTGATTTAATTTGTAACCTAACGAAAATATTTTTATCGACGTGGGTTTTGTCGTGCTGCGGGCGACCTAGAGTGATGACGGTTGGCTTAGGAGAATATACATACATATGTAGCGTGGGAGAGAATTGGTGGACAGATGTGGGAATATGTACTAAATTATGAATTGTATTTGGACTGTGGGAATTTATGTTGTTTTGGGATTGAAATTTTGAAATGTCAAAAATTACAGTGGTTAATGCAATATACGGCGCCTTTTATTTGAATTAGAAATTTAAGTGTTTTATTTATTAAAAATAAAAATTGTAGGCACGTAGTTTGGAATTAAAATGTTGTCATCTAAATTATATAATACAAGTGAGAACTTTCTTTCGAATTCGAATATAATTTCGAACTAAAAATCAGGAACTTTGGGATGAAAAATTTTGGGTAACGACTTAAAATTTTGAACTTTGGGGTCGAAAGCTTTCAACTGATGGTCAAATTTATTTATTTTTTTTTCAAATTTCGAATATAATTTTGAAATACAAAGTCACGATTTTTTAAAGTTATAACCTTAGTTCAAAAGTTTAAAAAAGAAAGAAGCTATTTAAGCTTTTTTATCTATTAAACTTTTGTGGTTTGAAAATTTAAAATTTCTGAAAAAAAATTATATAAAAAAATTGCTCAAAATTAGATTTAAAACTTTTCAAAATAATTCTAGGTTTTTGAACTTTGAGGCTAGAATGCATTACAGTCAATGTTACGAAAAATTTGAAATTTTTTACCTACATTTTTATGTGCTTGTGCTTTAATTTTGATTTTAAAATTTAAATTTGAACTTATAAATTGCAAACACGAATTTTAAACGATTAAAATCGTATAATAATTATTATACACTTTATACAAAAAAAAAAATTCAAAAGAGATTTTTAAAGTTTCCAAAAGAAATTTTGATCTAAATTTTTAAAAATTAAACAATCAACTTTTAACATTTTCGAACTTCGAATGATATTTCGAATATTATAATTCTTAGTTTTGACTGTTACTTTAAGCTTTTAATACAAACTGCTAATATTTTTAATTTTGATTCGAAATTTTAATGTTTAACTTACAAATTTTGGTATTTTCGAATAAAGTTAAAATGCTGAATTCTTTAATTTTTAAATTTGACCTTTAACCTTTGACATTATCGCATCTCGAATTAAATCTCGAATAGTGCAATTCTTAGTTTTGAGTTTAAGTGTAATACAAACAATACAAAATTATGCTGCCTGAAACCACGAAACTTAAATACATATTGAACTTAATTTTTTTCGAACTTTGAATAAAATTTCAAAAACTGAAATTTTCAGTTTGGAATTAATGTTTTTGACATAAAATGCTTCTATTTCCAAAAAATTTTTTAGTGCTTAGGATTTGTTTTTCAAAATTTAGAATTTCAAAAGTTTAAATTTTTAAATGCACATAGTAGTTATTTTAAAAATTTATTTACTAGTGTCAACCGAAAATTTTAGTTTGGATTTTCAAATAAATAAAAACAAATTTTTTGTACGAAAAAAACAAATATTTAAATTTTTATTTCGCTTTGAACTTTGCTTACTGATTGGATTTTTTAAGTTATGATTTATCTCAAATACATACTGTGCCACCTACAGCAAATCGCCACCCCCTGCGCAACCTTCCACTCTTTGACCTGCTATCATTTCGAGTTTGAAAAATGCGCTGGATTTTAGGATTACAAATGACCGTCAGTTACGAGGCGATGCGAATATGTGAACAAAAATATATGTATGTATGTATGTGTGCTTACATGTGTGTTAAAAGGATTTGAGGCACATTCGGTTCTTTTTTGCACAGCTGTGCATTGTATGCAACATTTTGTGGCAATATTGATGACAAGCAATATTTTGCTATCGATAGCAATTTTTAAGCATTTTATCCGTTGACTTACATACATATAAGTAAATATAGATACTCAAACCATCAACTCTAATTTTTTAAAGCTTTTGAGGTATTAGCATACTTGTGATTATATTTTTTTATAAACTTAAAATGCACTTTAATAACTGTTCGTTGTTGACTTTAGCTCAGAAATGTCAACTGCGACAAAGAAAAATTGCAAATCCTGTGAAAAAGTCATGTCTGCAATATTTTCTCTTATATTTTTTATGCTTCCACATTCCACACTTCATCGTTATTGACGGCAGGAAGGCCAATCCTTTTAGGCGCATAGTAGATGGAGGCGGGGCGGTCATAGGCAGTCAAGAAGTGATAGCAATTACGTAATAAAAGTTTTCCAATTAAAAATTCTCTCAAGTTTCATTTGCAACGTCACACATTCTGCGACGTGAATGGCTTGGTGGAGTGCTTTTTTCATTTGCAACATTTTTTTAATGCGCACGCAAAATTTTAGCAACACATCAGTTTTTTTATTTTTTACTCTCAGCCTTTCAATAAAAGGCCTATGCTTGCAACATAAACAATCATATGGGCGCATACCTATGTATCAATAATCAAAAAATTATTTTTTTTTACTTTTACTCTAAAGTTTATAATCAGGCAAAAAATGGTGACGTTGATTTTTTTTTTAATTTTTATAATAAAATTCTTGAGACATCAATGCGGTTGTTCACACCCGCCTGGTTATCAGGTTATCTGGTTATGTAGTTACCTGGTTATCAGGTTATCTGGCTATGTAGTTTTACAACAATAAAATACACTAAAGCATAATAATTTTTAACCAGATATCCTAATAATTACGGAAATGTGAACAACCACAATATTTTACCTTTTATCTGAATTTCTATAACCAGTAAAAAAATAAACAAAAATTTTACTTAAGAGCAAATAAAGCTAGAAACTTTTACATTATGATAAAAAAAGTCAATAAACTGCTTTTAGCTATCTTGCACCTACATACATACATACATATGTATTTTCAAGTGTTGTTTTTAAGTTTTCTTTCAAATAAGAAATTTCTTTATAACTTCTTGTAATACATTTTTTGTTACCTAAATTTGTAATTTTCACATTTTGATAATAAAAAAGATAAAACTAAAAAAA
>NW_023458567.1:11989577-12008725 GCF_013731165.1 Rhagoletis pomonella | reverse complement strand
TTTTCTTCTTTTCCGGCTCGCCTGTAGGGGAGTCGGATCGAGTTCGACCTCTCTTTTGCGAGCCAGGGCCAGCCTTCCGCAGCTCGGAAAGGGTAGGCCCCTTTCGGCGCTGCTCTCGGAGGTAGCTTAATATATTTAAGCTCTCCTCGATTTGGGCCATACCTGTTTTTATGTCCATGGACACATTCTTTTGCTTAGACACAGCGCTCTGCATCTTCTTCAGGACAAGCCGAATCTGGGCCAATTGCTCATCTTCATTGCCTTCGCAAGTTCCCAAGCTTGCG
This sequence comes from Rhagoletis pomonella, assembly GCF_013731165.1. Lineage (NCBI taxonomy): Eukaryota > Metazoa > Arthropoda > Insecta > Diptera > Tephritidae > Rhagoletis > Rhagoletis pomonella. The sequence goes on along the minus strand of NW_023458567.1, from coordinate 12,008,441 downwards.
GTGACATGCTTGTCGCTGTTTGCAGCAGCCGGCGTTTGAAGACGACTATCCCGGCTGCCGGGAGTTGCCGTTTGGCAAGGTGTAGCCTTCTGCGCCACGCCGGCGGCTTTCTCCGTGCTCGTGGTGCCGGAATTTGCCTGCAGAGGAGTTTGTGGCGGGGAGCGCACGACTCTACTGCTCTTCCTGAATGCGCTGCATTCTTCCTCCGTATCATCGACGTTCGTTTCGTTTATTGGTTTTGTTTTAATCATTTTCAGTCAATTGGGTCTCCGCTTCAAGCCGCTATCTCCACACGTAGCACAGTCGCTTTTAAGTGTCCCGAAGTTCCCTTCTCTCAAAGGAGCAGGCCATCGCGAGGGTTGACACAAGTCCTTATGGGATATTGTGTTCAGAGCCAAGACAGCGCAAAACCAGGAGTAAATCTCAACTGGACCTGTGCGGCCAACTAAATGGCGACGTGTATTGAACGTACTTGAAGACCTGCCAGGGTTTTAACGAGACGGAGGCGATCGCAGCATTAGCCCACCAGCCATTTCTGTGAGGTGTCACCCTCACATACTAAAGTGGCGGAATACTGCTCTCGCCAGCCCAATGTCAGACTAATCGTATACATGCTCCAGTATGCCATGAACAGGATCTAACTGGTCTCAATCCTGGGATGCTTTTTGGGGGGCGGCATCTGTTCGCCCGGACACAGGAGATTCATCAAGCATTTCTGATCTTTTAAATCAGGCCCTCGTCTCCTGCCGCTCTTGGTCTGGGACTGCTTATTGGTTATTCGCAGCTAACCTATCGGAGTAGGCCGTTCACGATCCGCCCTGTGTGACCCCGGTAAGGTCCTGAGCTTAGCCCTTACCGGTAAGGTCCTGAGCTTAGCCCTTACCCCTGAGCTTAGCCCTTACCTTATTATTATTATTATTATTATTATTATTATTATTATTATTATTCTTTGCTGATGAAAATAAAATATTTCACCAACATTTCTAGTGCATTAGCTGCTGCTTTTTATTTAAAAATAAAAAAAATAAAAAAAAAACAATTAAATAATAAAGAAAAAAATCTCCTACGCGAGGACTCGATCTCGGATCCCTCAAGTGACACTCCAGCGCTCTGATCACTCGTCCATTGCGACTGTTGGACCAGCGCGGGCAAAATGGCATACATACATGCTATCAGTTCACTGTCTCTGTTTGTTTTCACCACACATTTTTGGTGAAGTTTTTTTTACTCTCTGGCTGTGTTTCATGGTATACTCGCTTTATACCACGTTCAGTTTCGTAGTATAGGAACCAGCTTCAAACCACTTTGTACGATGGTATAATTGTGGTTTACACCGACAGACATGTAGTATAGAATGCTAGTATAGTATATAAACCATATGTCTGTCAGCGCTATTAGACGGGTTGGGTACTTAAAAGAACCCGCTTAAGTATCTCGATGTGGGTACTTAAGCCAACATAATTATTGATATAGTTAATCTTTTTGTTAACTTACATAAATAAGTCTTTGAATGAAACACGAACATTTATTTAAGTGTACGTCGGTTAAAACCAGGATCGTAGCGTTATTTAAACACATAAACAAAAACTTTATAAAAAAAAAGTCGATAAAGCAATGTTATGTAATTTTTACAAAAATTGAATTCCTTAAGGTCATTGATTATCCATATTTATACACATATACAGTATTAGACAAATCTATCATTTCGGACCAAATTCAAAATGATGTTGTTTGTCGCTTATGCTTATTTATTAATTTATAAGATTTTTCAATTAAAACACAGTTCATTCCCTAACAAATACCATATAAACCTTAGCTTAAAATTTTTTAGAACACTGAAAAGAAAATTCATCAAATTTTCATCAAAATTACAAACTTTTTTCTCAGAAGTGTAATAATATGAAAGTTTCAAGTGGCTAAAGTTAAGTTTTTAGAATTTTTTTGCCGAACGCGTTGCGGAATCATTTGAAAGGGGAAAATTATAAGTAAAATGGTAAATGGGGTACGAAATTTTTTTTTCTTCAGATTACATTAAAATATTCACGGTGCCCAAAAAGGTTGGTTACTTGTTGTTGTTGTTGTAGCGGCACTACTAAGACCCGCCTGTTTCGGGTCAACTTTTAATCATTATCGTCAAGCTCAACTAACGGTAGGCCCAGGAAACGAGCTGTTTCGATGGGGTCGGACCAAAGGGAGTGAGGTGTTAGTTGAGTCGGATTGAGCTGGCATGTGAAGAGGTGGTTGGTGTCGTGGGGGGAGTCTCCACATGCCGGGCACTCATTTGGGATGTTTGGGTCGAGTCTGGACAGGTAGCTGTTTAGGCGGCTACAATATCCAGACCGTAACTGAGCCAGGGTAACGCGGGTCTCTCTAGGTTACTTAAGCATGTTGGGTACTTAAGCGGGGGGTACTTAAGGTCCTTTATTAAATATATGAATACGTACGTGCATAACATTGCTTACTACTTACCCACTTATAATGTACATACATAAATACAGGAAAAATTCACTTTTTTCATCGTAGGCAAGTATTTACAAAATTGTGGCAGTAATTGCTTTGTTGATATATACTCCGTTACTTTTGCAAAACTTCTGAAACTTTTCAACGCACTTATAAAAAGTATTAAGAGTGAACTTGTTGCATGTAAGTCACTCAGCATGCAGCGAAACGGGAGACATTGTAACAACAACAAACGGAGTAAGGGAATGCGCTTATGAGCTGCAGAGGTTTCTGAAAAGGAGAACAAAGCAAGAAGATTTGAAATGTGGCCTAAAGGTAATCTGTATAATTATGATACTAAATAGCATTTGTATAGTAATAAATTTGTAGTTTAAATGGTCAAATATTGCAAGAGTTGTTTAAGTTTTTAAATGCTCTATTTAATATTAGACAATTTTACATAATTCCAAAACTCAGTAAACATTTGAACTCATTTACACTGATACACATAGGTATGTATGTGCTTACCTTGTTACCTCTACAGTTTACATATCATTTGTTTGGCTGCTTGCCTACCTACCGTGATGTCACATCTCATTGGGCTAATAGTCAGAGCTACAGTTTCGACACAAGAACTACCTGTAGACTAAGCCACGCCCTCGTTATATTTGAGCATAAACGTCACTATCAAATGCAACAATACATAAATACTTTGGGCACACATCTTTAGAACAATTGTCCTTCGATTGGCGAGAAGCACATAATAGCTGATGCGAAACAGCGTTAAGCACACCACAGAATCCAATAACTTTTTCAAGGCACTTCCGAACGCGTAGACACTTGGAGCGATTACGATTAAATTAAAAACGATCACAATACCGAAAATTCATGTTATTAATTGCATTGCACTTTCATTATAAGTAATTTAATGTCCTTCTACTAGCTGAGTTTGGATGCTAGCAATGGAGCGAGCGATCTTTGAAAAGTGCGGTGGCGTCGCATTTGCACAATCTTTTCGAAATTGTAGTATAGTATTCCACAAATTTTCGCACTACTTAGGTACGGTAAAACACTTATTTAAACAAATACCAGTATTTATCTTTAAGTAACAGAACTTCATCTTTGCAAGCTTTTTTTTCTAATTATTAAAACGCAAATGCGGATTAAAAATTTGGCGGGATAAACAATTGACAAAGCGAACAGCTGTTTCCGCTGCTTCCGTGCCGCTTCTTCTTACTCTGGTCAAGTTCACAATGTGATGAATAAGCGGTTAAATGTATCGAATTCTTAAGTTCAATTAATCGCAAGATCCCAGGTATAAAAGTAGTGTAATCAGTAATAGGTGTTCTATATAACCAATAATAGCTACTTTCATTTATTGAAGCTGTTGCTCATTCATGTACAAAGATCGTCGAACATAAAATATGTGGAAGAAAATGTATAACACCGCCAGTAAAGAAATTGCCAAAAATCGACCGCTGAACAGGTCAGTCTGAGTCACTTTTTGATCCGCTCTTTTTGGTTTGTTCACTGAATATTTGGCAGTACGGTTTGGTAGCACTGGCAAATGTATGTATACAGAAACATATGTTCTGACATTACTTCTTTTAACTTGCTCCACAGAAGTTGCCTTTACGCTAAATATTTGTTTAGGTGTTCGTTTAAATGTACTTTTCCCCATTTAGTGAACTTATATTTATAATTTCGTCTTCCTCGTGCTAGTAGTATATAATTAGTGCTGCCAACCCCAATAAGAATGATCCAGATCGTTTTCGTGAGAAATGATCGTGATACCCCAGCCAGCACAGAAACGTAAATTTTCCCGACAGTGCAGTCAAGTGCAATTTTCCGTATCCGGAAACGAACAGAAAACGACTACTGTTATCTATCATTTTCGTATCCGGAAAACGTTCGAAAAAGATGATGTTATTTGAAAGCAATAATTGCATTTTATTTGTTCAAGCAAAATACTTGAAAGCATGCATGCGTATTCGGCGGTGGCTGAGCGTGCAGAAAAGCGTGCCGCTATTTGTTAACTTACTGAAGGTGTCGGGCTGGAATTCTGACAGGCGCTTACTAATTTAATTTAATTTTTTTATTTTTTTTTAACCATGAAAAAGTATCTTTGAAGTGCAGAAGGAAAGCGTAATGAGCGAAAAATTCAATCAGACAAATTTCCGAAAAAACTGTCGAAAAAGTATTCGTTTAACAAACAATTTTCGGTAGTTTTCTGTACATACGTTTCTGCCGTACACATTAGTGGAAAAACGGATCGTCAAGGTATTTGAAAATGGAATCGGTAAATGAACAAAACTATGCAATTCCCCTTTTTTCCTGTCCGGATCGGGTTTCGGATTTTTTGCTGGCTGGGACTGAGCTGGATAAACGACGTAAACACATCTATTGTGCACTTGATTTGAGTAAGAAGAAGCGACACGAAGGCAGCGGAAACAGCTGTTCGCTTTGTCAAACTTTTACAAAGCGTTAATATATCCCGCGAAAATTTTTAATTCGTTTTAGTGTTTTAATAAATAAAAATCATTGTGCATTCTTACATTACATTACATAACATAACATAAATTTTCGGTTTTGTGATCGTGTTTAATTTAATCGTAATCGCTCCAAGTGTTAACGCGTTCGGAAGTGCTTTGAAAATGTTGTTGGACTCAGTGGTGCCACATTCGCTTTCAGATAGAAACGTACAAGTTTTTCAGACTATTTTCCTTTCGTTATCCATTTTGGTGTGCTTAACGCTTTTCGCCTCAGACGACGATAAAGATGTGTGCCCAAAGTATTTATGTATTTAATAGTGATGTTCATGCTCAAATATAACGTGGGCGTGGCGTAGTCTACAGGTAGTCCTCGTTTCGAAACTGCAGCTCTGACTATTAGCCAATGAGATGTGACATCACGAGAGGTAGGCAAGCAGCCAAACAAAATATATATAAACTGTAGAGGTAATAAGGTAAGCACATATATGTATTAGTGTAAATGAGTTCAAACGTTTAATGAGTTTTGGAATACTGTAAAATTGTCTAATATTAAAAAGAGCATTTAAAAATCAAAACAACACTAGCAATATTTCACCGTTTTCAACTACAAATTTATTATCATACAAATTATATTTGGTATCACATTTATACAGAGTACCTTTACGCCACATTTCAAATCTTCTTGCATTGTTCTCCTTTTCAGAAACCTCTGCACCTCGTAAGCGCATTCCCTTACTCCGTTTATTGTTGTTACAACATCTCCCGTTTCGCTGCATACTGAGTGACTTACTATGCAACAAGCTCACTCTTAATACTATTTATAAGTCGGTATTATGCAAACAATGTCATTTGCGTGGAAAACTTTAAGAAATTTTACAAAAGTAACGGAGTATATACCACCAGAGCAATTACCGCCACAATTTTGTAAATACTTAGGATGAAACAAAGTGCATTTTTCCTGCATTTATGTACATACATTATAAGTGGGTAAGTATTAAGCAATATTATGCTCTTACATATACATACATATATTTAATTCATAGGTAGTTGTAGAACATTTTATACATTTTGCTTCCGCGGGCAAGTGCTTGCCCTTTTCACCACAGCAGGCAATTCGCTGCGATTGTTGGGGGAGAACGAAAGCCGTTTATTTAGCTGAGATCTGCGGCCCTTTACTTGATACTGCCACAGCTCACCTTATGGCATCTTCTTCTGGCGCTCTTTACTCTTCTCTACTCCACCTTTGATTGCGCTTTGGTAGTACTGTGCCGCATCGCGAATTTACTTTGCCTTGCAAATTGCCTCAACTCGCTGTGCTGCCGTGGCTAACGTGCTTTACTTTTCAAGTGTTTTGCATACAATTTGCATTACTTTTCCTCAGCTTTTCTGCCAGCCGTGTAGCCGTGTTCACTGCGTGCTCTTTGTGCTTTATATCGAGCATTGTTGTCTTCATGGATGTGTTGTTGTTGGCGATTTTATTTCATCCGCCATCATTTGCTGCATTTCATTGCTTTTTAAAATTCTCATTTATTTTATTTACACTTCTTCGGTACGCGCTGATATTATTTTTAATTGCAATTAATATGCAGTTACTTATGTAATTATTTATTTAAGTTGGCAGATGTTGTTGAGAGGGGTTCTTTTATCTTGTTTTATTTTCGAATTGAAGTGCCGGAAAAGCAGGAGATGGAATTACAAAAGTTCTTATTTACCGATTAAAGGGCATGACATTTAAATTAAACCAGGTGAACTACTTAATGAATATACTTGCTGGCTGATATGGTTACGGTGGAACTGCTGTCATGCCATTGAGTTGACAGCTTTTCGTATGGAGTGCATAAAAAACGCTGCCTCGTGAATTAGAGACTTAAATATGATGGATTTCGAAGAAATGATTGGGTTTAAAGATTACTTCAACACAGAAAGCCTGTTGTTCGCTGTACAATAACGAAACACCATGCCGTCAAAGCTTTTTCTTTTGAAATTTTTTCGTTTAGGTTAGCGAACGATTTGAACTATAGTGTGTTTCTCTAGGGTAGAAGGTTGGAAAATGATTAGAAAAACTGCCTAGAATTATAGCATTCACTAAAAAAGGGACTTAGTTCCGGATATCGAGAAAGAGGTTATATATCTAATGGTGTTCTACCGTTGAATTTTATTTGTTTTTTAATGTCTAGTGTTCTTATAATCATTCCTTAATCGAATTTTTACCTGATTTTCGATTTGAGAACTGCATTGAATTTTAATGTAATATCAAAATATTTCTCGAACGTTATAGACAGTGTTTGCTGGGTTACTGCCAAGTGACACTTGCTCACCTGGAAAGTGCACACCGCGCTATACGTTGATCTCCATTCAACAACGCACTGTTTGATTAGCTGCCAACAAAAACCCCCTGTTAACTTTAAAATAAAAAAGGCAACAGCCAATAAAAGTACTAAACTCTAATTACAAAAGAACTGATCCCAACTAGCAGCCGCCGCAAATCTTTTCCTCTATACTTATACTACATTAAAATATAAAGGAATCAACAATTTTGCAATTAAGATAGCAAAATCTTCACCCAACCCACTCACAAACCCCCCTTCCAACTTGCAGTGCCAACTCCACCTTCACCCAAGCCGCAAAGGTGCGGTCAAATGGCTACTCTTAGCTTCCATGCCAAACTCACCTGCTTTGCATAGACTTCGAGCGAGTTAGTTCACTTAATTGTTTGGCTGTTGCGCTTTTGATGCCACAAAAACTTTGCTCAAATTTAATTATGAGTTTGCATTTTTTTTTTAATTTTTTACATTCACCTCTGTCGCTCTCTAACTTCCAATGCTTTCATTTCCTTTGAGTAGCCAGCGCCTGAGATCTGCGTCTTAGCAATCGCGTGCTTTAATTGCGAAATGCCGAGAGTTTGCTGAAAGTTTTTGGGGTTAAAGGTTGTTTAAGTAGGTATGCAAGTTGCTGGCTCTCACCGAAGTGATAAGAAACTGTAGCGGCTTCTTAAGCTTTGCCTTGGCTTGGGAGTTGTGAGTCTTGCCGGCACCACAAAAGCATAAAAGTACAATCAGTTAAGAAGTAACTTAAACGCGGGTGTAAGAAGATTTTATTTTATTTTTTAAAAGAATCTTATAAGAAGTGATTGAAAGTTTTTGATTGAATTTATTTGTAGTGGTCTTGAACTTCTATGCATTAAGGTACTTAGTAGTAAAGTTTAACTATGAAAAGATAACGGAAGGTATAAAGTGAGAGAGCAGAAAACAATGTGGCTTAAATGAACTTATGGCGCAGAGAATTATGAACGGATGTTGGGCAGGCAGATTTTATGATTGAATTACCTGACAATTGTCTCCTTTCATTGGAGTAACATGTTAGATAGCTGCATTTGTCGGACCTGTGTGAACTACTGGGTTAGTATTCCATGTGAAAAATATAATCGATTGTCTTCTTGTTTTTATTGTAATAAATTATGTTGAAATTTTCCTACCAGCTGTCAAAAAGGAAATATTTTACTTTGGTGTATTTCCCCACTGGCTTCGACTGCTTTCACTTACCACTTGAAAATGTCCTTAAAGCATTAATTAAACTCATCTCGCGCTCTATTAAAATGCTGTCAATATTTATTAGCTAATCTCATCCCCTGAGCTGCTTTAAAACAAATAGCATATCCAACGAAATATTTACTTTTGAAATTTGAAATTAGCCCTTGAGCCAACACGTCAAAGTAGACTGAATAATCAAATTTGCTGCTACGCTTGTGTCTCTTATAAAATTTTAATGGCTGCTGTCTAAATGGAAAATCAAATTAATTTTCAACACTTGAGCTGTCAATTGGCTGTTTGCATGCCAATGAAATGTACTTAAAGATTTTCGCAGGCAAACGGGTACATTCAGGACTATATACATATATATGTATATATGTATATACATTACAGATCATGTAATAATAATAATCAGAATGTACATACGGTTTAAATATTTTATAGAACTGCATTTAACTATGTATATATTTAACTGAAAAACTAATTGTATGTATGTATATATTTGTGAAAATGTTCATAAGCTTATTTTTCGTCTTCTACAAACAAAGTGAGCACATACATACATATACCTCCAAACACGCTCACTTACCAGCCAATGCTAAACGAAAATCGCCGACAGCTACTTGTGACTCGTCAAAATTCAATTACTAAGTTTTACTCAACTCACTTCCTTCCTCTTGACAGCACTAACAGCATTTGTTTTAACAATAAATAGCGATACAATAAAAGCAACAAATCCACAGTGGGGAAGGGTAGTCGTTATGTAGTGATTAGCTGGGTAGAATTTGAACCAAGCGAGCAAAAAACTCTCGAGCCTGAAAGAATAATTCGTCCTAAAGAGTAAATGTACGATTGTTTCTAGGAAACACTTTCAAACTCTAAATGAATAACAGCTGTTAATGACAAGTGAACCGGTAATTTTGAATTTATCGACAAGTGTTCTTAAGCGCCGTACAAATTTAAGCGCAGGTGTTAAAAAAAACACCCCTATTATCAAAGTTATACAATTTTAATTCTTTTCTTCAAGTTTAGTTTATTGCAAAAAAAAATTGTATTGGAAATTAAAAATATTTGTTGCAATTTGGTATAGATGATTTTAAAGTTCTGTGTTTTTTGTTGTACAAGAAACTCAATTTAAAAATAGTACTAATTTTATAAAGTTTTGCAGCCAATTCCACGAAAGCAATTTAAATGAAAAGTGGTTGAAATTTTTTTAATCATAAACGGAAATTGACAGAAAATAAGAAATCAGTTTCCATTTAAATTGCTGGTGAAACCGCCAGTTAAGAAAAAAAAATTGTATATAATTTTAATTTTAAATTTTATGTATCAAAAACAATAAAAAAGACAAAAACGGATAGCTTTGATTTTAGTTTACAAAAACTAAATTTTTTCATTTAATATTGAAACTAAAAAATATTTTTAGTAATTTTTTAACACTTTTTAGAGTTTACTTTTAATAAAAAAAAACTCAGTAGAAAATTTCAAATATTTTTATAAAATTTATAGTTATGAACACAAACATTGCAAAAAAAATTGTTTGAGTATAAAACTTCGTCGAAATTTGAAAATATTTTGATAAGTTTTATTTATAAACCGCTTTTTTGTTTGAAGAAAATAAAAATATATATTCATAGTTTTTTATGCAAGAACATATTTTTACCTGTTTGTAGTTTTTTGTTTACTTCATACAAAACTTAATTCAAAGCTGAAATCATTTCCTAATTTTTCAATTCAAGCTGCAAATATTGTTATAAACTTCTTTTTAATAAAAAAATTAACATTTTTATTTTCTGTTTATTTCGCAGAAAATTTTATAGAAAACTTTATTTATTATTTATTTATTTTTAAAAATACAGTGTTATCTGGCTGGAGTGAACACCCGATGCTACGAACACCTGGAAAGAGTGAACATGAAAATTTTTCCATTGAGTACTCTATAGAGTGAACAATTTTGAGTCTTTGTAGAGTGAACATAATTTAAAACCAATTCTTTCCAAATTCAAAACTGTAACGACAAATTTAATAACAAAAAGGTTAATCGCCAGACCGATCCCGTAAATCCCCTTATCAGGGATCTCAACTCAACTAGTGAACGTACATAAGCGGAAAAAGTGGCAAGACCATCTGAAGACCTGTAACTTCGCCTCTGGTGTGAGCAAGCTTTGGTAAACCGTGAGGTGATTGTCCACCGGGGAAACCGTCCAACAAAGGAGAGTCTTCTCGCCCGATAGCTCACCTTTCCCTGGTAGCGAAGACACTAGAGGCCCTTCTACTCCCGCACTACACAAATCATTGGACCCCAGCGAAGCATAAGCATGGGTTCCGTAAAGTGCACAGCACAACAACAGCACTTGACGCCATAAACTCCCAAATAATTCGTGGCCTTAACCGAAACCCCCCATGTGAGAGAATTATTCAAGTATACTAGAAGACAAACGGTGGGCTGCGAATTACCTGAGTGGGTGTCAGTGATCTTTAGAGACAAATCGAGCAAACCTAGGAAAATAAACCAGCGAGTTCAACAGGGTGGTGTCCTTTCCCCACTACTGTTCAATATGAGGCCAATATGCTCCCGATTAAGGAGCATAACACAATGCTCTGCAAGCAATTCCTAGTAAGGTGTTACCGTGTTAGGCACCCGAACAGACATCTGCTTGCGGAAGAACCCTCGCGACGGCACGTCAGAAGGTATCTATATGAACTGACGGACGAAGTCCGGGGGTTCATAAAACTACTTCTGTACCCAACAGCCTACCGACAGTTATATAGACTCTCGACCTGTGTATGCCGTTCTGGGCACGCGACCACCAGACGTGGACGGGACAGAGCTTCGTCTGCCTCGGGAGACTCGGACCCCATAGCCCAACTTCGATCTGGCTACTGCAGCAGGTTGAACTCATACTTGAGCAGAATAAATGCAGAAGAGCCAAATGAATTCCCCGCATTCGGAGAGCAGCCCCATGACTCGCAGCATCTCTTCGCATGCCCACTGAACCGAACCCTGCTAACGGTTCTGGCCTTATGGACAGACCCCATCGAGGCTGCACGCTTCCTGGGTCTACCGCTAATAGAGCTTGACGACAACGATACAACAACAACAGGAAACATGTTTTGGCATTAGCTGAGGGAAAAGACGACATTTCAGAGTTCTTAAATATTTAACTTCAAAAGACGTACTGCGCAATAAAATTGATTTTAAAGAACAAAAAACTCAATCTGGATATAGTGAACAATCTGCTTTGTATGAACTGGTCTTGCATTAATTAGTTCACTCGACCCAGATAGCACTGTATATGAAAATGTTTTCATAAATTTTTTAAAAGCAAGAAAACACTTTCGGTAGTTTTTATTTGCATTTTTGCTTGTGCAATTTATAAAAAAATTAACTGAAAACCGCAAATACTTTTATAAATTTTTTTATTTATAATTTTTTTTTTAATTTGTTAAAATTTTTTGGCAAGAAAAAATTTTATTGAAAAATCTTCTGATTATAAAAATATTTGTTTGCAAAAAAAAACAAATCTGTCCAGTATTTCTAGAAAAACCATGAATACTTTCTAATACAAAAACTATTTTAAAACTCTTTTTAATTGCCGAAATTAAAAAAAAGAACATATTTTTAATAAATATATAAATAAATAATTTTCATTTCAATCAATTTTCGCAGGCAAGGAGATATTAAAAGATTCTGCGGCTCTTGCTTGTCGCAGCCACAGTAGAAATACCTATGTATGTACATTAGTCAATTACAGTGCCACAGAAATCCAATCAATTCATTCATTATCCACTCTTGGATTAAACCTCAATTACATAGCATAACCCGATTCCACTTTTTTTTATTGACTTCGTTAAGTTATTAATTAAGCTCGCTAAACTTATATATACATATACTAGTATAGCCATCCACCCAGCCAGCCAACTAGACAAACACACCGTACTGCTAGACTTTGCTTGAGCTTTAGCTTCATCCTCAATTTCTCTCAGTTCACAATCAGTTCGCCGCTGACAAGCTCCAATCAAATTGTTATTAGTGTTCATTATAGAAAAATTTGTGTCACTTAGTATAGGAAATGCCACTCGACAATGGCTAGTGTTTGCTTGCGACTCGCATAAACCTACGCACATAGAGTACGAGTAGAAAACATCCAGACACACAAACTCAATCGCCTGCCATTTCCTGCGATTATCCTTATGGCGCATAATAACTTTATCCTACACTGTAGCCTGTTGCTTCAGATAACTCACTTCAATAGCACTCTGGCTCACCTCAGCCACCACTCAACACTTTCCCCGCCTTTAGAAGTGTGGGTGTGTGTATGAACTTTCCTGACTTTCCTTCGTATTCGTTGCGTTTAATTAAAAAGTTTAAAGTAATTAAGTGTTATGGCTTCCAGCTGTAATGACGTACAGTTGGTCGTTCAGTGTCTTCGTCTGTGGCCATTAGTGTGCGTGTAGGTGGTAAGGGTAGTGCGGTTCATTCGCTGCCAGGCATAATGTCAACTCAACTGGGCACTGAACTTATTGCGTGAGGAGAGTAATCATTTCTTGATATTCTCCTATGGTTCTTTTTGTTGATAATTTTACTGAATTTTTTTCACTGAAAGGCATTGTTTTTTAGGCATGGATTGATTTAAAAATTTGGCATTTTTCACTGGAGCGTTTTGAACAACTTTTTTAAGATTCTTAATGGACCGACTTAGAATACTGCAAACAGAAGAAAAAACTCAAGAAAAGAGATAAACAGGATCAGGAAGCTTATTATTAAGCTCGACTCGAAAGCTCCATAAGCTCACATAGGCAAAAGGCAGAATTGTAGATGCCGGTAAACTTACTTTGAAAAAAAATTTTGGGTGGTTGAGAATTGCATTCCTTACACCAGCAAATGAACATTTGATGCTGCATACTTTTGGGTGCAGTATTTGCTAAATCAAATTCTACGCGGATGCTGGAAACTACGAAAAAAGTTAGAGATGAGTACAGAAAGAGATAAAGATATGTATTTAATAACTATATAAAAAGATAAGTTATTTTAACTATTGTGGTAAAAAAAAATAAAAGTTGAAAATTCATCGTTAAGTAATTTAATACTTTTTGATCGTATCTTCAGTTTACCATTTCTTCGAATTAAAAAAATTTATCATATTTAATAACAAAAACTTATATGATTTCTTTCATTTTTATAAAACTATACTTTAAAAACTTAATTAAAAAGTTGAAAAAAACAAAAAATTTATTAAAAATTACAAATTCAATTTTTTTGCAAAAGTATATACATATGTACTACATATGTATGTATTTTAAAATATGGAAAATTAACTTTTGAAGAATGAAATAAATTTAATTTAGAAATAAAAAAATAATGAAAGCAAATAATTAAAAAAATTTGTATTAGCATTTTTGGCCACAAAAAATTCTTTCACCTCTGTTATATATTTTTTTTAATTTAAACAAAATTAAATTTAAGAGACTTGCTTCCGGTTCCACGAAAGCAATTTAAATGAAAAATATTGTTTTTTTTCTGTCAGTTTCCATATTAAATTCTAATAGAAAAATAGTTTTTCACTTAAATTTAAAAGATTATTTTTTTTATTTGAATTTTATGTGAAAACTGACAGAAGGAAAAAAAACGTTTTCACTTAAATCTCTTGTGAAACCGACACTTAAAAAATATTAGACTTCACTTTTAATAAAATGTTATAATATTTTGCAACATGAAACTATAAAACTTTTCCAAATTTTTGTTTTATAAAATTAAATTTATACGAAAATAAAAACTATTTGAAAAAAATTAAGACACTGAAAATACTTTGATATCTACATACGTATTTTATTACAAGAAAAAAACAATATAACTGTTGTACAACTAATTTTCCCAGGAAATATATAATGGAAAATAAAAAAAATTAATGAAAATCCAAGTAGAAAAAATTTTATTTTATATTCTTCATTTTTAGATAAAAGGTTTATAGTTTAACAATTTTGTATAGCATTTTATTTAATAACAATAGTTTCTAAATATTACAAAGAAATTAACGGAATTTATCATAATTTAAAATTTCTTCGAATTAAAAAAAATTTGATTTTTTCGTAACAAAAAACGAATACCATTTTTCTACAAAATTTATTTATTTTTTTTGTTCAAAATGCCTAAAAATTTGTTTATCTGACAAAAGATTTTAATAATCGGTAAACAAATACGTTTCAGTACATAATTCATAGCACTAACTGTGCTGTTTAAAAGCTTCAAACACGCATACATACATACCAATGTACGTATGTGAAAATTCTTTCTGCTCACTGCTAATCCATAAATGATAGTTATTACAGTTCATTGATTTGCCATTTGCCCTGCGCAAAATAGTCTATTACACAAAATTCATTGCATATCTGCAGGCGTTAACTGCCATTGCCTAGTATTTTTCCTCACAGATAGTTAACAGAAAATTAAATTTTACTTAGCACCAATAAAAATGCCATTCAAATCAAAAGAATATAAGAAAATTGTTCCCAGAAATGCACTCACACACACAGGCATACACCAACACTATTGCAAAGACATTAGTGTGCACTGGGTCGTGGCAAACGATGAAGCGATTTCACGGATGCTGCTAATATGGTAGCTTAAGTGTGTTTGTATGCAATCGTGTGTATGCACATACATACATATATCTGAACACGCATCTTCACATGTAGGTTAGTTCAAAAACCATGACTGTGCGCCGAAAAGTGTGCCACGTGAGCGTAAGATACCAGCAAAGTTATTTAAATAGCTTGTCTTTTACAAATTTCAACTCAAAAATTGTGCAGAAAAACTTCGGTACACCATGCAACAGTTGCGAGCTTGTTTAAAATCAAGTCACTTCAAAAATTTCATTGCATACTTTTAGGCGCTCTATGTACTTTAACAGCCGTTGTGCACTCAAAAACGCATTTTCCTTCGACATTTATGGCCTTTTCGATGCCCCATGCCGTTTTTATTGGCTATGGATTTTTTTTTTAGTTATTTTTTTGTTTCTATTCGCTTTTCAAAATTTTTCGTATTTTTTTATTTGTCACACTTTTGTTTTACCTTTTAGCCTTTTGCCACGCTCGTTGCATTTGCCTGCTAATCTCCTCCTTAGCTCTCTTTGCTGAATGCCGCGCCATCACAATTGGCCTCAACTTATTGCTTATGCCCTCAAATCACTTTCGCATTGGCTATTCGCTTGCCAAAAGCTGCCATTTGGCGCACAGAGATATGCTAGCGAAATTTATTGATTTAATTTGTAACCTAACGAAAATATTTTTATCGACGTGGGTTTTGTCGTGCTGCGGGCGACCTAGAGTGATGACGGTTGGCTTAGGAGAATATACATACATATGTAGCGTGGGAGAGAATTGGTGGACAGATGTGGGAATATGTACTAAATTATGAATTGTATTTGGACTGTGGGAATTTATGTTGTTTTGGGTTTGAAATTTTGAAATGACAAAAATTACAGCGGTTAATGCAATATACGACGCCTTTTATTTGAATTGGAAATTTAAGTGTTTTATTTATTAAAAAGAAAAATTGTAGGCCCATAGTTTGAAATTAAAATGTTGTCATCAAAATTATATAATTCAAGTCCGAACTTTCTTTCGAATTCGAATATAATTTCGAACTAAAAACTTAGGAACTTTGGGATGAAAAATTTTGGGTAATGACTTAAAATTTTGAACTTTGGGGTCGAAAGTTTTCAACCGATGGTCAAATTTATTTATTTTTTTTTCAAATTTCGAATATAATTTTGAAATACAAATACGAGTTTTAAACTTATAACCTTAGTTCAAAAGGCTAAAAAAGAAAGAAACTATTTAAGCTTTTTTATCTATTAAACTTTTGAGGTTTGAAAATTTCAAATTTCTGAAAAAAAAATTTATATAAAAAAATTGCTCAAAATTAGATTTAAAACTTTTCAAAATAATTCCAGGTTTTTGCGATTTGACTTTTGAACTTTGAGGCTAAATTTTTTTACTTACATTTTTATGTGCTCGTGCTTTAATTTTGATTTTAAAATTAAAATTTGAATTTACAAATTGCAAACACGAATTTTAAACGATTATAATCGTATATTAATTATTATATACTTTTTACAAAAAAAAAAATTTAAAAAGAGATTTTTAAAGTTTCCAAAAGAAATTTTGATCTAAATTTTTAAAATTAAACATAAAACTTTTATTATTTTCGAACTTCGATTGATATTTCGAATATTATAACTCTTAATTTTGAGTGTAAGTTTAAGTTTTTAATACAAACTGCTAATATTTTTAATTTTGATTCGAAATTTTAATGTTTAACTTACATCTTTTGGTATTTTCGAATAAAGTTTAAAATGCTGCATTCTCTTAGTTCGATGTTTAAGTTTTTAATAGAAACTTCAACATTATTCTAATTTCAATTCGAAGCTTTAATATTTTACTTATAACTTCCCAAATTTTTTAATTTTGAATTAAATTTCGAGAATTTACATATATTTTTCAGTTTGAATTTAAAGTTTCAGTACAAACGGTGCGTGTTTTGAATTCAAAATTTTTAAATTTGACCTTTAACTTTTGACATTATTGCATCTCGAATTAAATCTCGAATAGTGCAATTCTTAGTTTTGAGTTTAAGTGTAATACAGACAATACAAAATTATGCTGCCTGAAACCACGAAACTTAAATATTAAACTTATTTTTTTTCGAACTTTGAATAAAATTTCAAAAACTGAAATTTTCAGTTTTGAATTAATGTTTTTGACATCAAATGCTTTTATTTCCGAAAATTTTTTTTTAGTACTTAGCCTTTGCTTTTCAAAATTTAGAATTTCAAAATTTAAATTTTTTAAATGCTTATACTGGGTATTTTCAAAATTTATTTACTAGTGTCAACCGAAAATGTTAGTTTGGATTTTCAAATAATTAAAAAATAATTTTTTGTACTGAAAAAAAACAAATATTTAAATTTCTATTTCGGTTTGAACTTTGCTTACCGATTTTATTTTTTAAGTTATAAATTAGCTTAAATACATACTGTTCCACCTACAGAAAATTGCCACCCCTGCGCAAACTTCCACTCTTTGACCTGCTATCATTTTGAGTTTGAAAAATGCGCTGGATTTTAGGATTACAAATGACCGTCAGTTACGAGGCGATGCGAATATGTGAACAAAAATATATGTATGTATGTATGTGTGCTTACATGTGTGTTAAAAGGATTTGAGGCACATTCGGTTCTTTTTTGCACAGCTGTGCATTGTATGCAACATTTTGTGGCAATATTGATGACAAGCAATATTTTGCTATCGATAGCAATTTTTAAGCATTTTATCCGTTGACTTACATACATATGTATAAGTAAATATAGATACTCAAACTATCAACTCTAATTTTTTAAAGCTTTTGAGGTATTAGCATACATGTGATTATATTTTTTTATAAACTCAAAATGCACTTTAATAACTGTTCGTTGTTGACTTTAGCTCAGAAATGTCAATTGCGGCAAACAAAAATTGCAAATCCTGCGAAAAAGTCATGTCTGCAATATTTTCTCTTGTATTTTTTTACTTCCACATTCCACACTTCATCGTTATTGACGGCAGGAAGGCCAATCCTTTTAGGCGCATAGTAGATGGAGGCGGGGCGGTTATAGGCAGTCAAGAAGTGACAGCAATTATGTAATAAAAGTTTTCCAATTAAAAATTCTCTCAAGTTTCATTTGCAACGTCACACATTCTGCGAAGTGAATGGCTTGGTGGAGTGCTTTTTTCATTTGCAACATTTTTTTAATGCGCACGCAAAATTTTAGCAACACATCAGTTTTTTTTTATTTTTTACTCTCAGCCTTTCAATAAAAGGCCTATGCTTGCAACATAAAAAATCATATGGGCGCATACCTATGTATCAATAATAAAAAAATTATTTTTTTTACTTTTACTCTAAAGTTTATAATCAGGCAAAAAACGGTGACGTTGATTTTTTTTTTTAATTTTTATAATAAAATTCTTGAGAAATCAATGCGGTTGTTCACACTCGCCTGGTTATCAGGTTATCTGGTTATGTAGTTACCTGGTTATCAGGTTATCTGGCTATGTAGTTTTATAACAATAAAATACACTAAAGCATAATAATTTTTAACCAGATATCCTAATAATTACGGAAATGTGAACAACCACAATATTTTACCTTTTATCTGAATTTCTATAACCAGTAAAAAAATAAACAAAAATTTTACTTAAGAGCAAATAAAGCTAGAAACTTTTACATTATGATAAAAAAAGTCAATAAACTGCTTTTAGCAATCTTGCACCTACATACATACATACATATGTATTTTCAACTGTTGTTTTTAGGTTTTCTTTCAAATAAGAAATTTCTTTATAACTTCTTGTAATACATT
>NW_023458567.1:11989324-11989477 GCF_013731165.1 Rhagoletis pomonella | reverse complement strand
AAAAAAACTTTAAAATAAGAACTTTTGTTAAATTTTTTATTCATTCTATTTTGTTAACATACTCGTTGATAAAAATTTAAAACGATCTTTTAAATTAAATTTCTTTTTAAACATATTCAACAATTTATATTGAGCTCGAGGCCGTTTTTTAAA
>NW_023458567.1:11976452-11989314 GCF_013731165.1 Rhagoletis pomonella | reverse complement strand
GATTTGATTGAACTTCATATATTTCTACACTGAGAGAAAAAAATTTTAGAATTAAAAAAAAACATGTTAATTTAAAAAAAATACGCATATAAAAGAGCACTAACCCAAATCGTAATACATTTTAATATGTATACAAATTTTAGTATTTAGTATGGAAATATTCCACTCTAATACGTCCATATTAAAATGAAGCGTTTTGCACTTCACGGATTCCTGTTCATAATTAAGATAAACAAAAACAATCCACGCTTTCTGCTATGGGGTTTGAACCCTGCATCTTTGTGCACTCAGCTACAGCCAGACATGTAAATGTGCTTTCAAATGTTTGCGTTTTTTCCCTAAGTATATTCATAGCATTTTTCTTAATAATAGAATGCGTTTTTTTCTTTCAGTGTAGAAATACCCATTTTTTTTAAAACTTCAACTAGAAACCAAATAAAAATATTTAATAACTGTTTAAATAAAATTTTAAAAATATACATATACATTTATTTTTTTTAAGAAGATACCTAAAAGTAAAATTTGATTGCACATTTTATTTACTAGATATCTATTCGAAAAATTATCTTTCCCAACCGTGATCCTTATTTAGCAATCAATTACTTTTTTTAAATAGTTAAAATTTTATAAATTATAAAATTAAAATTTTATAAATACAAAAACTAAACATTTAATTTTATCGATTTTGTTATTTTGGCTTTTATTACTTAATTGAAAAATAAAAATAAATAAAATGATTTTAAACTCGATTTTTTATTACAAGTTTTTTTTTCAACATATATATTTTCTATAAACTTTACGTGAACATCACAATTTTGTTTTCTTAAATTTTAAAAAATATTTATGCTTTCAATTTAAGTTAACACCTTGAAAACTCTTATTTCCATCCGCAAGGTGCATTATTTTGTAAAGCAATTTCATCGTTTTTCTTTTCTTGTATTTGCAATTCTCGTCACTTTCAGGCCGCCGCACAACTCACAACCTCACGCTGCCCACATTCCCAGACGCCTTTTCTATTCACTCATCCACATTTTCTAACGCTTATCGCACCTCAAGACCTCTGCAATTGCATCATTACTCTTTCATGCAACTTTGAACTGTTAGAAATTCCATTGTTTACTATAAAAATATGTAAAATAAAATAATAAAATATGAAAAATAAAATAGAAATTCCACAAATACCACAAATGCTGGCAATAAACTCCCACAGTCATAGCGTTTGTGTATGTACATACATCTGTACATATGAAAATATGCAAGAAAATATAAGTAAATAAACACAAGTGGCAACTACGACTACTTGTCGACACCTCATGAACTTAAAAAAAAAAAAAAAAAAAATGTAAATAAATTGCATTTTAACGCCTTTAATGCTGAGGTAAGCAAATACACAGCTGCTGATGATAAACAGTGTCGGCGGCGATGGCGTATGAGCAACCTACCGTAATCTGCTGCTATAAGTGTGCATAAATACATACATATGTTCAGGGATAAACAACTTGAGCTGTCAAATTATGTTTAAAATTTGAGTTTGAATTTTGGTAGCATACTCTTACATTGAAGACTATCTTCTGCTGCTCGAAGTAATTGTGTTTATCGCTAACCATTTTTGTATACGTTAACTTAGTTGATTGTCTATAACTGTGTATAAAATACATGCACACACAATAATAAATTTAACCTCAATTTATAACCTTCAAATTCACTTGAAAATTTTGCATTACCTGCCAGCCGAGTGGAACTAAGCTGATTCTTGCAGCTTTGTACACTCAGAAGTGTCTGCAAATGTAGGATAGTTAGTTGGTATTGCAATGCATTGTTTATGGATTTTAATACATAACACATCTACATATACATATTTGTACTTGAGCCAGCGTTCCATAGAAAATGTATAAGTGTGGATTAGCGTCCGTCAGTTTCAGGTGTCTAGCTAATACAGGCGAAGGTGGTGAGATTACATGGAGCGTGGTTGAAACGTTGTGCCACGGCGGCGGGACTAGCTATGCACCTACGTAGTATTCTTCTTACGAACTTGAAGGCGATTAGTTCGTGAATTTAGAGCGAAGTAGGGTGCCTTTGAGGAACACATCACAATAGCGAGAAGCACTTATGCGAGTCTGCACTGCTAAAGTTAGGTGTTTATTAAGCTTTCCAGAATTGTACATATATAGACTGCCCAACCGATGAAGGTAATAATTGGAATGGCAGGGTCTTTAGCATATTCATATTTTTAACCGACTTCAAACCCAATTCGTCGCAATGTTTTTGTTTTGTTTTTCTTTTTTTATACGTATGTCCTGCATCCCATTCTTCTCAGTGATGGCTTCTATGCCAGCTTTAATTCCATTGAGCTGGCCGCTATTGTCTTCATTTAGTATTGCTGTGAAAGATTAGTTTAGACTTAATCTCAATTTCAATTCTATAGCCTGTCTTTATCCCTATTTTTAAACGACTTCAAAAATGGGGAAGGTTATTAATTCGTTGGAATATTTTTTTTTTTTTTTTATGTATGTTACCGGATAACTTTGGATCACATGAACCGTTTTCGATAATTATTTTTTATCAAAAAGTCGGTGATTCATAAGTGATTCCATACTAATTTGATTTAGCTTCGATCATTGGATCATGGAAAAACTAACGGTACTATAAAATTCTTTTGTGAGCATAATGTTTTTTTTTAATGATTAATGTTTTTTTTAATTATTAATAAAAATTCGAACAAATATGTTAAGTACCTATTCATGCTTTCATGCGCAATAAAAGCCAGGGCTTACAAATAAAAAAATATCTTCAATAAAACTTTTTTTTTTTAAATTGTACTGTTTTTTCGAAGACACTCATACCACTAAAATACTCTCTCATTGTAAAATACGACTCATGGCTTGAATATTATTAGTTTGAGCAAGAAATATGACCATTTCATACTTTTTTAGTTTTTAAAGCAATTTTTGGGAATTTTTCTTAAATTTTGGATTTTCCTGTTTTATTTTTCGGTAGGTATGGGATTTTTCCTGGACTTTTCCAGACTTTTCGAAAATGTTTTTTTTTAATTTTTAATTTAATTTTCGGACTTTTTTTTAATTTTTCAGACTCACCGAGGTCCCTCGTTTTTAATATTTCAGGGTCTTATTTCCTCCTGAGTAACTTTTTGGTATTATTTTGAAAATTTTTTTTAAGTTTTCAATATGTTTTCGGCGTTTTTAACTAATTTTCGTCATATTTTCTCAATTTTTTTTCGCGGATTTGGATTTTTTTTTCAATTTTTCTGGGTGTCACTAGATTTTCGAGAAATGTTGGGAGTTTTTTGAAGACATATTCGATATTTTTACGTATTTTTTTTTTTTAGAAAACTTTCTCGCATTTTTCGAATGCTTTTGATTTTTTTATGATATTTTTTTTCTAGAAATGCAGGCATTTTTTGGAAGTATTCATAGAGGTATTCTTTCACGTGATTTTTCTGTGAAAATTGTCTTGTATAATTTCGGATTTTTCGAGTGCTTTTAATTTTTAATTTTTTTGAATTATAGGTGTTTTTCGGGGCTTTACGATTTTTTTCTTTCGGAGTATTTTATATATATATTTTTTTTTAAGCAGAAATAGAAGATTCATTTGATACTTGTGACTGTTTAGTTTGATATTCGTAAAATGTTTTCGAAACCATTCAGAATTTTCCAGTTATTCGACATGCATCACTTTTCCGGGACTTAGGGATTTTTTCTAAACTTTTCGGGATTCTGCGGGGTGTGGTGAGATTTTTTGTGGACTTTTCTGGAACTATTTTCAGTTTTCGGAAATCCTAGTGTCTTAATTTCTTTCCACCATACCCATTTCCCAGGCTTTCTATTATCTGATGAAATCTCTTACTATGCTCGTTTGATTCGGCTGGTGATTTTTATCGTGGTACATATTTTTAACATGGTACCGAAGGCATTTTGCTTGAGCGGCGAATCAAACCTGGGGTTTAGCGTGTGGTGGTACACACCAGCCGAAAAATTTTAATAAATTCAACAAATAATTCTCAATGGTTTTGAAATGCGACACAGAACACATTTTGTATGACTAAATACTATTATTGTTTGTCCCTGTGCGACTAGAAAAGCACAGTACCCGGATCAGTTGATGTATTTTGCTGACAAGCAGCCGCTTGGAGTTGACGTTTGAAATGTCCCTGTTATACGTAAGCGCAATTGCTGTTATTCGCGTTGAGCTCCACCTTGTTGGGCAGAATTTCCCTGATTTGCTGTCTATTTTTTATTGCTTAACATTTTTGCCCTCATTTCAACTGCGACGACCGTTTTCAAACAGTTCTTTGCTGTCAAATTTAATTTAATTAGCATCCGTTTCATTTTTGTGATTTCGTTATCGATACAAATGCCAATATCTTAAATGAGATACATATATTATCAATAAATTTATCGATATTTCTATATGAGCTTTTAAAAATTTTTTCTTAATATACGTATCTATAATTAGCAAAATTTGTATCGATGTGCCGGTTTTGCAATGCATTTATCGATATTTCTCTACATGAGTTTATAAATATATTTTGGCATGTTTTTATCAAAATTTGTGGCTATATATTTATTGATAATTATCGAAAATTTTATCACCTATACGTTAATGACAATACTTATATCGATATTTCTTTGAATGAACTTATTAATTTTTTTTTTGAAAGTTATTGAAACTGTTATCGATATACCCGTTAATAAGAATATACTTGTTGAAATTTCCACTAATGAATTTATCAATAATCATGTATGTATTTGTATTCAACGACATCATTGAAACTGATATAGGTTAAATCGGCAATAAAAATATTTCTTTCGATATTTCTATAGAAATTTGTGGCGTTACATTTATCGATACTTAGCAGAATTTTTATCGCCAATAATCCATTTATCGAGATTTTCATGAACAAATTTATCAATATTTGTGTATTTATCGATATTTATCGAAATTGTTATCGATATACTCGTCAATAGTAATACATATATCGATATTTCTACGGATGAATTTATCGATATTGCTTTAAATGAATTTATCAATATTAGAGGGCATATATTTATCGATATTTTGTAGTATAAATCGAATGGATAGTTCCCTTAATTTAACAGACAAAACAATAACATATTGGGAAAAATTTTTCGTGTTATATAAATATCAAGTATTTGGTACTAAACGTTAAAATGAAAGCAAAAAGCAAAAAAATGTATCATACCAACTAAATCAAACTCCGTCTGTTTACTTACTTCCTTTGCTTGTGCCATTTATTTATTTTTTGGCAGAGAACAACGACCTCAGTGGCCTCTACCATATCGAATGCACTTACATAAATACTCGTTTGCGATTATAACCGGAGTATTTTTGTATCCCTATTCCTCTTAGCGCAATTTCCAAGACCACGCCTTTACATAAGTCCCATTTAATGTGTTGCTTAAATTTAAATAAATTTACTTACCCTTTTGTAAGTGAGCATTTGCCCGCGCTTATTTCCAAATTTATAGCGAATTTTCTGTATTCAACGTCACCGCAAATTGGCTACTGCATAGGTTGGTTAGCTGGCAAAACAGCGTCAACGCTGCTGAGTACACCTCGTCCCACCAAAAAAAAAATTTAACCAACTAACTGACAGCTAAATCATCCGACATTTTAGCGGGCGTTTTTGAACGAGAAAGCGTTTTTGCAGTCAAGTACTACCTACGTATACATGTACATAAGTAACTGTTTGAGTTTTTTTTTTTTTGCGCAAGCCGCCGCCATTTTTTGCCGTTGCGTATGAAATTTGCATTTTCAAATCGAATAGAGTTTAGAAAAGCTTCGAGTGCTGGCAGTTTTCCTGGTTCGTTGAGTGGAATTGAGTTTATGTAGAGTTGGTTGAGCTCAGTGAGGCATTAGTTAGTTTATGGGCTGGCAGGTGAACGCGTTCGATTTATGTACACTGCCGGAACAAAGTATTGGCACAGCAAATTTTTTCACAATACATATATGCAACAATTTTCATTCTTATATTTTTCCGCTAATTTCATATAAAAATATAGTTCATTCTACTACAAAAAACATAAAATTCCTAAACTTTGTGCAAAACTCGCGAAAATTCGGCAATTTTCATGAGAATTTTCAACTTTTTAATCAGATGTTTAAAATTTTGTTTGAGTATGCAGATGTGTAGTGTTGAATGAACCATATTTTTATACAAAATTGGCGGAAAAATATTAGAATAAAAATTATTGCATATATTGTGAAAAATTTGCTGTGCCAATACTTTGTTCCGGCAGTGTAGATATTTATTAGGTGGAGATGGGCGCACCACGCGCTAGTGCCGCTGGCGTGCTTCTACAAATTGATCTGTATGCCTCTATACAAAGTTATTTTTATTTGTGGTGTTTGCACCATTTTTTTTTTGTCTAATAACAGCAACAGAATATTTACCGAAATTTGGTATTTATGCTAAGAGATTTATTCGATATTAGCTTGTTTTATGTGCTGCATGAAATTAACGAGCAAAGGCCAATAATGTTCAACGCATAATTAAACAAAAAAGCAATGAAAATCGAAATTCACAGCAGTCAGCGAAAATGGGTGAAAAAGCGCGTGTTAAAAGGGTGGAAGGAAAATAAACCCCGAAGAGAAAAGATAACTGAAATAAAATAAAGGAAAAAATGGAATCCAATCAAATAAAGAATTAAAATAAAATAAAAAAGTTAAATAAAATTAAATTAAATTAATTGAAATAAGATGAGATAAAATAATATAATATAAAATAACATAAAGTAATAGAAAATTAAATAAAATTAAATTACAATAAGTAAAACAAAATAAATGAAAATAACAAAAAGTAAAAGAAAATAAAATCAAACACTAAAACATATTTTTGTAATTTTGAATACATTTTTTTAAGTTAAGAAATGCAATAAAATAAAAGTAATTAAAGTTAAATAAAGTAAAATAAAAAGTTAACAAAATTTAATAAAATATTTTTTGTATTTTTATATTTATGATATTTTTGAAGGAAATTTTTTTAAATGTACCTATATTTATTCCCTACAAGAATTATGTGATGGAAACTAACACATTCTCATTTATCTTACTAACACATTTGCAAATTTTGCGTTGGTTAAAAAGAGACCATTAAATAAGGCCATAAGTTGGAGGAAGACGGAAGATCACATGTACACAATTGTTTACATCAGATTTTTCACACTGCCCTTTAGAATTTGATTGAAACTTGTAGGTAGCCAGTGACAGAAATCTCTATCAGTCTGCCACTCAAATGATTTGTCAAATGATAGTCACTGTTCTTGCAGGGTTGTAAATTTAAAAAATTCGAAAAAAATTTAAATCGTAATAATAAATTAAAAGAAACTCAAATGGAACCCAATTTGCTTCTTGTTTTTTGTTTTGTAATTTTAACCCACTTGTGATTTTTAATATTCGCAGTAGAATAAATGGCTTAAGTAAATATATTGAAATTGTATATGTGTGTGTTTTTTTAAAGAATTTGTTTAAGAATTCTCAATAAGACAATATAAAATAAAATGATAATAAAAAAAATGTGCAATGCCAAGAAATGTATTTTTTTTTGTTTTAAGGTAAACATTGTTTTTTAGCTTTGGTTTTATGTAGTTTTCATAAACTTCAAATACAATGAAGTCAAATAAATAAATACTTAAATTGTTGTGTAATTTTAAACTATACTATTTTATTTTTAAAGTATTTTCTTTTAATTTTTATACATTTTTTTAGCAGTTTTTTTATTTTTTTAGTTTTTTTTTATAAATTCGAAATAGAATTAACTAAGACTATATATAATATCCACAGGATGTATTTAAAATAAAACGCAATTCTTTTTTAATTTTTTTTTGCTTAAGCAGTTTTTTAACTTCTGTAACTTTTATAAATTCGAATTAAAATAAAGTAATGTAATAAAATTCGTATAAATAAAACAAAATAAATTCCTTTTTTTTAATGTTGAGGTAAATTTGATTCATTAAAAATAAAAACAATTTTTAATTTGGTGAATATTTTTGGAAACACAATTTCGTTAGTTTTTATAGATTCAATTAAATATTTATACCTACACACATTTTCTATATTTTCAAGGCCGTGTTGACCGTGCCGGCTGTTTTATCGATGGAGTCGTTGATGATGTTTAAGTGATGGGAGTTACTGTTAACCAGAGATGGCGCAAAGCTAATTCTTATATTTAAATTTTTGCATATTTCTCATACATACGTCTGTGAGATCTGTTACATTTTGTATTTAATGGTCTTTTTCTGGGAACGGTGAGGCTCCGGTATGAAGTCCGGTATAATGTCATGTGATGTCTTAACAAAGCAAACCATGTGATATGTTTCGGTTAACCATATGAAGTGATCTTATTTTGTTATAAAAAGTTCAAACCAATCAATACCGTGCGTTGTTAAAAATGATGTGATGTCACGTCATGCAGAATCATGTGATATCGTCATGTGTTATGAAGGTGATGATGCAATTTTGTGAGATGTGATATCATTTCATAAATTACTAAGTACTGTGTAATTAGATGCCCTATGAGTTGATGTCTAGTCATATGATGTGTTTGTGAAACTCTGTAATATGAAAGACGAGTGCTAATGCCATTGCAATGCTCTCAAATCTGTTATTATATGAACAGTCAATGGTTTAACAAGCGATGCACAAGAAATGCTTGAAATATCTATTACTTCGCGATGTCATTTGATAGGGTATGATGTGTTGACGTGATCTCATGATGTGATTGAGTACAATGTTGTAATTTTTTATATGTGATATTATGTGATGTGATAACGCAATAACTGCGTATAGTTATATAAGTATGTATGTATAAAAAAAAGTCAAGTGATGTGATATGATGTTTAAATGTGATCTTATAATGTGATTTGATTGAGATGTAATTTTGTGGTATCCCTGCAGGGAGTGACGTTAGCTTATACCTAACTTTAGTCTGTTTACGCGAACACTAGTGCTAACTATTAACTGTGTATTTTGTTCGAAAAAAGCTAACTACTTTTGTGGGGCGATGGTCGCAAAAAAGTCAGACCTGGATACCTCTGCATTACATGTCAACTAACTTGTAACTAACTACTTTTGGACATAAAATATCAATAAGAAAAACAAAATATTTTTTTGTTTTTTTACTTTTTTATTTACATATTTATTTACTTTATTTTATTACATTTCATATTTGTTTACATATTCTGCTCTGGGTGGCCCCATATTCGAACACCGTCAGACATAACTTCAAAATGATAGTATAAACTTTCGATCTTCCTTTTATTTGTCCTGAATATGAAAAAGAATCTGCGAAGTTCAGAAAAAAAGTGTATTGAAAGTAATTTTTGTATGAGGATATTTAATAGAAACTTGTAAAGAAAACCAACTCCGGATTGCGTCTGCATGACTCCTGCACGACTTTACAATTCACTTTAAGTTGGTTTTGTCATAGCTAATTAAAAGTGAGGTATTAATCGAAATCTCGCCAAAAAGCTAACTATAAGTTGGTTAGTTTTAACAATTGATAATTTTTCACTGCAGGGATGTTGTGTTTATGGTTTCCCATTTAGCACACCTGATTTCATCAACGCACCCGATTTTGTAATTTCTTGGAATGTTGCATCAAACGATGAGATATCAGTATTTCTCTTTGACAATTGATGCACAAAATACATCACATCTATGAATTGATGTGCTAATCGCTATCGTAAGCAATATTTACAGAAATGAAGACTATTAAAGTCACGCTTTGGCTGTTAAATTAAGGAAACTGAAGCAAAAATGATACCCGTTTAAAGTCCTACTACTACCAGTTAAAATTTTATAAATGCGTATTAAAAAATAGCGCTTAATTTAAGCCCACTCCCCTCCTTAAGCCTTCTAACCGCACACTTCTTTAAAATTTTTCTTGTCTTTCATACTTTGTGCCTCTAATTTCCTTCGTTCGCCTGCTTTTTAAAAGCTGCTTTCAAAACTTATGCTTCCATTCACTAAAATTTCATTGCGTTTGTGACATTCGATTTAACTTAGTTTTCTATGGTTTTTGATAAATTTGTTAAACCTCTTTTGCCTCCTAGGCATTTTTTAAGAGTAAAAACCGGAAAAAGTTGGCATGAGACGCTTTGCAAAGACTTACATTCAACCGAAAAATATGAATTCTATGCCAAAGGGCATAAAAGAAGAGAAAATACTCTTTCAAAATAGAAAAGTCAAAATCATATTTTAATAAAGGCTTTTTCCTTTCAAATAGCTTGCTGTAATTTTGTACAAATGAAGGTATTTTCAATGTATTTTCTAAAAGCAAATTCTTTTAACAAACTTTATCCACTTCCACTCCTTTACTTGCTGCTGCAACTCCTAGCCTTAAGCCTTGAAAATTACGTTTTTGTGCTATAAAAAATAGTACTTTTCCATTTTTTTCATTCACACATTTTCTTGTTTTCTATTCGCTGTCAAGGTGACAAAAGCTGCTCTATGTGTGTGTGCGACACGGAAATTTACCGGTTTTCTGTTGGCGATTTCCGCTTTCAACGCTTTTATGTTGTAAAGAAAATCGTCATTGCTAAGTTTTTAATGCTGAATGTCAGCAACGTTTATATGTATTTGTACTAAAGTAAATAAGCTGTATGCGATTTGTGAAATAAATGACCGGAAAATATGGCGTGGCTTTCAGTGTGCGGATATCTGCGTTGGATGTTTGCAATTAAGTTGACTTGCTTAGAAATTCTTTATATAAAATGTTTATGATTTTCTTGTATGTATATAAAAAATGCTTTCAAAAAACTAGGCTACTTGACCGAAGGCAGGAAACCGCGTTTTACCCTATAAAGTGTTCCCGTTGATGTAAGACTTTTTCTCACTTACGCTCTTTGGTTAGATGAGAGATGATTTGCTACGAAATTCATCTTTTAAGCTTGACAAGGGTCTTACAGGTCTAACCGGAAGCATACGCCTCGAGTCTGCAGTCTTAGTCTTATAGACAGTCTGCCTATAGTCATACCCTTAAAACCCCTTACAGCTAAGCACGCTCTAATCCTAAGAGGGCGAAACAAGCTTCAGAAGACGGATAAGGAAGAGTCAGGGTAGAAGTTAGATGCCTGATCACAGTTTCGAAATACAGAAGAAATAACTGGAAAACTGATAACGTAACAATCGGAACATCTTTACAGAGGCCTCTACAATAGCCTTCCTCACATTTAGAGAAGTTTACAGGCTTTCAGATACGCGTGGTGTATATTAGGCTGCAATCTATGCAATTGACATGACTTTGAAAACCTGACTTCGTTGAATAGTACCCAGATTTAACTTGTTATGGTAACGTGAAGGCTAAGGGTAGTTTTTCTATTTTCAAGAGCTACAAAGTTCGATCGCTATGAGTATATTTCTGCGATTCGCTTTTTACATCTTGCGTCCGCTTAGCAAGAAGGCCAAGGCTGTCATGTGCCTTGTGCAGGCGCCATACATATTGTTGTTGCTTTTAGTTTTTCGCTAATGCTCGCAGTGCCTCGTGGGGTAAATGAATCAAGACCCATCAAGGGTCTGCATCATCATAAGTATCTATTACTTCCATTGCCTCAGGTTCATCCCTCTCGAAGGCGACTATAATATATATGGACCTCTCTTTTCGGCTCGCTGGGTCACCAGCTGTAGACAGACCATCACTTTTGGATACAGGGAATGTGTCGCTCACAGAATCCGACGCGCTGCTTAATCATGAACTTAAAAGCTTGACTGTTCAACAGGCGCCAATGCTGCCATGCTTGATAATAATAATAATAATAATAGATTGGCGCTTACACATATGTTAGTGTTTGGCCGAGCTTCTCCTCAAACTTGCGGCGTGCGCCTTGATATTGTCACACAAAGGGGAGGGACCTACAGTTTTACGCCGACTCCGAACGGCGATTGTATTTTTATGAGAAGCTGTTTTTCATGGCAGAAATACACTCGGAGGTTTGCCATTGCCTGCCGAGGCACGACCGCTGTTAAGAAAAACCTTTTTCTAAATTTTTTGCGATGTTGCTTTGACCAGGGCTTGAACCCAGGTGCTGGTGAGTGAAAGCGCGCACTGCTTACCACTACACCACAGCGGCCGGCCATGCTTGATAGGCTCAAGAATTTCTTGTGGGTGGAATGGTTCAGCTGAGTTCCAGGTGCATTCTTATAGTCTGCTAGGAAAACATATAGCCCTTATCAACAACTACTTACTCGGCGTAGGACCTCAAGTCCCCGCAAGCTCTGGCTACCCTCAAAGCCATGTGGTTTAGATCTTCGTTGCCTAGGTTGAGGAAGTCAAGAAATTTTTTGGGTTGAATAGTTCGACTTAGGCCCTAGTCCACCCTTTCAGGCTGTTAGCTATTTCGTTACCATGAAGTGCTGTAAGTCGACACTAGGCCATAGCTCCTACACATCTCGCAAACTTATTCTAGCCTCTGGTCTTTGGTGGGTAGGATTTCGTTGTCCAGCGTGAGGAGATCAACCACTTCCTTTCACTTGGATAGTTCGACTGTGACAGAAGCCCATCCTAGCAACCTTTTAGGAATTACGTCCATATGAGCAGCCATTAAAAAAAACCTTTTCCGAGGTATGCGCCATGCAGACGCTTTGGATGAGGTGCCTCTTTCCTTGAACAACCAGCGTGATATGTTTTTTTCGCCAGCTCGTTAAAGGGATTAGGACGGTCGCGGGCTGACGGTTCGCAGGAGTTGTCCAAGGTGTACGTTCCTTGCATTAACTCACGATGTTGTCTCGAGATCGCTGGGTATCATGCAAAGAAAGTGACTCAGTTTTTATACTTATGAAGTGAGCTCAAGCTTAAGAATTTGTACTTAATAACTAAGTCGGAGCT
>NW_023458567.1:11971546-11976352 GCF_013731165.1 Rhagoletis pomonella | reverse complement strand
AGTGAGCTCAAGCTTAAGAATTTGTACTTAATAACTAAGTCGGAGCTGCAGCTCACTTTCTACGCATAAAACCTATTGTCTCTCAGGAGACAGTGCCATCGAGGAGGTAGTGTTTTCGCCACGTTGTGCTTGGAAGTTTGCCGCATCCTATTACGGGTAAACTGTTAGCTTTTTAATAAGTTTCAAAGCTGCTATTCGGTGCTCTGCGATCGGACGAGCCTTCCGTCTCTTTTCTGGGTTTCGTTGTAGCTTAAACGCTACTCGGGGTCAGTTAATATGGCTCCTCCTGAGCTTTGGCTGTATTTAAGACCGGAAGCGCGGCGAGGAAATCGTGTTCAACTGTTGTCTTACTAAGTCCGATACGGCTTTGTGGAGACTGATATGGTCAATCCTTTCCACTATTGTCGACTTTTTCTCCAGGAATAAGTTTTCCTCAGCAGGTATAGGGGTTTCTTCTGATGTTGTGGTAGTCTACATCTATAGCTTTTTGTAAAATAAAAAAAAAACAGTGTCACCTCGTGAAAGCACTGATTGTTCACACATAAGTACACGCCTTTTGTTTGCTTTTTCACTTACTATGTTCATGTTAATACAACAACTGTAGCAGCTAATAAAATTGGTGGCGCAATAACTACTCTTTTCAACTGAAGCCTTCACCTCTTCCACCCATACACGCTTGCCCACATGCTCCTTAGTCACAGCGCAGCCAATAAATTTCCACTGTAGTAATGAAGTTTTCAACTGTCCCAACAGTTTACCGGCCGACACACCAACAGCACCACCAAAAACAAACTGACTATGCAGAACGACAAAACTGTTACCAGTGCTGACTCTGAGGAAGAGCAAACTGAAGCAATAACAAGTTGAGTAGGTGTGCGCAAATGGCAGCGAAACCAACAATTACACTACAAACCAGTGGTGCCAGATTGTGGGTAATTTCCCTATTTGAGGGATATTTTGCATCAAAAGTTATTAAAAGGGAAAAAAGGGACATTTCATATAAATAAGGGATTTTCTTTTGACGCAGTTATTGTTGCATAATTGATCAAAATTCAAGAATATTCGACATTCTTACGTAATTAATCGTTCTGAAGATGTGATGTGGAGTGAAATGGTATACAATTGTTAAAAAGTATAAGGACAATTTCGAAAATTTTCTTACGTTAACCAATTAAAGCGCTGAGTAAGAAAGAATCTTTTCAGTTGTAACTGGTGTTTCATGTAAAAAGCGCAACAAATTATCTGATGAAATGTTAATTAGCACATGAATGTGCTTCAATTTTAAAGTCACCAAAAAATTCTTTTAGGCCCTTAGTGAGTGAGCAAAAAAATGAAAGTGAAAAAATGAATGAGTGAAAAAAATGCAGAAAAAGAGGTTTTTTCTTAACAGCCCTCGGCAGGCAATGGCAAACCTCCGAGTGTATTCCTGCCATGAAAAACAGCTTCTCATAAAAATACACTCGCCATTCGGAGTCGGCGTAAAACTGTAGGTCCCTCCCCTTTGTGTGACAACATCAAGGGGACCGCCGCAAATTGCAGGAGAAACTCCACTTATGTGTAAGCGCCAATCTATTATTATTACTTTATATGAATTTTACTTCTTTACTACTGAAACATGTATATGTTTAAATTCGTTGGGAATTTTGTGGGATAAATTTTCAAGATGTGGGTAATTGAGGGATTTTTTCCCCATTTTCGTGGGATTTTTAACAGAGAATGTCTGGCATCACTGCTACAAACAGACATACATACATATGCGTCCATACATGTGCATATACATCTCAACATATGTACATACGTATTCGTTTGATAGCAGTATACGTCGCCGGAAGTGGTAAGGAAGAGAATACGCAGCCATCGCAACGACAAAGGCTTTAACTTTATATAACCGGCAAGAGGGAGATTAAAACTTGGGAACATTCGAAATTCGAGTGAATTTTTCAAAATGAAAATATGCACAGCGGTGCATTTAATACCAACCAGTGTGGCTGGCTGGTTGGCAAGCAGCAAATAAGCGAAACTGGTTTGTGGAAAGGCACATATGCATATTTCGCTATATGTGGGCAAGAATGAGTAAATAACATGAAGAGGAATATTTATTGGGTGGCAATTTTAAAGTTAAGTTGGTCAATATCCCTAAACTGCCTGTAAAATATATTATCGACGTATTGGGCGTACATTATGTACTTTTATATATATATTTACTGCAGTCGAAAATTAAAATACTTCCAGCAAAGCAGCCTCAAAAATCTCGTTTAACCCTCTCAGAGAGTCGTAAAGTTATGAGACGCCTCGAGAAATATTTTACCTGACATTTGTGTAACACATTTTAACCTTCCAAGGGCCAGTTTTTCAGTGCACGGCTGTGGTTTAAACTGGTTTAACCGCTCGAGCTGGCTGGTTTAAACTAAGATTAGCCCATTAAATGTCAGCCAGCTGTTCAATATAAACTTAAAAACTGGTCCTAACTGCCCTTTTTAATGAAATTTCTCCCACTTTAACAAAAGTTTCTCTAACCAAAGCATTCCGCGAAATTGTGATTTTTATTATTATTTTTTTTTATTCTGAAAATTTCCTAAACACCGCGAAAATTCTCAAAGAAATCCCGAAAAATGCGAAAAAAATCTCGATAGCTCTTTGAAGTATTTCAAACATTTTGCATACAACACCAGAATTCGCAGTTAAAACTGAAAAAAAGGTTTCGAAAAAGTGCCAATAGGAATAAGATATCCAAAACAACTTTTAAAAAATTCTGAGATTGTCCAAGGAAGCCAAAAGAATCGTGAATTAAACCAAAAAATAAAAATGTACCAAAGCTCTGAACACAAAGAAAAACTCAAAAATTACGGAAAAATACGAAATTTCCTGAACGAAACCCGAAGTAGTCGCGATAAAACCAAAACATTCTGAAAACCCTGAAAATTCGCAATCTTGAAATGTTCTGAAAAATCACGAATCACTCCAAAATGCCCCGAATAAAACTCGAAATGTCTAGAAAAAGTCCCGGGTGCATCTGAAAAAATTTAAAAACGCCACGAAAAATTACAGCAAACACCCGAATATTTTCGAATAATCAAAAAAGGTCGAAAAAAAAGATTTCAAAAAACCCCCTATAATCAAAAAGTCATAAAAAAACTCCGGAAGCTTTCCAACAAAAAACTCTAATATAACGACGAGTCTAAAAAAAAAATAATAATTGAAAATCTTGAATAATACTAAACCACAAAGTCCCGAAAAGAATACTAAACCTCCCTCGAAAAATTCGGAAAATTCTCGAATAAAACCCAACCAATTTCGAAAGAATTCAAATTAAACCACTAATCGAAAAACCACAACCTTAAAAAAAGCTAAGAAAAGATCACCAACAAGGTTTCTAAAAAGTTCCGAAAACTTTCCCATTTTTTTGTATGCAAAATAATCTGATTTCTTCACTTGAGAAAAGCTTAGATATCGATTTGAATTCAAAATTTATTCAACTTTTAGTCACTTGAGAATCAAGATCTCAAAGATTGGAAAAATGTTTGCTTTTTGCATATTGCGTCTAAGGTGTGGCGAGTCCATCCAGATGCCTCAAAGCTCGAGGAGGAAAGGGTTGGTAGAGTGGGTGCATACTCCAAACACCTTTGAATTTCTTTTAGCTTTCGTCTTCCGGACCACTGTAGCGTTTTTTAAGCGGAACTGATAGCAATCGACCAGGCGTAAGATTACATGACTTCTGTAGAAGTTTTCAAGAAGAAGAGGAAATGATTCTGCACCTCATGTGCCAGTGCCCTGCTCTATCCAAATGAACACTCTCCACTTTGGGTAGATAATTTTTCGATAACTTGGAGGAATTGAGATGGGTAGAAATCTGGGATCTTCTGAAATTCCTACGAGATACAGAATGGTGTTAGGAGGTAAAGGCAGTTGCTGACCCCTCATGCGGC
The DNA here is from genome assembly GCF_013731165.1 of Rhagoletis pomonella. Classification (NCBI taxonomy): domain Eukaryota; kingdom Metazoa; phylum Arthropoda; class Insecta; order Diptera; family Tephritidae; genus Rhagoletis; species Rhagoletis pomonella. The sequence continues at coordinate 11,972,426 of NW_023458567.1, read as the reverse complement.
ATCACAATGGGCCTCGAGCCTAAGTATCTCTTATAGACGAGCGCGAAAACCCTAACTAACCTTGGCTTCTAAAAATTTTCTCTCGTGACAAATTTTTCCTTTATGCCCCTTACTCTGATGCAGCTTTTATTTCCTTTTCAGATCACTTTCGCATGCTCCTCGTCCATGTTTTTAGATCACAATAGAAGTTTGCCCATTTTTTCCTCCCCTTTTATGTATCCGTAGTTGGTTATGGACAACAAGTACTCGGTTTTTGTAACCGGTACTGACCTTTTGTTTCTTATATTTTCTTTTAACATCCTATTCCGGGTTTTTGAGTTTTATGCGTAGTAAACTTAAGAAGCTATGTTCCTTTTGTACCCAGTATTAAATTTGCATGCTCAATATTTTCGTTTTAGTTTTAAATTGTCAGCTTTCTATACAATTTTGGTAGTCAGTAATCAATTGTTCTAGCTGTAATTCGATTTTTCCAAACCAGTAGTGGCTTTTAGTGATTGATATTCCCTCTTTAAGCGCTGGCATTAAGTCTTTATTTTTCCTTGCTCTGTACCCTTTTCGTTGGTCAGTTATCAAATTTGGTAACAAATACTAGATTTCCCTTAACCGGTACTAAATTTTCGTTACGGGTACCCACTTTGTAGTCACGATATTTGGGGTTTAGTAATCGTTTTCTGCGTTCTGTTATTTTTTGGGGTCATGTGGTTTTTACACCACTTTCGATTGCTAGTCATAATCGTAACTAGATAATTTGATTTTCCTCAACTTCTATCGGTTATCGGTTTTTATACTACCTACTGGTTTTTGTAGGCAGAGAGATCTAAAATATTTACTTGTTGCTGAATTATTACTCCAATTACTTAACTTCTTGAGTCGATACCAG
>NW_023458567.1:11967473-11971446 GCF_013731165.1 Rhagoletis pomonella | reverse complement strand
CTGGTATCGACTCAAGAAGTTAAGTAATTGGAGTAATAATTCAGCAATAAGTAAATATTTAAGATTTCTCTGCCTACAAAAACCAGTAGGTAGTATAAAAACCGATAACCTATAGAAGTTAAGGAAAATCAAATTATCTAGTTACGATTATGACTAGCAATAGAAAGTGGTGTAAAAACCACATGACCCCCAAAAAAACAGAACGCAGAAAACGGTTACTTAACCCCCAATATCGTGACTACAAAGTGGGTACCCGTAACGAAAATTCAGTACCGGTTAGGGGAAATCGAGTATTTGTTACCAAATTTGATTACTGACCAACCAAAAGGGTACAGAGAGCGGAAAAATAAAGCCTTAACGCCAGCGCTTAAAGAGGGAATATCCATTACTAAAAGCCACTACCGGTTTAGAAAAACCGAGTTATAGCTAGAAAAATTGATTACGGACTACCAAAATTGTATAGAAAGCTGACAGTTTAAAACTAAAACGAAAATATTGAGCATACAAATTTAATACTGGGTACAAAAAGAACATACCTACTTAAGTTTACTTCGCATAAAACACATAAACCCGGAATAGGATGTTAAAAGAAAATATAAGAAACAAAAAGTCAGTACCGGTTACAAAAACCGAGTACTTGTTGTCAATAACCAACTACGGGTACAGAAAAGGGGAGAAAATTTTTCAAGGGTACACTTTTAATGTGATCTAAAAAGATGGACGAGGAGCATGCGAGAGTGATCTGAGAAGGAAATAAAAGCTGCATCTGATTAAGGGGCATAAAGGAAATATTTTTGATCAGGTGCAGAATCATTTCCTCTTATTCTTGAAAACTTCTACAGAAGTCATGTAATCTTACGCCTGGTCGATTGCTATCAGTTCCGCTTAAAAAACGCTACCGTGGTCCGGAAGATGAAAGCTAAGGGAAATTCCCAGGTGTTCGGAGTATGCACCCACTCCAACAACCCTTCCCTCCTCGAGCTTTGAGCCATCTGTGTACACATACATACATGGATGGACTCGCCACACCTTAGACCCAATATGCAAAAAGCAAACATTTTTCCAACTTTTTTCTAATCTGTGAGAAATTCTTTATTCTAAACAACATTTTTCCCAAGGTTTGACTAAAAGTTTAATAAAGTTTGAATTCAAATCGATATCTAAGCTTTTCTCAAGTGGAGAAATCAGATTATTTTGCATACAAAAAATGGGCCCCTTGGTTGGTTGTTGAGCTACACTTGAAAATCAACATTGGACATTGGTATTTGTATCGGATATCCACTCGATCTCCAATCCAAATGTTTATTGAGGCGGAAAGTTTTCGGAATTTTTTAGGAACCTTGTAGGTGATTTTTGTAATTTCTTTGGTGATTATTGCTATATTTTCGGAATCTTCTTAGCTTTTTTAAGGTTGTGGTTTTTCGATTATTGGTTTAATATGAATTCTTTCGAAACCTTTTGGGTTTTATTCGAGAATTTTCCGAGTTACGTTTAGTTTTCTTTTCGGGACTTTGTGGTTTAGTATAATTCAGGATTTTCAATTTTTTTTTTTTTGAGACTTGTGATTTTAGAGTTTTTTTGGAAAGTTTCAGGAATTTTTAATGACTTTTTGGTGCTTTCGATAATTTATTTTTTGATTATAGGAGTTTTGGAATTTTATTTTTTTTTTGCTCTTGTGGGGCTTTTTTTATTATTCGAAAATATTCTGCTGTTGGCTATAATTTTTCGTGGCGTTTTTAAATTTTTTCAGATGCACCCGGGATTTTTTCTAGACATTTCGAGTTTTATTCGGGGCATTTTGGAGTGTTTCGTGATTTTTCAGAACATTTGAAGATTGCGAATTTTCAGGGTTTTCAGAATGTTTTGGTTTTATCGCGACTACTTCGGGTTTCGTTCAGGAAATTTCGTATTTTTCCGTGATTTTTCAGTTTTTTTTTGTGTTCAGAGCTTTGGTACATTTATATTTTTAGGTTTTATTCATGATTCTTTTGGCTTCCTTGGACGTTCTCAGAATTTTTTAAAAGTTATTTTGGATATCTTATTCCTTTTGGCACTTTTTCGAAACCTTTTTCAGGCGATTTTTGGCTATTCATAAATTTTGGAGATTTAATTGCGAATTCTGGTGTTGTATGCAAAATGTTTGAAATACTTCAAAGAGCTATCGAGATTTTTTTCGCATTTTTCGGTATTTCTTTGAGAATTTTCGCGGTGTTTAGGAAATTTTCAGAATAAAAAAATAATAATAAAAATCACAATTTCGCGGAATGCTTTGGTTAGAGAAACTTTTGTTAAAGTGGGAGAAATTTCATTAAAAAGGGCAGTCAGGACCAGTTTTTAAGTTTATATTGAACAGCTGGCTGACATTTAATGGGCTAATCTTAGTTTAAACCAGCCAGCTCGAGCGGTTAAACCAGTTTAAACCACAGCCGTGCACTGAAAAACTGGCCCTTGGGAGGTTAAAATGTGTTACACAAATGTCAGGTAAAATATTTCTCGAGGCGTCTCATAACTTTACGACTCTCTGTGAGGGTTAAACGAGATTTTTGAGGATGCTTTGCTGGAACTATTTTAATTTTCGACTCCAGTAAATATGTATATCAAAGTACATAATGTACGCCCAATACGTAGATAATATCTTTTATAGACAGTTCTGGGATATTGACCAACTTAACTTTAAAACTGCCACCCAATAAATATTCCTCTTCATGTTATTTACTCATTCTTGGCCACATATAGCGAAATAAACAATAAAGACAGTTGCAAATATGCATATGTGCCTTTCCACAAACCAGTTTCGCTTATTTGCTGCTTGCCAACCAGTGTAGTATTAAATGCACCGCTGTGCATATTTTCATTTTGAAAAATTCACTCGAATTTCGAATGTTCCCAAGTTTTAATCTCCCTCTTGCCGGTTATATAAAGTTAAAGCCTTTGTCGTTGCGATGGCTGCGTATTCTCTTCCTTACCACTTCCGGCGACGTACACTGCTATCAAACGAATACGTATGTATGTTGATATGTAAATGCACATGTATGGACGCATATGTATGTATGTCTGTCTGTTTGTAGTGTAATTGTTGGTTTCGCTGCCATTTGCGCACACCTACTCAACTTGTTATTGCTTCAGTTTGCTCTCCCTGAGAGTCAGCACTGGTAACAGTTTTGTCGTTTTGCATAGTCAGTTTGTTTTTGGTGGTGCTGTTGGTGTGTCGGCCGGTAAACTGTTGGGACAGTTGAAAACTTCATTACTACAGTGGAAATTTATTGGCTGCGCTGTGACTAAGGAGCATGTGGGCAAGCGTGTATGGGTGGTAGAGGTGAAGGCTTCAGTTGAAAAGAGTAGTTATTGCGCCAGCAATTTTATTAGCTGCTACAGTTGTTGTACTTAACATGAACATAGTAAGTGAAAAAGCAAACAAAAGGCGTGTACTTATGTGTGAACAATCAGTGCCTTCACGAGGTGACACTGTTTTTTTTTATTTTACAAAAAGCTATAGATGTAGACTACCACAACATCAGAAGAAACCCCTATACCTGCTGAGGAAAACTTATTCCTGGAGAAAAAGTCGACGATAGTGGAAAGGATTGACCATATCAGTCTCCACAAAGCCGTATCGGACTTAGTAAGACAACAGTTGAACACGATTTCCTCGCCGCGCTTCCGGTCCTAAATACAGCCAAAGCTCAGGAGGAGCCATATTAACTGACCCCGAGTAGCGTTTAAGCTACAACGAAACCCAGAAAAGAGACGGAAGGCTCGTCCGATCGCAGAGCACCGAATAGCAGCTTTGAAACTTATTAAAAAGCTAACAGTTTACCCGTAATAGGATGCGGCAAACTTCCAAGCACAACGTGGCGAAAACACTACCTCCTCGATGGCACTGTCTCCTGAGAGACAATAGGTTTTATGCGTTGAAAGTGAGCTGAAGCTCCGACTTAGTTATTAAGTACAAATTCTTAAGCTTGAGCTCACT
>NW_023458567.1:11958409-11967373 GCF_013731165.1 Rhagoletis pomonella | reverse complement strand
CACTGCTAAGAAAAGCATCGTTCATGCTATCCACATCTAATGTGCATGTGGGCAGAAAATCTAGAAGAAGGAAAGCTGTGCAAAGTCTACCAGTCTTTCAATCATAAAAATTTAAAAATCAGCAAAAATTAAGTTTTTTCAGAATTTTTAGAATAGTTATATGTGTGCAGTTTTGTGCCGCATTAATTTTTCGTACGGAAAATGCAAGTTTCAAGTAGCTAAGAATTCGGGTTGATTCTAATTTTATTTTTTTTTTGATAAGTGGTAGGCATTATCTTCCATATGCATAAAGTATGTATTTATATACATGAAAGGTCTGCAAAAAAGAAGTTTAAGAATCAATGTGAGTCCTTGGAACTTGCGGTTTATCATTCTAAAATTTTCTACAAATTCCGGAAAAATTTAAATTATGGGCCGTAAGTGAAAAAAATATTCCTGAAATAACCTCGTTTTATTTACACTAAATAAATATGTAGATCAGACAAGCCAATCACAAAATAAATTTTCATTCAATTTTAGTATTTTTATACGTTTCATGAGCATGAAATGGTATTATAACTTTGGTCCGATGTTTTTTAAGTACCAGAACAAAAAGAGATAGACCCATTAAAATGTATACTTATATGATCAGAACGTCGAGCTGAGTTGATTTAACCATGTCCGTCTGTCCGTCTGTCCGTCTGTCCGTCTGGCCGTCTGTCTGTCTGTTTGTATGCAATCTAGTCTCTCAGTTTTCGAGATATCCGTATCAAATTTGGTATGTGGGTGTGTTTTTATAATGTATTAATCATTTGTCGGAACCGGAAGAATCGGACCACTATAACATATAGCTCCCATACAACTGATTGTTCAGATATGAGATTTTTCGTTATAACTTCTCCATTTATGCAGCTACGAACATGAAATTTTGCAGTACTTGCACCCATTATCAACAGAATACTTACAGTAAAAATTACAACGATCGGGTCACTATAACCTATAGCCCCCATACAACTGATTGTTCAGATATAAAATTTTTCGTTATAACTCCTCCATTTATATCGCTAGGAACATGAAATTCCGCACTGTTTTCAATAATTATCAACAGAAAACTTACAGTGAAAATTAAAAAGATCGGGTAACTATAACCTATAGCTCCCATACAACTGATTGTTCAGATATGAGATTTTTCGTTATAATTCATCCATTTATGTAGCTAGGACCATGAAATTTCGCGCTGTTTTCACTCATTATCAACAGAAGACTTACAGTGAAAATAACAAAGATCGGGTCACTATAACCTGCAGACCCCATACAACTGATTGTTCAGATATGAGGTCTTTTATCATAACTCCTCCATTTATGCAGCTAGGAACATGAAATTTCGCACCATTTTCACTCATTATTAACAGAATACTTACAGTGAAAATAACAAGGATCGGATGATGACTACAACATATATCTTCCATACATCTGATTGTTCAGATATGGGATTTTACTGTAAAACTCCTTTATTTGAACAGCTAAAACCGATAAATTTCGTAAGATATTTTATAAATAATAATACAAAGTCTACTGAGGAAAATCATCAAAATCTATGCTGTATAAGCTTTATCTCCTATAGCACTGATTGTTCAGATACCAGTTTTTGCCATATATCTCCTTTATGTAGGAAACTAAACCCAATAAATTGTGTTACCGGTTTACATACCGATCACATAGCGGTGAAAATCACTTAGATTGGTGTCATATAAAGTATATCTTCCATACCTCTGATTGTTTAGATGCGATTTTTTATATAAGTATGTAACTCCTCTATCGATGTATGCAGATGTATTCAAAAGCAGTAATCTGTCAAAGTAAAATTTGCAGATGTTCATGAAAGGTATGAAGCCTTCGACATAGCCAAAGACAGCGCTGCTCTTACTTGTTTTTTTATAAATTTCAAATTTTACTTTTGCAATTTTTTTCATTTTGTTGGAAACCCTATAATTGTTTTCAACTAGTTTTGATAGGTTTTTCAGTGTTGCTTTAGATCCGGTTAATTCAACATAGACAAGTTATTTGCCATCCGCCAATTCTTGAAAAATATACCCCAGAGGAGGGTCCAAACTATCTGTCTCTTTGTCGACTTTAAATCCACTTTCGATAGCACGTAAAGCTACTGCTTATGCGGCCCGATGTCTGAATTTGGTATCCCAGTCAACCGGTCCATCAGAATTTCGATGAACCTCTCCGAGCCGTTTGCTACCAAAATATGTAGGTTTCAGACTGAGCGACTCTATCGTGCTATTTCCTTAAGCTAATGCTGTATAGAAAATATGACATAATTCTACCACGTTACCGTCCATTCCAAACAATGAGGATCTGGTGTGAATCTTAATCAAACAGTATCCGCTCGATACACTTACCAGAATTAAGGCCTGCGGATTTGGGAGCCTCTTATCCCGTTGTTTTCTCCACTCAACCCTAAAAGGAATGTTAGTGGACAAAGGTCTAATTGTTAGTTTCCATCACCGAATTCTTGTAGGGAAGCATTGAGGGTATCTAAAGATGTACTCATTAAAAATGCTGCGTAATCCGCATAGGCAATCAACCAGCAGTCTCTACTCACACTCACCAGCTCCCATAGCATAGGTCTGTTACGCTCTATATATGCCTTATTTAGGTCTGTTTCGTACGCAAGCTTTGCTAAGAGATCTGACAATTGCACGCGGATACGCACTACTAAAAGCCCATTCGATGTCGAGAAAGGCAAGTCTTTGTTTATGAAGCCTTGTTCTTTCAATCAACGTTGTCTCGACTGATCTGCCCTTGAAGTACGCATGTTGAGCTAATGACAGGCGAGCACTAGGTATCCTGTTACTAAAATGCATAACATTTTACCATTTCACCAAAATTTTAAGCGGCAACGAAAACAGACTGTGTGGTCTAAAATCCCTGGCCAGATGTGAGAGCTCTTGCCAGCCTTTCGGTATAAATGTCACCCACACTTCCAAGCGCTGGTGATGCGCTCTAGCACAACTCAACTTACGAATACTAAGCCAGCCAAATGTATGACACCTTCTGAGTTTTTGCCAAATGCGCAAGTATAATGGCGACTGTTCCCGCTGACTTGAAAAGATATAAAGATTTTATCGTCCAAGCAAGGCGACGTTTATCCAGCAGTTTGTTGTTCCGGTTACGTAATCCCGCCTATCGTGGGAACGATCAAGTCGAGCAAGACGGTGCTGCGATCTCTTGTTGTTAAATCGGAGGCTTCTCTTGGCAGTGGGGATTGAGGAGAGGGTTAGTACCCAAACTAAGTTTGCAAAAACAAACGTCTGGTTGTGTGCCCCAGCGGCTATAGCACCAGCTTTTAGAAAAAGGCGCTCAGCAGGCACCAAGGTTCCAACTAAATGACAGTATTTTTTCGAAACATTATTTCATTTCGCAAGAACTTCAGTACTCAGGCCAATGCTAACGAATATTTGAAATGAATTTTTGTGAACCTCGGGTCGAGTAAAATTAATGCAGCTAGCAAAAAAGAAAGTTCGATGGATGGACTTTAAACAACTACAGAGCACATATTTCTTGAACATATTTTTACGATTATTTAACAATTAGTCGATTAATTATCGATTTATGAAACACAAAACTACGATACAATTAAATCGTAAATTGGACAAAAATAATCGATTAATTCAATCAAATGATTAGTCGCTGTCATCCCTAAATATGAGGGCTTTTATCTCGATTAGACAAAGGGGCATGGCACCTCCCTGGAACTTGGTATGGATAAAAAAATATCGGTTATTGGAAAAGGGCCCGCGGTACCTCCTATACAAACTGAATTTTTTATACTACCACATATTAAAAAATTTACTTCAATTCAAAGTATTTTTTAAGTTAAATTAATTATAACAAAATGTATGTAGATCGAGTCGTTGTATCCCAGAAATGTTGATTCTTACGAACAAAAATGTCATAACGGTTTTTAGAGATAATTGCATAATCTACACTTTTGTCAAACCTATTTTTATAATAAACCTAACCGATTAGCTGATAAATGGCAAAAATCAATTTATGTGACCTTTGACCTTGAATAATTTCTTTTACAGATCTGGGATTGATGAGGACTTTTCACATTTCATTCAGCTTAAAGATATGGTTTAAATAGAGTAGCAATTAAAAAAATATTACTTACGCGGGTTATAATGCACTTCAATTAGGTTGACAAGTGATGATAATTTATGGAAAAAATTGTGTGAAAAAAATAATATTTTTTTTGAAAAATCCCCGTCTCAAAAGATTTTTCGATATACGTTTTGCTGTAGGCATGGGTAACACTGCGCTGCGCGGCGCAATTGTGTTAGCACCGTAGCCGGAGTTGCCGCGCCAACACCAGTATATGGAGAGCGCCAGCGCCAATAACACCAAGCAACACATGTAGCACACACACAATTCGCCTTAACTCTTTGAAAATTTACACGTACTTTGTTTTTGCTTTTGAGTGTTGAGAACGCAAATTTAAAGCTTTTACTCAAGAATGATAGAATATCGTGGCATTTACTCCATTCCTAGCAATTAAATTCAGTTGGCGGTACAAGCGTTTCTCAGCGCCGAAAATTATAGAAATAATAGACATGACACCACTGTATGGTGTACTGCAATGTATGACGATGGGTACTGTGGTGACACTCAGATGGCGCCGTGTTCAATTCAGTACACTGCGCTATTGCGCTGGGTTAGTGCGCTGACACCACAGGTGGCGCTGACGTTATTGAGCTAGCGCCGAAAAAATTGCGCAATTACCCATGGCTATTTTGCTGGCGTTTATTGCCTCACAAGATCATTTGTCTCTCTACGGCTTCTAGTACCTTTGGACCCAAATCAGTAGGTAGAGGTCTGTTATATTTCGCGACCACGTACAGTCTTGCTGATGGCTAGGTTAGACAGTGCTTGAGGACAAAAAAAAACTCATAAAGTAATGAAAATCTGTTTTCTCTTTCCGGACTAAAATTGCTAGTACATTACTCAGCTGTCATTTGCCTAACAACTACGCAATCCTACGAGTCTATATATTTGCCCATTCACTCACATCATTATCGTCATTCCACTTTTATCCAGTGATGCATTTACCATTAAAATATACGAAGTTGGAAGTTTTCAAATTTTCTTAGCTTACGTTCCATACTTCAAAAGCAAATGGTTTGTTTATACTTAATTTTTATTGCAACGCCATTTCCCTTTCAAATTTGCAATCCACAAAAACTAATGTCATTTCTCTAAACAGCTTAAGGAATATAAATGGACGAACAACAACAGCAACAATGCTAAACACATTTTGTATTTAGTATTTCTTCGAAAAGTACTCAAAATTGCGCATGACTCAGTTCATAATTTTTTGCTTTCGTAAGATGTTCTCAAATACGTACTTACAATATTTTTCGCACATTTGACTAAGTAGCTGAGCATGAGTAAATAATATTCTAAGTACATAATTTCGAAAAATCGTGTATTGTTTATTTTTAGCTGTATTTCGTACAGATGCTGAAAATGTTCAGAAAAAAGGTAGCCAAAAATCGAAATACGCAAATGGGAATGCAAATCTCAAAAATAAAACAGAAAAGAGAAATGAAAGCAAACAAAACAAAATCCGATATTATAAAATTTGTGTTTTGTGACAAAATTTGCGAAAATTGTTGCCGCCAGCTGTGCGCAAGTTGAAGACTTATTATTATGTATTGAATTGACTATAAAAAAAAAAGAAAAAGAGAAAACTAAAAGTACCATTAAAATAAATGCTGTCATTAAATTTTTTTATGATATTTACACCCGAATTCATAAAAAATAAAGAAAACTTTAACTGCTTTATATATCGAAAATTTTTATGAAATGAAAAAAGGCCATAAACGGCTATAAACGAGCCCTGGTTCGGTCACTCTTCTAGAAAAAAAGCGCTTGAATTCTCCTTGATGAGTTGATATATCTAGGATTCACGCTAGATAAGAGGCTTATTTGGAACTCCGATCTTGAAACCTCCAAAACTTTTGCCGAAATTTGGGCTTTTTGTGTAGAACACTGGGTCCTCATATTTTTGTGTTCAAGCAATAGTAGGAGCCACGAGGGTGCTGCAAAAATTCAACTTTCTCACGTAATCTTCTAGAAATCTCATACGCGTATTCTTGGGAAGATGCCAGGATTGGAAAAATTAGGACTTTCTGTTTCCATGTTCTGCTTTGGCAGAAAGCTCGTGGTAAAAGTGCCAGAAGGGCTTGACAAACTGACTGCCGGTCTTTGATCACAGATGAGTACATTGGTGCACAGCCGGTTTAAGGATGGCCGAAAAAACGGGTGTTGGTATTTATGGACCTGGCACCATACTTGCAATTGCAGAGCAGATGGCCAACTTTGTTCCAGGCCGCTGTATTAGTTACCTTAGTCTACTATAAATTAAACCTTGTAGGGCAAGGCTTTCAAATTATATATTCTCCAACAGAATGATCTAATCTCTAGCCAAACCCAGCCTGCCGAAGTACTTTCAAGATTTTTGTATTAGGAAAGCCGAAGCTATCTGGAGCATTCAGGGTTGGAGACACCAGTTAGGAATAAAAAAAATGCAGGTCGCAGTATCCCTGGTTCGGCTACATGCACGTATTAACCCTTTCAGCACCAGAAGCCTATAATTAAAAAACCTATGATTTGAATTGTAAAACGTGACTCAACGGGGGCTAAATCCACAACTTTTGAAATAAAAAAGAATTCAATATGTTCTATGAAAAATAATTTTCTTTAAAAAATTTTCATTAATTTCAACTAAAAACTAATTTTTTTCTAACCCAACATTTTTTATTGATATAATTTTGCCGTCGAACCTAATTTTTTCAAAACAAGGTTTTAATTTTTTTTGTTTTTAACTACTTTTAAAAGTGGGTTTTCCCCAAAAAAAAAAATCCCAAACAATGTTTTTACCGCAAAAAAATATTTTTTTTGCCATACAAAAGAACAATTTTTTTAGTTTTCGTCGACGTTATTTTCTTAAAAAATTATTTTGACCCGCATTATTTTTTTCGTAAGTTATCTTAAACAGTTTTCCAACTAATATTTATTTTTTAATTAAAAGCACTTTGCGTAAAATTTTGATCCTAAAAATAATTTTTCGTTATTTTTATTCTCAAAAATAATTTTTCTCCAAAAAATCGCTGTTCCTAATGCTACTAATATTGTGGCGTAATAATATTTACAGGTTGGCCTCTGTTAACACGTACATACATTATTTCTGCGACACGGTCTCACTTTAACATGGTTAACTTTTTGCGACTCATTTTCACAGAAAAAACGTCTCCTTACACGGCTTTGAAAAAAATTAAAAAAAAAAGCATTAATAATTAATTTTTTTCAACAAAAAAATTTAAAGTCGAGGCGCTCTCGTACACTGATGTTAGCAGTGAAAAATTTATGTTATCTCATACTATCTGTCACCTAACACTTTAAAAGTTTTTAAATATTCCTTAAAAAGCAAATTGTGGCATAAAGCTCAAAAACGCTGTTATTTTTAATGTTCGGTAAACTTTTTTAAGTTCGGTTGAAAGTTTTTTCCTAAATTATGTTTTAAAATTATTTTTATCGAAGGAAAATTTCTTCAAAAAATTTATTTTAAATTCGAATTAAAACAAACTTACTATGATAATTTTTTCTAATTTTGATGAAAATATTTTTTTCTAAAATGTCTTGATAAAAATAACGAATGAATAAGTGCCTCTTTTTAGACTTAAAAAAATATAAAACTACAAAAAACTCACAATTTTCTTTTGAGTAGAATAACTTTTGGGAAATGTGTTCCCCTAGGTCCTGAAAGGGTTAACCAACTAGCTTGCCAAGGATATACATACGAAAAGTTTCGTGGAGTACGAATTTAGATTCTTACAAGGTATGGTTGAGCTTTATAACCAAAAAAAGCTTACTCAATTTTTATGCCAAAAGGGCTAGAGAAGCAGTATTAAATAATTCAAATTTGGTGGGAGAAAAATCATAAAAATCTGCGCCACATACTACTTCATTCTAAATTTGTTCCAAATAACTTAGCGTAAGACAACATTGCGAACGCCAACACTGAACTGCTTTCCAACACCATGAATGTGACATGATTAGCTTGACTTCTAACGCCTTGAATTTTGTCATTCACCGTGCAGTGAAACAACTGCTACAACAACAAGTAGTGTTCGCCAAATGATCCACTTAAAAATCTGCGCCATTAGTGGCACACTTCAAAACAAGTTTTCAATCTAACCTCCCGGTGTTTGCGCGTTGTTTTTTTTGTTTTCAATTCAACACACTTGACTTCAGGCGATTTCAACGCCCTCTGAGAGGGCAACTAAGCGCCTAGCAAGCAGGCACAACACTCATATATGCTGCTGTGCAAGTGGGCGCACGCCCCGCTGTCACCACCTTCAACTCAGTCATTGCCGTACATTTACGCGGTGTCGCTGATGTAGGTTTTTCTTTTGTTGTTTTCTTCTGTTGATTTCTTTTCTTTATTTATTTTTTTTGCTATCGCTTGCTCGCTCTACTTCCCTCCCCTAGTTCACTTAAGAATTGGCATAAACAAAAAACATTTAACAGTGCATTATTTTATTTTCAATTACACCACATCTTCCACATCTCCATATTACATGCATTAGTACGTTGGTGTGTGTTTGTGTGAGTACACTGCCTCTTCGGCAGCGACCTCCAATGTGGAAAATCGGAAATGTTTTAATTTTAAAGTGAAAAATATTCCACGTTGCACGTTTGATGACAACAAGATCCGTTGCCGACATGTAATTTTATTCGCTGAACATCTGCGCAAGTGTTTTGTAGGTATGTATTTATATGGTTGTATGGAAGCGAATATCGTACGAGTTTGTTTTTGAATGCTGTGTCGATTTTTTAAATTCATTTCAATGCATTAAATCATTGGCCCTCGAATGCTGTTTGGAGATATTTTTTGAAATCAAATGAAAT
>NW_023458567.1:11954373-11958309 GCF_013731165.1 Rhagoletis pomonella | reverse complement strand
AAATTATTGGTTCTAAATATTTTTTTGTTTCTGATATTTTTTTTGATTTCCAAAATCAAAATTTCTTTTACTTTGGAAAATATTTATTTGTTAGAAATTTCATAATCGAATGAAGTAAGTCCAGAAAAAAATCTGAGTCAAAAAAATAAGAAATCAGAAAATAAACAAAACAAAAAATTTTTTCCAATTTTTTTAATTTCCAATATCAAAATTTATTCTCCAAAGAATATTGAAATTTCGAGTTAAAAATGTATTTATAAAATAAAAACAATGTTTCCTAGTTTTTTTTTAATTTCAATAATCAAAATTTCTTCTATTTTGAAAAATAATGGTTTATTTAGAAATTTTAAAATCGAATGCATTAAATCCAGATAGATTTTCTAGTTAAAAAATAAGAAATAATAAAAAGAAAAAAATTCGGGTATAAAAATATTCAAATTTCAAGACCGAGTGAAGGAATAAAGAAAATCTTCGAGTGAAAAAATAATAAAACAAATAAATTACAAAAAAAAAAAAAAAAATCGGGAATCATCCGTCCTTAATTTGTTTGTTTCTGAAATGATCGAATTGGACTTTACCATACGCTGATTTATTAGAAATAGGTAGAATGAAGTAAAAAAATGTCGAGATAAAAAATTATAAATAATATAAAGAAAAATAAATAATATAAAAAAAACTTTTTAATATACAACGCTTTTATAAATGGATGCATTTACATATGTATGTACATACAAACGAGCACCAATTAATTTTATTTAAAGAAATGGCATGTCGTCTATTTCCGCCGATATGCGTGTATAAACCCTCCTCAAAGTCTAGCCAAAAAGCCAGCAACTCACACAACAGGTTCCCCAGAGCAATTCGCTCGAGAAAGTGGTACCCGGTACACGTAATACGCGGCACACAGCACAACAATCCGCCAAAAGAGGCAACCCGGCCCAAAATTACCACCGTAGAAGGCAGAAACCCCGAGCCGCAGTGCAGGAGCCCAAGAATTACCCTTAAAACGGCCACAGGAGCTTAAAAAAACCAACTGGTCCCCAACTGGCCCGACGGTAAGTAGTTTCGGACTAGTCCCAAACTGGTTCCCAACTGGTTCCCGGACTGGTCCCCGACTGGAAACCAACTGGTCCCACGAACTAGTTACCAACTGGTCCCAAAGTGATTACCAACTGGTCCACCTATACCTCAAGTGGTCCACAAGTCACTTCACTTACAAAGCATTCGATTTAGTTGACAATAGTCACATGAATTTACATATGTATGTACATACAAACGAGCACCAATTAATTTTATTTAAAGAAATGGCATGTCGTCTATTTCCGGTGTAGCAAACGTAGTACATAGGGCGACATCTAGATGTCATCTACCTCGCCCTATTCACTATGCTTTTTTATAGGAGCTTTTCAAAGCTTTGCTTTGGTGTCGGACACACAACATTGAAAGTTTCTGGAACACAACATTGCAAGTTGATAAAAGCGTTGTAAAATAGGAGTATAAACATCCATAAATTTTGTTTGTTTAATTTTTTTTTGTTGACTTCCATTATCAAAACTTATTAAACCCAGACCCTGCGGAATGGTAGCGCGCACTGACCACTACACCACAGCGGCCGCCGTCTTTAAATGAGTTGCTATTATATGGTGTGCTCGTCAGGTTGAACCCACTCGATAAGGCCACCATGGTTAATAAATTGTAAAGAGTGGAAAGAATCAGAGAGACACTTTGGACCACCCTTACCCTTGCGGTTAATGCAGAGCTGAACTTTGTGCCTGTCGATTTACATTTGTATCAGGAAAAGCTGCCGATGTCTGCGCATCTAACTACGGGCACTACGGAAATTACAAAAAGGGTTTGATGTCTTATCCGACTATTGCCTACCGATGCTGGATCGGAGTGAATGTTTGACCATTCATATTTCTTGTAGGGTAGATTGTACGAAGAGCAATTTTTGGAATAAAAGCCCAGTGAAATTATTTATGGATGCACCATGGATGGGTGGGAAGGTAGCTTACCCAATTAACGCCCTTGGTTCTTTGATGGTAGGCTTAAACATTTTCGGAGAGTACCTGATACTCCTTTCCAATGCCACAGAATAATTCGCTGTAAGATTTTTATGGATCTTACGTCATAGCAATATTGTTACAACAGGGCCGTTGAGCTGGCAAGACAGGTTACGTTTGAGGAGTTATCGGCGGGTAAAGAGAGTGTTGAACTCTATTAGCCAAAGTTTGTCTAAAGCTGGCAACTTGACGTCTAGTCAGCTCTGTGGGTGCTGGTCGATCCCCCTGGTATATAAAGCCGTTAACTTCTTCAGGCCGAAGTCTTAAAGCTAAACAAGGTGCATACTGCTATATGGGTGGAAGACTTAACGGGCCATTGTCAGCTAAGATTCCATGCGGTAAGGCTCAACATCACCTCTTAAACTCGTATTGTAGTACATGCATGGAAAATGATGAGGTGCAATCATATCAGCATTTGCTTCGTTTCTTCTTTCTTATAGATCAGCGTTTTCATTCCATTAACGTTTCACTGTTATGAGGTGGGTTTTGTCGAAGACTGAGGTATACTCAGCCGCTCCAGAGTCCAGCGAACGTCCCACTAACCCCTACCAAATAAAACGCAATGATTTGTGTATTAAGTCGAACACACCCACACACACACGCGGCTATCTAGAATACCGGCAACTTGTCGTGCAGGGGAGAGAGGGAGATAAAAAGAGAGAGTCGGCAGTCGGTGTAGGAGATTATTCGGCGGGTATTTGTACGGCGACGGTCCTGGATGGTTGACGTTCGCAGTAGCGATTCTCGTACTCGTGACGGGTAGTAACGGCGGCCTGGGGCGACGATAATTGCAGCGGCCCCAGTGGTGATGACAGTAGCAGCGGACACTGATGGTGGCGACGGTGACAGCGACCCTGGTTGGCGATAGTTAGCGTTCGCAGTTTTCGGTGATGATGGCGGGCGGGCCTCTGTTGTAGCTTCGCCCCGGGACGGCAGTAGTGGTGGCGACAAAGTTGACAAGAGCAGCGGCCCGGGGCCTAGCGGTGATGATGATAATTGAGGCGGCCCTGGATGACAGTGAGTACGAATCGCGGTTCTCTATGTTGCTGGCGGGCGGTCCTCGGTAGAAACGTCGGCCTTGGGGCGGCAGTAGTAGTAGCGGCCACGGTGGTGAGAGCGACGGCCCGGGCCCTAGTGGTGACGGTGGCCCTGAGTGGCAGCGAATATGAATAGTGGTCCCCGGTAATGCTTGCGGGCGGTCCTCGGCAGCGATCTCGGCCTTAGGGCGGCAGCGGTGTTGGCGGTCCAGATTGGTGACCTACGGACAACTGATCATCAGTCCCTCCCGTATGTATTCGTGGCCGCTGGCGCTGCAGGGGGTGGTTCGCCCTCTTCAACGCCCGCTAGCCACGCGGTATCGTAAGCAGGCAGGGGTGCTCGGAGGTGGGCAAGCCCAAACGGGTCACGCCCCCTGTCTGCTTGAGACCGTGTCCAAAAATGGGTCTAGCTCGTAATCGTTTCGGAGTGTTGCATGAGGGGTATTCTCTTTATTTTACTGCGTTTAAATCCATTCTATTCCAAGCCATTTCATTACATTTCTCTCCTTTTAAGGGCATTCCCTTCCATTCCATTTCATTCCGTTATATTCCATTTCGATATGCCATTCGATCAATAAATTCAATTTATTTTGATTTTATTCAATTCCATATCAAATCATTTAGTTTCAATTTATTCTATTTTTTATTTCAGGGCATTAAGTTACAGGGTAGTACTTCATTTCCTTTAAATTCATTTCATTTCGATCCATTCTTTTTTAAATTTCATATCAGTTCCAATTTCATTTCATTTTAATTCGTTTCATTTCAGTTCACATTATTTCAGTTGCGATTTCATTTGATTTCAAAAAATATCTCCAAACAGCATTCGAGGGCCA
>NW_023458567.1:11951538-11954273 GCF_013731165.1 Rhagoletis pomonella | reverse complement strand
TGGCCCTCGAATGCTGTTTGGAGATATTTTTTGAAATCAAATGAAATTGGAACTGAAATAAGATGAACTGAAATGAAACGGATCGAAATGAAAGGAAATTGGAACTGATATGAAATTTAAAAAAAGAATGGAATGAAATGAAATGAATTGAAAAGAAATGAAGTACTACCCTGTAACTTAATGCCCTGAAATAAAAAATAAAATAAATTGAAACGAAATGATTTGATATGGAATTGAATAAAATCAAAAGAAATTGAATTTATTGATCGAATGGCATATCGAAATGGAGTATAACGGAATGAAATGGAATGGAAGGGAATGCCATTAAAAGGAGACAAATGTAATGAAATGGCTGGGAATAGAATGGATTAAAACGCAGTAAAATGAAGAGAATACCCCTCATGCAACACTCCGAAACCATTACGAGCTAGACCCAGTTTTGGACACGGTCTCAAGCAGACAGGGGGTGTGACCCGTTTGGGTTTGCCCACCTCCGAGCACCCCTGCCTGCTTACGATACCGCGTGGCTAGCGGGCGTTGAAGAGGGCGAACCACCCCCTGCAGCGCCAGCGGCCACAAATACATACGGGAGGGACTGGGCAAACTTTCGACGACCTGGGGGACCGTACTAATGATCAGTTGTCCGTAGGTCACCAATCTGGACCGCCAACACCGCTGCCGCCCTATGGCCGAGATCGCTGCCGAGGACCGCCCGCAAGCATTACCGGGGACCACTATTCATATTCGCTGCCACTCAGGGCCACCGTTACCGTCACCACTAGAGCCCGGACCGTCGCTCTCACCACCGTGGCCGCTACTACTACTGCCGCCCCAAGGCCGACATTTCTACCGAGGACCGCCCGCCAGCAACACAGATAACCGCGATTCGTACTCACTGTCATTCAGGGCCGCCTCAATCATCATCACCACCACTAGGCCCCGGGCCGCTGCTCTTATCATCTTTGTCGCCACCACTACTGCCGCCCCAGGGCGAAGCTACAACCGAGGGCCGCCCACCATCATCACCGAAGACTGCGAACGCTAACTATCGCCAACCATGGTCGCTGTCACCGTCACCACCATCAGTGTCCGCTGCTACTGTCATCACCACTAGGGCCGCTGCAATTATCGTCGCCCCAGGCCACCGTTACTACCCGTCACGAGTACGAGAATCGCTATGCGAACGTCAACCATCCAGGACCGCTATCACCGTCGTAGTTAAAAAGGGCCACATTCGCCCTTCGCCACAATCAGGGCCGCATACAACACCACTGCCGGAGGTCGCTGCCGCCCTCATCATTATATGGGCGACTGCCAACGTCGCCGCTGAGGCCGCCACCATCACTGCAAGGGAACTGCAGGCTGCCGTCGCAGTCATCGCAGTCGCCGTCACAACCACCGCGACTGCTCTCATTGCCACGCTCTTCGCTACGACTGGCGCGTACCACTGCCAATCTTGCTGCTACCAGTAGCGCTCCCGTCGCCGTACAAATACCCGCCGAATAATCTCCGACACCGACTGCCGACTCTCTCTTTTTATGTCCCTCTCTCCGCTGCACGACAAGTTGCCGGTATTCTAGATAGCCGCGTGTATGTGCGGGTGTGTTCGACTTAATACACAAATCATTGCGTTTTATTTGTGGGGTTAGTGGGACGTTCCCTGGACTCTGGAGCGGCTGAGTATACCTCAGCCTTCGACAAAACCCACCTCATAACAGTGAAACGTTAATGGAATGAAAACGCTGATCTATAAGAAAGAAGAAACGAAGCATATGCTGATATGATTGCACCTCATCATTTTCCATGCATGTACTACAATACGAGTTTAAGAGGTGATGTTGAGCCTTACCGCATGGAATCTTAGCTGACAATGGCCCGTTAAGTCTACCACCCATATAGCAGTATGCACCTTGTTTAGCTTTAAGACTTCGGCCTGAAGAAGTTAACGGCTTTATATACCAGGGGGATCGACCAGCGCCCGCTGAGCTGACTAGACGTCAAGTTTGCCAGCTTTAGACAAACTTTGGCTAATAGAGTTCAACACTCTCTTTACCCGGCGATAACTCCTCAAACGTAACCTGTCTTGCCAGTTCAACGGCCCTGTTGTAACAATATTGCTATGACGTAAGATCCATAAAAATCTTATAGCGAATTATTCTGTGGCATTGGAAAGGAGTATCAGGTACTCTCCGAAAATGTTTAAGCCCACCATCAAAGAACCAAAGGCGTTAATTGGGTAAGCTACCTTTCCACCCATCCTTGGAGCATCCATAAATAATTTCACTGGGCTTTTATTCCAAAAATTGCCCTTCGTACAATCTACCCTACAAGAAATATGAATGGTCAAACATTCACTCCGATCCAGCATCAAATCCTTTTTGTAATTTCCGTAGTGCCCGTAGTTAGATGCGCAGACATCGGCAGCTTTTCCAGATACAAATGTAAATCGACAGGCACAACGTTCAGCTCTGCATTAACCGCAACTCTTTACAATTTATTAACCATGGTGACCTTATCGAGTGGGTTCAACCTGACGAGCACACCATATACAGTAGTCCACAAAATAATAGGAGTGCGATATTTTGGTCAGTTTTTGCTATTTGTCTTTTGTTTATTTAATGTTTATTATTTTTATACAAAAGTCAAGCTGGGTATACAACAAACAACGAATAAATTCATATTTCATTCTTTGTACAAAAATTATTAAAATTCTGTAAATTTTCACCAAAATATCA
>NW_023458567.1:11949235-11951438 GCF_013731165.1 Rhagoletis pomonella | reverse complement strand
TATTTACGCAGGTGGCGTCGCACGAAGATGGAGCGCACCAGCGTAAAGTTAATGTAACGAAAATAGGAGAAAATAAAAGACACAGTGGTTTTAGTGCAGTGAAATTAAAAATCGTTTTATTTGGAAATATCTATGAGGTTGAATAGTGTGGCTCACAAGAGTTGGCTTACCGAACGTGGTGTGATGGCTGACGTGATCTCCTTGCTGTCTTCTAAGAAGTGAAAGAGTGCCAACAAACGAAAAGGGATGTAGCCCACCGCACAGTAACTTTCGTTAAGTTTCCCCTCCAATAAGTTACCGTACAGTGGGGCTTGTTGTTAGCGGCTGGAAAGATAGCCGTAACTTATGTATGTGTTTGTGTGCTCTTACATCAAGTGACAAAACGCGGATTAGGGTGGTGCAATATATTTAGGTCGCGGACCTAAACATACCGGCCCCCTTGCGGTAAGCAAGCTATGAAAAAGAAAAGGAGTCGCGTCTCAACCGTCACACGCACGTGAGGAAAGTCTTAAGGACTAACTATAATATGCAGCGCGGATTTTGTACTGCGCGGGGCTGCTTATTCGCCAACGCTTTCGTCGCGACCGGTTCATCTGAGGCTGTGGAGAAAAGGACATTGTTAATTGAAACAGACGTGGTTTGAAATTTCAATGCACTTTTTTTTATTTAAATTTTTAGGTATGTGTGTGATGAGTGTGTGTGTATGTGTGGTTTTGTCTACTTAATCCCTACGTTTATGGTTGGCAGGCTCCCGAAACAACCAGACCGTATATGGTCGCCTGGACCAGGAGACCGCCCACGGTGGATGGGGGGGTCCCGCTCACCATCATCTGCGCATGCAGATCGAGGCCCAGTGTGAGGCGTATTGGTGACGCGCGGAAGAATTGTGGATCCGCCAAGCGCATGAACTGGAACGGGGCCGCAACCTTAGGGTCCAGGTTCGACGGTGGACTCAGACGTATATGGTGGTCCAGCACGACTGCTTGGGTCGTAATGCGGTCGGAGCTGCTGTATCTTCCTCGCATGGTGACCGTGCAACGCTGCAGACGTCCGGATCCGTTGCGTTCCAGTTGGAGATCTCTCACCAGTTCCGAATCAACCAATGAGTTTGGTGCGCAAGGGTCAATCATTGCGCGAACCAAATGAAGGCGGCCCCTTGCTTCAATCCGCACTATTGCGGTCGGCGCGATGGGGATAAGCGCACGAATGATCGGCGTTGATATGGCGCTTTGCACTAGGCGGCCCGTTCGGAAGCCGGTCGGTGGAGCGCGTTGTAAGGCACGACTATTGATGTTGCTGTCGTTTGTGCGCATTTTGTGGTATGGAGCTGCTTTGCGTAGCCTAGACGATCGCTTAGACGAGCGGAAAGTACGAGTTTCCGCGCCGTCGTGTCGTTTTGGCTTGCGTTGCGATCGTGATGCCGGGCGGAAAGGACTGGTTTCCGCGCCGCCGTGTTGCCGCCAGTTGTGTTGTTGACGCGTTTGCGAGCGGAAAGGACGAGTTTCCGCGTCGCGTCGGTTGTATTGCTGACGCATTTGCGAGCGGAAAGGACGAGTTTCCGCGTCGCGCCAGTTGTGTTGTGCACGCGTTGGTGAGCGGAAAGAACGAGTTTCCGCGTCGCCCGCGCGTGGTTGTAACTTGTCTAACGGTCTCGGTGTGCCAGTTCCAGAGTTGCGCTTTTGTCGCTCATGTGGGGAAGAGTCTGTCCTCTCTGACCCCTCTAACTCCTCCTCTTCGACCTGCTGCGCCCACGACTTCGTCTGCTCCGTAACGTCGATAGAGAGTGCCCCGTCCGAGCTCTCGCCGTCGTTGATCGCGTTCGCTGGGTGCCTTTGGTCTTCGCAGTCATCGAGATGGAGCGAGGTGTGATGCTTTTCACGACATCGGTGGCATCGATCCGTGCTGCTGCACATGTCGAGGCGGTGGAACGGCGAGAGGCAGTTTGGGCAATATTTATGCAGCAGGACTGCACGCAGCCTTGCTTCGACCGCTTTGCCGCGGTAAAGGGGGCATAGTCGAATGCCATGCGCTCCGCCGCATAGCCGGCACAGAACCGTGAATTTATCAGCGCGTTCTTCTGCATGTGCGCGATTAGCCGAGAAACGAGTCATTCTGTAAATGAGTCTCGTAGTTATGTCCGTAGGTGTAAAAAGTTACGTACTATTAGTTTTGGGTTGGGTGGCAAGTGGCGAATATATGTATG
>NW_023458567.1:11942534-11949135 GCF_013731165.1 Rhagoletis pomonella | reverse complement strand
ATATATATATATATATATATACTATTTGTTTATTTATTTAATTTGTTTTGACTTGGTGAAGTACAAAACTGGGCCAATTCAGACTTTCAGTCTCCGCGTACTTGTGCGGTATTAAGTATGGTCTTACTCTTAAAAAATAAATAGACTTACACAGCTCTACCAAGTGGCGTTTTTATCAAAAAGCTTCAATTTAAAAAGCGGTTAAAGTCTTCTTTATTTTCTATGACTTTGAGCGTAAGGTTTCGTATTTGGGTTAAAACAGATCTGTGGAAGGTGACCATCGCTATAAGATTTTTATTCTATTACATTTGTTGCCATTTGCTTTTGCATCGAACAGACCTTTATGTAGTACAAACTTTTCGATCACTATTTCCCCGAACACACCGTGAAATTTGTAATCTCGTAAAAGGTGTGATTTGTGGTTTTGTGGTGAGTTTCACCACTTGGCCTGGCACGGCGAAAGAAAATTTCCTCACTATGGGTTCGAGACCGGGCTAAGCCAGTAAATAGTACATCAGTGTTGCCAGGTAGAACTAAGTGAGTATGTACAGTTTTTAATGCATATAGTTAAGTTGCAGTTTGAGAACAAAAAAAAGACGATAAACCTGTGATTTGATTCCAATTAAAGTATTTTTGTTAAAGAAATGCGAATTTTTAAATTCGTAAAAAAAAAACGTAAAACTTTTTATTCTTACATACATCATCAGAAGCTAGCATAAATGAAAAAAAATCCAGAGGCTTCCTGGTGCAGTTTATTAAAAATTTTTATTACATGTTGACGATTTTTACATGCAAAAGGCGTTTTTTTGATAACCAAACTGACGCTTTCTCAATACAATCACCTGGCAACACTGTATAGCATGCACCACAAAATGAATTTTTTTTTTCTCGCCGTTTATTATCAAGTTGTGCACCTGACAACCAGATGGTGCTGCTTGCCCTACTCTTATGAAGGCTCGCAATTCGCCCAATCACATATGTCAAACGTTGAGCTAATACCGTATGTCAAAGTTTTGACATAGCAATAACTTCCTGAATGACTGAAAATTTCATTCTGGATTTGGCACGTGGTAAGTTTGGTAGTAATTAGTAAATTATCATTGTTATTCAATTCATTCATTTCATTTTCAGATTCGACAATTAAGCGTGGCTTTAATTAATGGAGTTTATATGCAATATAGGCAGCGATACGCATTTACTGTTGCCTCCCTGGGAGGGGCAAGTACCGGTTGTATGCAACCAAATTTCGCAATATGGCTGCCACGGATATCACACAAATCATGCCAGCTGGCATTAGTTTTCCGGAACGTTGCCAACGTGCACCCATCATGCCGGCCAAAGCAGCCGCTGTGCCCAACTGCAAGAGTGGACGGGGGGGCTCCTGTGAATTAAAATGTGCACCTACGCCAAGTATAGCACCAAAGGCCAAACCAGCGCCCAACGAGGGGATGGAACCGGCTTTAACATAGCCTATAATGCCACCAGCAGCCACAGTAGCAGCATATAAATATCCAATCAAGTCAGCTGGCATATTTGTTAACTTTGTGAGTTTATCTAAAATTTATATATTTCCAAATTAACCATGTAAAAAACATGAGCCCCTGCCGCACTTATAATCGAGCTTACAAAAATTCGGTTTTGAAGTTGTGATCGACAAATCTTTTGTGCCGCCCGAAATTTTGCAAGTTTTCGATATGGACCCAATTGTGCTTCCAGCTTGGGACCGCTTTTCAAAGGGCGGTCCTGCGTAGTTTTTCAAATCTGAAAAACCTGAAAATGTACTGAATTTTCCCCAAGTGTCCTGCATTTGTCCCACATTTTATTCGTTATTCCAAAATTATCGGACAATGGATGGATTTTTTCCAAAAAAGTGATTTTTAGTAACAATTTTCGGATGCGTAGCAACAAGTTATACACAAGTATTCATGATAAAAATTGGTTGGCTATAAACATATATACATATGTAGTTTTTCTTTTCTTTTATAGAATATTAACTAAATAAGCTCAACAATTGCAGATACATACTTTAAACTTAGCTATGTGGATTATAGAAAAAAATCTGAAAATAACACAAAATTTATAAAATGTTGACATGATGTGAAGCGTTTGTTAGTTATTAATATTGTGCGTATTATGCTGACGAGTGTGTGCCGTCAGCAGCTTTTTAAATGAGTATGTGTATGTTACACACCATTTGCATAGAATTGCTTAAAAAATAAAGTAGCTGGCAATAAAAAAGAAAAAAGTTGGCTATATCTGTTTACGTATTATATCTTTGCTCTACTGTGTTGGCGAGAACTCAGTAGGAGCTAAAAAGCGTGTGTGCATATCTTTAATGAGTGGCACTGTGTAGGCAACACATTCATCCCAACCGGGTGAACGCCAGGCGGCTTCGCGTGTCTCCTTACGGTCCAATAAAGACTTGTAGCACCAAATATGATGCACATTGTATAGACGGCCGACTTGTGAGAAGAAAACGGCAAAAGCTTCGTTGTTATGTTTACGGAAGTTAATGGCTCGCGCCCAATTGTTGCCCCACTCAATCATTGTACCGGGTTTTAATCGATATGAACGCATCTCGTAGATATGTTTGTCTGGACGATTTTCGATTTTCGGCCAGTAGCTGAAGGCCAACAAATATTGTAAATGACGTGAACGTAAATATTTTATGCGCTCATTCATTAAACTCATGTACTCCTCATCATGCCACAAATCTTCCTTGGCAATATCGATCTTTTCAAAACCGCCAGTGTACTTCCATAAATGCAAACACTGATCCATATCTCCGACATGTACGGTCCAAGAAGCGACCAAGTTGCATGATAAAATTGCTTTCTTTTCATTAACTAATTGTACAGAAGTTTTGTAATTCTTCAAATAGTCATCCATATAACCGGGACGTACATTGTGCGTATGCAAGGCATAAATGATTTCCTTATCACTAAGCATACGACTGTGTGATTCTTTAGTTGGCTCAATTTTACGCACCAACAACTTAGAAAACCATGAATCGGCTTCGTTGAGTGGTGCTGAGGTAGCTATGGAGCGTACTGCTGTGTTATTGATAACGTTCGATAAATTCCTTAGCTTAATCATTTTGCTTGAGTTTGTTTGTTTAAGGCTTTTATTGCCGTATATGCAAAAAAAATTCGTTATTCGGTAACAACGCCAACAGCGGCGACTGCAGCAATGTGTTGATGCAGTGTTGGCAGCGGTAGCGACTACAAATTTGTTTAAACTCAAAGAAAATTACAAAAAAACACCACTAACTGAAAAAATTACGAAAATATAAACAACTGCATGAATTTCCACTTTGTGCGCTCCACTTTTTCCGCTGCAACCAACAAATTTCCACCCTCGCGTTTAATTTTCTTAGTTAGCAGTTATTTGGCAAGAATCGACGTCAAGAATCGACGTAAACGACGAGTTACAAAGTTCCCTTTACAGGAATATATAATTTGTGCAGATTGCGCTCCATAGCATCTACATTTCTACATTTCTGTGGCTCAAAATTTACTGTAGTGATATATCTTCCTTATTGAATTTTAAAAATAATGGAAAAAACATATTCAAATGAATCTGCGTATTTGATTGAAAAGCTCACTTTCCTCGACGGCGACGACAAAATGCAAATGGTAATGATAACTTTCATTGAAGTCGCCACAAGTCATATATTTTAGTAAGAGGCACATCAATACCCTTTGAGTTGTAAGTTGCTTACGTTGATTGGGAGATTTTTTCATGAGATATTGAAGAAAAGCTACGAAAAGTACCAAAAATCACTTTTTTGAACGACTCAACATTTGCCTATAAAATAATATTTTAAAGCTTTTCACTTTTCGTGTAAGCTATTGTAATTGTAATATGTCGTGCGATACTTTTATAAATATTCATGTGAAAAAAAAGATTAATATCGATGAAGAAAACGTGATTCATTTTTTAAAGTTTAAAATGTATTAAGAAATTAGAATCATAACTACTCTTTTGATATTTTTATGCTACGTTAATATATGTAGGCATATTTTCAAAAAAATTGTCCTTCATTTGGATCCATATTTATGGTCACCGTATGTATAACACAAAATATCGTTGGAAGAGTGTATTGTTTATATGTATAATATTTAAATGTCCTCGGTGTGCACTCCTCGGTGTGCACTCCGTTGATTAGCTACCACTTGCTTGTGTTTCCGTTTCTTCCACTATAAGCTTGGCATTTTATTTAACAAAAAAAACATACCAAGCTGCTTGACAAATGTAATTCGTAACCGATTAGAAGAAATTTAAAACAAAAAAAAAACCACTTTATTTTGGAAATTTTAAAACAAAAACGAAAAACTGATTCTATGTTTTCCCTTTTAACTGCTGCTTATACCTGGGGCATACCATTTACAGTGAAATTCCACTAGTCATGTCCTATAAAAGCTGGTTCTACATTAGATTTATTAGAAATCGGCTGTTTTAAAACTAGCGATCACGTTATAATTTTGTTTATGGAGTTTCAAAATGTACAAATATGTATCAACTTAAACGGGGCACAGTTTACTGGCTGGGAATATTTTGTAAACCGACAATTCAGCCGTAAAGGTCTCTTCGGCTTTTTAATTTAAATTATTATATACCGGGAAATTGTTTAGTAATTTATATGGCAGTAACATTGATAATATTCTAGGAGAAGACTCCGATTATGACTATGGTCAACAATTGTCGGCGGAATTCATTGAGCGTTTAGGTTTTGTTGATTCCCCACAAGCATTACTTAATGGTGTACCTATGCAACAAAATTTATTATCCTCTGATAGTGAATTCGAAGAAGCGATATTTTCAGAAATTATTCATAGCGATAATTCTGTTGCTGGAATATTTAGTGTTTGAGAATGCTGAACTCTGAAACGCCATTGACATTTGAGATGTGGGATTGCGTAGGGAGTAAGAAGTGGAATAGGTGGGTTTTGTGAAGTGGAATACAGAGTAGGTAGGAAGTTTACTGCGAGGTGGTGCTATTTTCGTTGTAGGGCGGAAGTAGGACCAATTTTGCAATTGGCCTTCTGATTTCTCCCTTAGCTGTTTCGATGTCGACTACTCTTACTCGGTTGTCGGAACCTGGGTGTAGCTTGACTATTCTGCCCAATCTCCATTCGTTTGGTGGCAGGTTTTCTTCTTTAACAACGATCAGGTCCCCTTGTTTTAAGTTGGTTTGTGGATGTTTCCACTTGATGCGTTTCTGCATCTCGGTGAGGTATTCCAATTTCCATCTCCTACAGAATGTCTGGTGTAGGGCCTTCAGTTTCTGCCATCGATTTACGATTGAGGCTGGACTTTCATTTACATCGATTTCGGGTGGGGCAAGAAGATGCCCGCCGACCAGAAAATGACCGGGGGTAAGCGGCTCCAGGTCAGACGGTTCGTTTGAAGAGGGGCTTAGTGGTCGTGAGTTGAGACAAGACTCAATACGGCATAAGAGTGTGGTGAACTCTTCAAAAGTATATTTGTGGTCGGACGCGACCTTTTTAAAGTGGGTTTTGAAACTTTTCACCCCAGCTTCCCACAAACCGCCCATGTGAGGGGCCGCAGCGGGTATGAAATGCCACTCTAAGGCTTGATGGCTGTACTTAGTGAGGGTGCTATTGCGTGCCTCAGCTAAAAATGCTTTGAATTCCGATCGTAAAGATCGTGAGGCTCCGACAAAGTTAGTACCATTGTCGGAGTAAACGTTTTTTGGACATCCTCGTCTAGCAACGAATCTTGCGAAAGCGGCTAGAAAGGACGCGGTGCTAAGGTCGCTGGTAGCTTCAAGGTGAATGGCTTTCGTCGAAAAACAGACGAAGAGACAGACGTAGCCTTTTGACATGCGACATCCTCTGCCCCGGTAGGACTTGATGTCGAACGGGCCCGCGAAATCCACCCCCGTGTTTGTGAATGCACGGGAAAAGGTTGTGCGTTCTTTGGGAAGGATTCCCATAAGTTGAGTTTGCGACCGTTTCTTGTGGATCGTGCAGACCTTGCAGTTATGTATGACGGACCGTATCAAGTTTTTCACTCTGGGAATCCAATACTGCGATCGGATAAGTCGCAGCATCAGCTGGTTTTCTCCGTGCACGGAAATTTTATGGATAAACTGGACCAAGAGACGGGACATCCTACAACCATACGGAAGAATGATAGGATGACGTTCATTGTAGGACAGATCGCTAGATGCGCTCAGACGACCACCAGCCCTCAGAATCTCATCTTTGTCGATGAACGGGTTAAGAGGCAGGATTTCACTTTTTCCGTCGATGGATTTTCCAGATTTTAACCTTGTATATTCTTCGCTGTAATATTGTTTTTGACAAATCGTTATTAAGTGTTGGGTCGTTGTTTTAATTTCGTTGGCCGAAATTGAACGAGACTCCGCTTTAAAGGAATATTTCGTTTTGGGATTGATTCTTTGATAGAATCTCATAATATACGATATAACTCTCAAAGCCCGTGATAAATCAGAAAATCGATCGAGAATGTCGTGAAAGTCTTTTACTTTTGTTGTTGCATGAACATGCACCCTTTTTTCTTCAATAGTTGTGTCAAAGTCCGATTCTTGTGCTGGCCATCTCGAATAGTCTTC
>NW_023458567.1:11942333-11942434 GCF_013731165.1 Rhagoletis pomonella | reverse complement strand
TAACCATATTTTTATAAAATATTAGCGAAAAATAAAATATTTAAAAACTAAAACTAAATTTCAAAACGCGTTGAATTTGAAAAGTGTATTGACTTCAATTT
>NW_023458567.1:11940800-11942323 GCF_013731165.1 Rhagoletis pomonella | reverse complement strand
TAGAAAACAAGTATAAACGCCTCATTCATTTGACGCGAAGTGAAAATAGGCTGATTTTCTTTATACAGCCCGTTTGAAATTTGAATTATTGCTATAATAAATTACAATTATTGTTTGTTTCCACTTCGGTCAACCGCGCAAATTATTTATTACAAAAAATGTCGTATAAAAATAGCAGATTTTGTTTATTTTTGAATACGACTTCATCGAGTGCGCTTTAACGACAGGGTTATAAATGCTTTAACAGTGTGCTTTAAAAAAAATCATTTTTTGTACTTTTTATTATACTAATATTATAGATTTTGAGACGAGAGACACGATTCCACTGTTTAAAGAACGAAAAAAATGTCAACCCCTCAATTTGAAAAATGCTTTATATACATATTGCATTTTTTTATGATTTGCATGCAGCTGTGCATCCTTCACACAATTTTATATCCCTCGAACAACAAGTCAGTTTTAGTGCTATTCAAGATCTTTAATTTAAGCCAAGGTAGAAGTTGGCTCTTAGACGGCCTACCTTGGATCAAATTAAAGGTCTTGAAATGCACTTATTGTCCGAGGCATATAAAATTCAGTGAAGGATGCACAGCTGCATGCAAATCATAAAAAATGCAATATACAATAACATTTTTCAAATTGAGAGGTTGACATTTTTTCCAATTTCGAACAGTGGAAACGTGTTTCTCGTCTCAAAATCTATAATACTAGTATAATAAAACATATATAAATTTTTTTTTTAAATAAATCGCAATGCTGTAACAGACGAAGAGGAAGGCCCCCTCTGCGTTGGAAAGACCAAGTGGAGAAAAGGACTTGGTTTCACTTGGCATTTCCAATTGGCCTCAGTTGGCACAGAAAAGAAACGACTGTTGTGCTGTTTTGGACTCGACAAAAATCACTTAGGCGGTTACAGCGCCAATAAATAAGAAGAAGAAGAATACACGAGCCTAGCAGTTTGAATTTTGCGATAAAAATGCGAGTGCAAGTGAAAGAATGCCGTAAGTGAAACCCGATTCGTTTGCGAACGTTATACCGGGTTAAATCTCGTATGCGTTATCATTTGGGAGCATTTGGTGCGCTGCGTATACATATGTGCATATAAACTTCGTATTTTTTATACTTGTATATACATAAGGGTGGTCCCATGTGAAAAAGTAAAGTGGGAATTGTTATGCTCTCACCCCCTAGGTTTGTTCTATACCGAAAAAAGTATACGCTTATTTTTTATTGTGAAATCAAAAAATATTTAGAGGTCGCTCAAAGCGCTAAAAGTTTTCCATGTATTTTATATGGGGCAAAATAACTTTTAATAGAAATGGTATAGAATAGTCAAAAATCAATATTTTTCTACCAGAAAACTCTGTTTATCTGCAGGAGATTCCTAATAATAATACCCAATTGTTTATTTAACCATTTTTTCATCGCAACTATAATTTATAGGTCCGCAGAAAACCCCGAAAAATGCAATGGGGCGACCAATAAAAAATCGTTAGTATTTAAAAATGGTTAAATAAGCAATT
>NW_023458567.1:11939134-11940700 GCF_013731165.1 Rhagoletis pomonella | reverse complement strand
TTTACAAATTTTCTTTTGTTTATGAAATTGTTCAAAAACTCGAAAATATTGAACAAACATTTGAGCAGTTGAGCAATGAACGAGTTTCGAGCGAGTATCGAGCTACTCGCATTGCTCGATACCCGGGTATCTAGAGCTCTAATAGAGAGCGAATTGGAACGTATTGGATCGTAAGTATCTTCTTCCTCCAGTCCGAAACAGTCCGAACTTTTTCTCCGGGTAAAAATGGATTAAGTGTCAAAGTGCATACCAGCTGTTTTGTGTTTACGTGTTGCCTGCATTTCGTCGCTCGAATAAAGAAACAGTGTAAATGCCACATACACTATTATTCGATAATTGGACCAATGAATAGGCAATCCTTTAATCTATTAGAAAAATCTTTAGTTTTCTTAAATATCTCTTTGGCTCACTAATTTATTCCCGAAAACTGAAATTGTATTCGTATGGTTTGTAATGGTTTATAGAAACTTCCAATTCGTTTTTCTCAAAACTTTACTTTTCATGTTACACTATTTCATTATTCCAGCGACGATTTACTTGGTGCTTCTAAGTAATAGTGAATCATGATTCAATACCCTGCAAGAAATGGGACTAATCCGGGAATGAACTGTTCGCTTTTGTTCGAGCATGTCCTATGAAGAGACTAATTGTTCACCTTTATACCCGAAAGGGTATAAAAAGCGACCAGTCACTTTTAAAAAATAAAAATAAAAATTTGCGCCAGCTGAGATTCGAACCGGGGTGCTCAATTTTGTTAGGCGAATACTCTCTCTGCGAGCCAACGCCGCTCATGAAATTTCTTTGACTAAGTGCGTACATATCATTAAAATTGTACCCGTTTAAGAGTAATCTCGGAATACTCTCTTTAGATATTAGTCGCACAATTTTTTGCAGGGTATAATTAAAGGTTTGCTCATTAGTGACATTAAAGTTTTGACACTCCCTTAGCTCCCTTACAAAAGCTTTCTACACACACAGGAACCCACACACAGTGCCTTGCTGAGGGAGCCGATTTTGTCAAGAGGGAGCGAGAAAACTGTTTTTTGAACAAACCTTTTATTATTGAATCATGATAGTGAATGGCCTTGGTATACTTAAAATCAAATTTGTGAAACCAAAATTCAAATTCCAAGAGTTTGCATTTAAGTGATAAAAAACAAAATCAAAGTGAGTCGGCTGTTTCTCAAATTCTTGGCACGAAATGTGTTTTTTGCGTTCTCGTACTTCTGGAGCACGTTGCATTTTTGAGAGCAAACTTTTCGCTTATTCTCCAATTACCGGATTCGGTCGGATTGTTAGGGAAAGAACCTACTTAAAACGAATTCTTAACTTAAAATCCACACTTATTCCATACTATCAGGCAACTCATCAAGTGTCAACTTTTGTCGGCTTTCACTTGTCAAAATAAAGTCCAGCAATGCTATTGGCAACGCTGTTCAGCTGTCAGCACAATTTGATGCCGATGTCAACGGTGGTGCAGAAGTAAAGAAAATTAAACGCGACGGTGGAAATTTTTTGGTTGCAGCGGAAAAAGTGGAGCGCACAAAGTGGAAATTCATGCAGTTG
>NW_023458567.1:11929325-11939034 GCF_013731165.1 Rhagoletis pomonella | reverse complement strand
CAACTGCATGAATTTCCACTTTGTGCGCTCCACTTTTTCCGCTGCAAAAAAAAAATTTCCACCCTCGCGTTTAATTTTCTTTACTTCTGCACCACCGTTGACATCGGCATTAAATTGTGCTGACAGCTGAACAGCGTTGCCAATAGCATTGGTGGACTTTATTTTGACAAGTGAAAGCCGACAAAAGTTGACACTTGTTGAGTTGCCTGATAGTATGGAATAAGTGTGGATTTTAAGTTATGAATTCGTTTTAATTAGGTTCTTTCCCTAACAATCCAACCGGATCCGGTAATTAGAGAATAAGCGAAAAGTTTTCTCTCATGAATGGAACGTACTCCAGAAGTACGGGAACACAAAAAACAACATTTCGTGCCCAGAATTTGAGAAACAGCCGACTCACTTTGATTTTGTTTTTTATCACTTAAATGCAAACTCTTGGAAATTGAATTTTGGTTTCACAAATTTGATTTTAAGAGCGTGTGTGAATCGGTAACAAAGTTCGCAGCGAGTAAATTTTTGACAACTATGAGGGAAATAAAATTTCAGTAGCTCATGAGGCTAGAGAAATTTTTGACAAATGTATAGAAAATTGTAATTTTTCGTTAAATAAAAGCTTAAATTGATGAATTGCAATCAATGATGGCAGATGTTTTCTTAAAATATTAATTTCACTTCAAATTGTAATATGTTATTCCGCATAAATTTGCAGTTATCAAAAATTTACTGTTGTCAAAAAATATTTCATTTCACACAGCAGATTGGCAAAACTCTCTCACCATAGTAAAAATATTATTCAACAGCTTTCCCCATAGAACTTTGTTACCGATTCACACACGCCCTAAGTATACCAAGGCCATTCACTATCATGATTCAATAATAAAAGGTTTGTTCAAAAAACAGTTTTCTCGCTCCCTTTTGACAAAATCGGCTCCCTCAGCAAGGCACTGTGTGTGGGTTCGTGTGTGTGTAGAAAGCTTTTGTAAGGGAGCTAAGGGAGTGTCAAAACTTTAATGTCAC
The DNA here is from genome assembly GCF_013731165.1 of Rhagoletis pomonella. Lineage (NCBI taxonomy): Eukaryota > Metazoa > Arthropoda > Insecta > Diptera > Tephritidae > Rhagoletis > Rhagoletis pomonella. The sequence continues at coordinate 11,938,017 of NW_023458567.1, read as the reverse complement.
TAATGAGCAAACCTTTAATTATTAAGGGTACTCATTTAAAAGCGCAAAACTCTCGCAAACTGGGCAAACTGTGCAATTTAAAACCCTCGCAAATGAAATGTCAAAATTTGTATGGAAAGCTATTTGCACAAAAAGGGCAAGTTTGCGTGGAAAGTTTGTCGCGCAAATTTGTGCAGTGTGATGTGCAACCTCAATCAACTATTTTGTTTAATTTCATTTTGATTTGTGCTCAACGCTTTTTCGTAAGACTTAAATATTTTCTTAAATTCGAGTTTCAATTGTTCAAATTTATAAATTGAGCATTGTCAAATAATTAAATGTCTGAAATTGCACAGAATATAAAATTGTCCTCAACACACTGCGCAAAGTTGCCCAATTGCCCAAATATGAAAGTTGCGCGAATAGATGAGAACCCTTATTGAATCATGATTCACTATCACTTAGAAGCACCAAGTTAATGCAGGCAACATGTAAACACAAAACAGCTGGTATGCACTTTGACACTTAATCCATTTTTACCCGGAGAAAAAGTTCGGGCTGTTTCGGACCGGAGGAAGAAGATACTTACGATCCAATACGTTCCAATTCGCTCTCTATTACCCATTTTGTTGAGTACGGGAATGATTTCTGGGCGTTTTGGGCACCCGCGGGATCCCGCGTTGCGTACGGGAAAGAACCTTATACACTGTTCTGACCGACAACGAAAACACTTTGAAAACGAGTTTTGGAATTGTGGGCTGAAGGCTGTTCACACCGGCTGTTAGTGTTTTCGTTGACATTTCTTACATCCTCTCATTGCAGTTTTGCTACACAAAAACAAAACCAAAATGCTTTTCCCACATTTTATTTTCATTAGCAACCGCTTACTTTCATTCTTATTTTACTTTGGCCAGCCATTTAACAATAAATACGAAATAGCGTATTAAAGATGATAACATATCACGGTGCAGCGAACAAAGGTGGCGCCGTCAGTGGTACCGCTACTTTGGTTTTGCCGATTTTGACAGTTGTGGTAACTTGTAAATAAACCTTTGTTTACAAATCAGCGAAAGAGAAATATGAATTATAAGTGAAAAATCAGTTTAAATTGTGTTAATTTGCAATTTGTGAGTGATTTTTGAGTTGAAGACTGCGTAAAAACTAATACAATGAAGTGATGTGTGTTAAATTGCGACAGCCGTCAAGATGCAAGAAGCGTAGATGCAAGTGTAGCGCTGGGACGAATCGCTGCATTTTGTGTACATAGGGCACGGCAAAGCCGTTCCCGAAATATTTCTCTATTATTATATTAACAGCAATTCCTCACAATGATTTTGTTTCTTCTCCACGCAGCCTCCATTAGCAAGTTAACTAATCAATCCCGCAGAGATGCTGCTGCAGTTTTCTGCAGCAGCCTTAATTGCAAAGCAATGGAGTGTACTAAAACGTTTGCTGAAGCAGCCTCAATTGCAAAGCAATGGAGTGCACTAAAATGTTCACTGTTCTCTAATAGATTAGGTGAAAAATGCAATATTTTTGCATTTAGCAAAATTAAAACACGTTTTTCGCTGTAAAGTGAACTGCTTTGGCAGTTTCAACTTGTTCTTCTTTTCGCTCTATTCGTTGTTTACTTGTGGTACACAAATGTCAACGCCCAGGACGGCGCAATCTTGTATTCTATCATTCTTGATAACATATGACTTCCACTTCGATAAATAGTCGAAAAAAACTAGTGAAGACACCGATTGGAACGAGTGGAACGTGAGTTTTCAAGTAGTTTTAGCGAAAACTGGTTTTCGTTTGACAGATTTTACATGGACGAAAACACATGTTTTAGGTCGAAAACTAGTTTCAGCAACGAAAACATGTTTTCGATGTCGGTCAGAACATGGTATTATATCACAAGCACCACTATTTTACACCTTTTTTTAACTAAAGAAGAGTTAATTCAACACGACAACACGTTTTATAGCCTTTTAATGAGTCATTTTACCTAAATTGTGTTTTAAGTCCCTGAAAAATTAATTTAAATTTTCTTCGCTTTTTTTTTTACTTTTCGTGTTTTCCAGGGAAAAAAGATAGCTTACTGCCGTCCCTAAATTGGAGCGCTAAGCGTTGCGTTTTCCATTTTAAACGAATGTCGGCGCGCGCTATCCTCAAATCAACGCGGCGTAATTTTTGACGTTTTCTCATCTGTCAAAAATGAAAATTGCATTTGTTCGACACGTTGTTGAGGGATGCTCCATACAAATTGTGCGGGCATGAGGACTTTTGACAGTGGTTGGTGCGCCAATTTAGGGACGGCAGTTAGAACCCGCTCAAAAAATCGACTTCGAACCAATAACGAAAACACTCTGAAAACGAATTTTGTGGATTGTGGGCTGAAGGCTCTTATGGGGCTTTCGCACGAGGAGATCTTTCAGGCAACTTTTCCGTTCAACTCACGCAGGGTTGCACGAAAAAAATTGAATGGCTAAATATATCAAAATAATAAAAAATATCAAAATATTCGCCATAAAAAGGTGTTTGCATTGTTCAACTTTGCATTCTATTTTTGGTTGAATGGCCTTTCAACTAATCGCTTTCAACAAAGTTGGTCGCCAGCCAACATTTAGCCATTCAACTTTTTTTCGTGCAACCCTGCGTGAGCTGAACGCAAAATCGCTTCGTACGAACACCTTTTTAGCACTGAGGTGCCTTGGCACGGAGCTTTTTTTTTCGTTGACTTTTTTTACAGTTTTGCTAATTGGATTGGAAATTGTTTTTGCATTTGTTTGTTTGTTTACATTTTGAACTGAACAGCTGATTGTTGTTTGGCAGCTTGCCAAAATAACCTATGCTGTTGTTTTTGTAGCGGCTACAACGACCCCGCACAGATCGGTTAGTCCCCCAATCGTTGTCGTCAAGCTCTATTATTTAGCGGTAGCCCCAGGAAGCGTGAAGCTGTGGGGTCGGTTCAGTGGGCATGCGAAGAGATGCTGTGAGTCATGGGGCGTCTCTCCGCAAGCCGGGCATTCGTTTAGCAAATCTTCGTTTAATCTGCTTTAGGTATGAGTTCAACCTTCTGCGGTAACCAGAGCGTAGTTGGACTATTGTGGTCCTAGTTTCCCCAGGCAGACGAAGCTCTGTCGCGTCCACGTCTAGTGGTTGTATGCCCAGAACGGCATTCACAGGTCGAGAGCTTGCAAAACTCGAGACCGCCTCTCTGTGAATGCCGTTCAAGGCCTGTGGATAAGCTGCCGGGTCCAGAGGTTGTTTGATGAACCTCTGCTGAGGATTTTCTAGGGGAGAGGGTTAGGCTCCGTGCAGTGAAAAAGCTCGGCACAAGTCATCAATTCCCTTCCCAGACGCCATGATCGAGCAATCGTCAGCATAAGAGACAATCGCGATTGAGAGAGCTTTGAAATGTAAAAGTTTAACAGCAGTGGGGAATGTAAAAAGGCCCCCCCCCCCCTCTATTTTATTTTCCTAGTTTTGCTCATTACTGACGAGTGACGACCACTCAGATAATTCGCCGACCACCGTTTGGGTCCCTGTGGGAGAGTAGGCCTCTATGTCTTCTAGTAGCGTTGAATGGCTGACAGTGTCGAATGCCTCAGACAGGCCCAGCGCTACTAGAATGGTTCTTTAACAGGGGCGGTTTCGGTTAAGGCCAGGGGATATTTGGGTGTTTATGGCATTAAGTGCTATTGTTGTGCTGTGCACTTTCCGGAACCCATGCTGATGCCTCGCTGTGGTCAGGTGGTTTGTATAGTGCGGGAGTAGAAGGGCCTCAAGTGTTCGCTACCGGGAAAAGGAGTTTTCGAGCGATAGGACCCTCCTTTGTTGGACGGTTTCCACGGTTTAAGCAGTGGGACCACTCTCCCCATTTTCAGAATGATGTGAATGAATGGAATGATGAGAGTGGCCATTGACAGATTGAGGACCTTGGTTAAATAGTCAACTCCCGCAGGACCCAAATTTTTCAGCATCAACATGCAAATTCCGTCGGCTCCAACGTCTTTGGAGGCTTTCGCCTGAGGCGCACTGGGTGTTGGCAGTTTGTGCAGCCTTCTGGTCACTCAACGTTTGGCTTTATCCACCTGTGAATGCAGTATGAACTGTCGTCTAAAGTATCTCGCGCACCGCTCCGGGTCCGACGAAGTGTGGTCTTCAAAATTTATTTCAACTCTGTCGTCACGTTTCGTCGGGTTGGACAATGACCTCACGGTTGACCAAAACTTACACCAGAGGCGAAGTTTCAGGTCTTTAGGTGCACTTCCACTTCTTCCGCTTATGTACATTCACAAGTTACCGAATCTCCGAGTTGAGATCCGTGATACGGGGATTTTCGGGATCGGCCAGACGAAGGTTGTCACGCTCATCGGCTAGGACAGCCGCTTCAGCAGGAAAACTCGGACAGGGGTCTGAGATACATCCTGCTGGAACGAAGCGGGCATGCTGCAGCAGTGTCAACCCTGCGGAATTTACGCTAACCTACGTGAACGTCGGTTGGTGTGGGTAGTGCAGTGAAGGTGCTTTCAGTAACATCCGCGAAGCCTTTCCAGTCAGCTTTAGAGAAGTTGACATAGGACCGGTGTACCGCGGAAGCAAAGTCGGCTGGTTTATCAATCGAGATGACTATAGGCAGATGGTCTGATGCCATGATATGCTGTTTATCAGAATGTCGAGTCGCCTATCTGCTCAGCCAATTGAGTTCCCCTACGATCGTTTGACAGGCTTGAATACCAAAGATCGTGGTGCGCATTGAAGTCATCAACTTCCATACGGTTTTCACCTCTGAGGAGCGCACCTATTTCAAGGTGATATCCTGCCGGGCAGCTAGCTGGTGACAGGGGGTATATCGATGTCTGCTTCGATAAGACGATACTGCACGGTGTGGCGCGTGATGAACGCTAGGCCACCACCATTATCTCGCTCGCGATCTCGACGGTGCAACAATGTTGAATTGCCATGCAGCTTCGTCTCTTGGACCGCAGCTATTAATATTCCGTGCCGACCCATGAAGTCTGTTATCTCCTCGTTCTTGCTGTGAAGTCGCTTACAGTTAAATTGTAAAATCTTCGTGTGCCTAGGGAGACTTTTCGGAATGTGGTGTTAATCAGGAGTGTTGCCAGCTCGCCACATGCTGAGTGTGCCGCTGTAAAGGCTGTTGCCCTGTGGTGGTAGTGGGCGGGGTCGCAGTTGGTACTTACGACCGCGCAGCACAGCATGGGCCCTCATAGTCCCTCGTCCAATCTCGCGTGTTGGCAAGTGTTGCACTTTACTGATGTCACATTACGGAATATCCTGGACTGACACATCGTACAGATTGTCGGAGGAACTACGAGTTGTTGGAGGTGGCGTGTGGGTGGTGGTGCGGTTGTGTGATCTTTTATGTCTGTGGTGTTGTCTATTGTATTGTGTTGTGATGCGGTTGTGTTTGTGTCGAGTTGTTCAGGCAGACTCTGGTGCTCCGTGGAGGCAGCTCGATTTGAGAAGTAAGGAGCCACGTTTGCGGTGGTCCACTGCCGGTGAGTCGTAAGGCCTGAGCAAACTCGGAGGTGGTACCACCCATTACATGCAAATATACAGGAAAATAACACAAAATACTTACAAAACTGAATAGGACTGCACAGGATATGGTGGTAATGACCTTGGATTTGCATTTACAAATTCAATGCTTGCTACCGTGGCAACCGTTTGCATTTTATTGTTGTGAATTTACAAATGTACGATCATTTGCACAAGATCCTGAGCATCCCTAATATTTCTTCGGTATAAGTTTTAATAGAACAAAACCTTCGGAAATATTTTTAAAAGAACGAAAGTGAGAACAAAACTGTCGAGAACGCTCTCAATAGGAATTATATAAGAACAAAACCAAGTCTCCGCAACGTTCCGCCAAAGAACAAAACAAGAACGATTATCTCTCGAAGAACAATTTGGGAACTAAACTCTCAGGAACTTTCTAATAGAGAACGAAACGGGAACAACTCTTCTCTGAACTATTTGCAAAGCATGGAAGCGAAAACAAATTTTTTTTCGCAGCGCTCTATTAGTTTGAAATGTTTGAATATCAAAATTAATCAAAAATGAACTGAGATAATTTTGCAAATTAAGTCAACGAAAGACTTAAGATACGAACTTTTCTTGCACAAAAGATGAAAAGTTGTTCCATTAAGTTCAAGGATGAAACTGACAGTTGAGTAGACTGTGTGTGTTTGCATAGAGATCATCAGATTGGCGACCCTCGCGTCGACGGACCCAACGAACATTGGCCAACACTCACCTTTTAACGCAAGCAAGGCCGTCAATGACAGTTGTATGACTTTGCGTTTACACAAGACAAGACAAGATACGTATTAGTTGCCACATTGTTTGAGTAAAGTAGGCGTCCAGGCAATAAACTATCTTCGAAAAGCCAAAGATAGTGAAGAAGTAAAAAAAAGTGTGAATGTATTGCTATTGTATCTGCAAAAATGACTTGCCTTAAAGAACAGCTGATTTTTGTTTGCAGACGCAACACCTTCATTGTGGAGTATCTCTACGCTACGTATGCCACTTTCTTCGCACACTTTTCCGTTATTGATCCATTGTAACGGGGCTATAAGTTCTCAAAACGTTTGTTCTCGTTTTGTTCTCTAGCAGAAGGTTCCCCAGAATTTGGTTCTTATTTAATCCTCCTTGAAAACGTTCTCGATACTTTTGTTCTAATTGGAAACATTCCCGAACGTTTCGTTCTCAGTCTGTTCTTCTTGAGAACGTACCAGAGATTAGTTTTTTTTTTAACTTAAACGTTCCCGAACCTTTTGTTCTCATTTGGTTCCCTTTCAAACTGTTCTCAATAGTTTTGTTCCCGTTTTGGTTCTTTTGTGGGAACGTTCTTGACATTACATTTCGTTCTCATGCAGAACTAAACCTAGACCAAAACCGGAACACGTTCTCGGTCCCTGCTTCTAACTGAGACGGGGTCATTTACAACAGGGGAAAATCAACCAGTAATTTTTGAGCAAAAAAACAGACCGACCTCGATTCTCATATAAAAATTAAATATTATCGTTAATTTCTTCAATATCCAATGATCGCATCTAAACCAGATTAGTATGGCAACACCTCTGAGGTACCACATTTTCTTAAAAAAAAAAAAAAGCATTATACATTAACGTGGTTCAAAGCTATGCGGTAAAATACTTAAAAACAAACATTTCGAGGAATTGATAACCCCCTACTTTTTTTTAAATCGGTTAATAATCAGTAGAAGACGAGTTTCTGGCATACAGCCAATTTGAGGTTAAAAGAACGCATTTTGACTAAAACAAAAACTATTTTACGCATTCACTTGATTTTTCTATAAAAAAAAAAATCATGATCTCCCCATGGAAGAAAAGTTCTGAACTAAAACGATGAATCCGCCTCAAGACTACTAAGTATTTTTCAAAAGCACTGAATAAATTCGTTTAACGTTTCACACTGGATCACAAATTTTAGTTTGGTTTTTGTTCTCCAGACGCCACTATCCAATTTCTATGTAGAATTGCTCGGTGATTCCGAAAATCGAGTTCATGTTTTTTTCTATGGATACGTTTTCGAGATATTTGCAATTTACCGTTATTCAGTTTAAAACACAAAGTGGTTCCACTTAATCACGTATATCTTACGAACCAATTTAACAAGCATAAAATGAGATAAGTCAAATCAAAGCTAATAAAATTCCGATAGGACTGATGACAAATTAATCAATCATTGCACTTTTTTTTTAAATGAAAGCATTAAAAAAATCAAACTTTAACAGAAGAAAAATTTAAAAAATAACAGGTTCTGTGCCAAATTTTTGCATTTGTGCTAAAGCCTGTTCTGTTACCAAACAAAAAAAAAATCAAGTTACTAATGAAGAAAATCGATGGATAAATAAGAAGTAATGGGTGCGCAAATATTTTTTGTATGATATATGAGCAGAAAAGCGTGTTACTCAGGTGTATGTGGCTTATGCGCAACTTTCCTGCTCATTTTTCATACAAAAAATCTTTGCGTATTTTCATTTGACCACTCATTATTTCTTATTTATGGGAAAAATAAACTTTTTCGTAGAAATGGCATAGAATTCTTGAAAGTCAATATTTGTCGATCGGGAAACTCTGTTTCTCTTCAGGAGACTTTCAATAATAATACCCAATTGCTTATTTAACCATTTTTTAATACTAACGATTTTTTGTTGGTCGCCCCATTGCATTTTTCGGGGTTTTTGGCGCACCTATAAGTTATAGTTGCAATGAAAAAATGGTTAAATAAACACTTGGGTATTATTACTGGGAGTCTCCTGCAGATAAATAGAGTTTTCTGGTAGAAAAATATTGATTTTTAACTATTCATACCATTTCTACGAAATGTTGTTTTTTTCATATAAAATACATGGAAAACTTTAGGCGCTTTGAGCGACCTCCAAATATTTTTTGATTTTAAAACAAAAAAATAAGAGTAAATTTTTTTTCGGTATAGAACAATTCTAGGGGGTGAGAGCATGAAAATTCCTGCTTTACTTTTTCACGTGCATTTTTGGACCACCCTAATACACATGCTATGGAGGTCCGCCCGCCCTTAAACTGCAATGGGTCTATTAATATTTTGCAATAGCGACAGAAATTTTATTTATATTTATTAATGTTTTAATAAATATATTTTATATATGTATTTACTTACCTTTACTCTTTTCTCTACGTACTCGGGTATCACC
>NW_023458567.1:11923892-11929225 GCF_013731165.1 Rhagoletis pomonella | reverse complement strand
GGTGATACCCGAGTACGTAGAGAAAAGAGTAAAGGTAAGTAAATACACATATAAAATATATTATATTAAAATATATAATATTAAAACATTAATAAATATAAATAAAATTTCTGTCGCTATTGCAAAATATTAATAGACCCATTGCAGTTTAAGGGCGGGCGGACCTCCATAGCATGTGTATTAGGGTGGTCCAAAAATGCATGTGAAAAAGTAAAGTCGGAATTTTTATGCCCCCACCCCCTAGAATTGTTCTATACCGAAAAAAAATTTACTCTTATTTTTTTGTTTTAAAATCAAAAAATATTTGGAGGTCGCTCAAAGCGCCTAAAGTTTTCCATGTATTTTATATGAAAAAAAAAACAACTTTTCGTAGAAATGGTATGAATAGTTAAAAATCAATATTTTTCTACCAGAAAACTCTGTTTATCTGCAGGAGATTCCCAGTAATAATACCCAAGTGTTTATTTAACAATTTTTTCATTGCAACTATAACTTATAGGTCCGCCAAAAACCCCGAAAAATGCAATGGGGCGACCAATAAAAAATCGTTAGTATTAAAAAATGGTTAAATAAACAATTGGGTATTATTATTGAAAGTCTCCTGAAGAGAAACAGAGTTTCCCGATCGAAAAATATTGACTTTCAAGAATTCTATACCATTTCTACGAAATTACTTCTTATTTATCCATCGATTTTCTTCATTAGTAACTTGACTTTTTTTTTTTTTGGTAACAGAACAGGCTTTAGCACAAATGCAAAAATTTTGCACAGAACCTGTTTTAAATTTTTCTTCTGTTAAAGTTTGATTTTTTTTTTATTCTTTCATTAAAAAAAAAAACTGGAATGATTGAATAATTTGTCATCAGACCTATCGGAATTTTATTAGCTTTGATTTGACTTATCTCATTTTAAGCTTGTTAAATTGGTTCATAAGATATACGTGATTAAGTGGAACCACTTTGTGTTTTAAACTGAATAACGGTAAATTGCAAATATCTCGAAAATGTATCCATAGAAAAAAACATGAACTCGATTTTCGGAATCACCGAGCAATTCTACATAGAAATTGGATAGTGGCGTCTGGAGAACAAAAACCAAACTAATATTTGTGATCCAGTGTGAAACGTTAAACGAATATATTCAGTGCTTTTGAAAAATACTAAGTAGTCTTGAGGCGGATTCATTGTTTTAGTTCAGAACTTTTTTTCCATGTGGAGATCATGATTTTTTTTTTTATAGAAAAATCAAGTGAATACGTAAAATAGTTTTTGTTTTAGTCAAAATGCGTTCTTGTAACCTCAGATTGGCTGTATGCCAGAAAGTCGTCTTCTACTGATTATTAACCGATTTCAAAAAAAGTAGGGGGTTATCAATTCCTCGAAATCTTTGTTTTTAAGTATTTTACCGCATAGCTTTGAACCACGTTAATGTATAATTCTTTTTTTTTAAGAAAAGGTGGTACCTCAGAGGTGTTGCCATACTAATCTGGTTTAGATGCGATCATTGGATATTGAAGAAATTAACGATAATATTAAATTTTTATATGAGAATCGAAGTCGGTCTGGTTTTTTGCTCAAAAATTACTTGTTGATTTTCCCCTGTTGTAAATTACCCCGTCTCACTTACAGCGGCACACACAGCATGTGGAGAGCTGACAACACGCCTGATTAACACCTCACATTCCAAAAAGTCTCCCTAGGCACACGAAGATTTTACAATTTAACTGTAACGAACTTCACAGCAAGAACGAGGAGATAACAGACTTCATGGGTCGCCACGGAATATTAATAGCTGCGGTCCAAGAGACGAAGCTGCATGGCAATTCAACATTGTTGCACCGTCGAGATCGCGAGCGAGATAAGGGTGGTGGCCTAGCGTTCATCACGCACCACACCGTGCAGTATCGTCTTATCGAAGTAGACATCGACCGCAGGGATACCATCCTAGAATATCAGGGTATTGTTATCCGGTCAGGTGATGTAGAGCTCGAAATATTTAACGTATATACCCCCTGTCACCAGCTAGCTGCCCGGCAGGATATCACCTTGAAATAGGTGCGCTCCTCAAAGGTGAAAACCGTATGGTAGTTGATGACTTCAATGCGCACCACAATCTTTGGCATTCTAGCCTGTCAAACGATCGTAGGGGAACACAATTGGCTGAGCAGATAGGCGACTCGACATTCTGCACAATTAACGACGACGCACCCACCAGGATTATGGGCAGCTGCTGCAGCTCGCCAGATCTAACAATTGTCAGCGCTGGTCTGATAAACAGCATATCATGGCATCAGACCATCTGCCCATAGTCATCTCGATTGATAAACCAGCCGACTTTGCTTCCGCGGTACACCGGTCCTATGTCAACCTCTCTAAAGCTGACTGGAAAGGCTTCGCGGATGTTACTGAAAGCACCTTCACTGCACTACCCACACCAACGACGTTCACGTAGGTTAGCGTAAATTCCGCAGGGTTGTCACTGCTGCAGCATGCCCGCTTCGTTCCAGCAGGATGTACCTCAGACCCCTGTCCGAGTTTTCCTGCTGAAGCGGCTGTCCTAGCCGATGAGCGTGACAACCTTCGTCTGGCCGATCCCGAAATCCTCCGTATCACGGATCTCAACTCGGAGATTCGGCAACTTGTGAATGTACATAAGCGGAAGAAGTGGAAGTGCACCTAAAGACCTGCAACTTCCCCTCTGGTGTAAGTTTTGGTCAACCGTGAGGTCATTGTCCAACCCGACGAAACGTGACGACAGAGTTGAAATAAATTTTGAAGACCACACTTCCTCGGACCCGGAGCGATGCGCGAGATACTTTAGACGACAGTTCATACTGCATTCACAGGTGGATAAAGCCAAACGTTGAGTGACCAGAAGGCTGCACAAACTGCCAACGCCTAGTGCGCCTCAGGCGAAAGCCTCCAAAGACGTTGGACCCGACGGAATTTACATGTTGATGCTGAAAAATTTGGGTCCTGCGGGAGTTGACTATTTAACCAAGGTCCTCAATCTATCAATGGCCACTCTCATCATTCCAGACATCTGGAAAATGGGGAGAGTGGTCCCACTGCTTAAACCGTGGAAACCGTCCAACAAAGGAGAGTCCTATCGCTCGAAAACTCCCTTTCTCGGTTGCGAACACTTGAGGCCCTTCTACTACCGTACTACACAAACCACCTGACCACAGCGAGGCATCAGCATGGGTTCCGGAAAGTGCACAGCACAACAATAGCACTTAACGCCATAAACACCCAAATATCCCCTGGACTTAACCGAAACCGCCGCTGTTAGATAACCATTCTAGTAGCGCTGGGCCTGTCTAAGGCATTCGACACTGTCAGCCATCAACGCTACTATAAGACATAGAGGCCTACTCTCCCACAGGGACCCAAACGGTGGTCGGCGAATTATCTGAGTGGTCGTAACTCGTCAGTAACGAGCAAAACTAGGAAAATAAAATGGAGGGGGGGTTCCACTTTCCCCACTGCTGTTAAACTTTTACATTTCAAAGCTCAACCAACAGAGGGAATCTCGATTGTCTCTTATGCTGACGATTGCTCGATCATGGCGTCTGGGAAGGGAATTGATGACTTGTGCCGAGCTTTCTCGCTTTTTCACTGCATGGAGCCTAACCCTCTCCCCTAGAAAATCCTCAGCAGAGGTTGATTAAACAACCTCTGGACCCGGCAGCTTGTCCCCAGGCCTTGAACGGCATTCACAGAGAGGCAGTCTCGAGTTTTGCAAGCTCTCGACCTGTGAATGCCGTTCTGGGAATACAACCATTAGACGTGGACGTGATAGAGCGTCGTTTGCCTGGGGAAACTAGGACCACAATTGCCCAACTGCGCTCTGGTTACCGCAGAAGGTTGAACTCATACCTAAAGCAGATTAAACGAAGATTTGCTAAACGAATGCCCGGCTTGCGGAGAGACGCCCCATGACTCGCAGCATCTCTTCGCATGCCCACTGAACAGACCCCACAGCTTCACGCTTCCTGGGGCTACCGCTAATAGAGCTTGACGACAACGATTGGGGGACTAACCGATCTGTGCGGGGTCGTTGTAGCCGCTACAAAAACAACAGCATAGATTATTTTGGCAAGCTGCGAAACAACAATCAGGTGTTCAGTACAAAATGTAAACAAACAAACAAATGCAAAAACAATTTCCAATCCAATTAGCAGAACTGTAAAAAATGTCAGCGAAAAAAAAGCTCCGTGCCAAGGCACCTCAGTGCTAAAAAGGTGTTCGCACGAAGCGATTTTGCGTTCAGCTCACGCAGGGCGGCACGAAAAAAAGTTGAATAGCTAAATGTTGGCAGGCGACCAACTTTGTTGAAAGCGATTAGTTGAAAGGCCGTTCAACCAAAAATAGAATGCAAAGTTGAACAATGCAAATGCCTTTTTATGGCGAATATTTTGATATTTTTAGCCATTCAATTTTTTTTCGTGCAACCCTGCGTGAGTTGAACGCAAAAGTTGCCTGAAAGATCTCCTCGTGCGAAAGCCCCATAACAGCCTTCAGCCCACAATCCACAAAATTCGTTTTCAGAGTGTTTTCGTTGTTGGTTCGAAGTCGATCGGGTCTAACTGCCGTCCCCATCGGCGTAGCCAGAATGAAATTTATATATATATATAAGGAAAATTTTAAAGTTAGGGGGGGGAGGCTCGAGCACCCCCTGCCCCTACCTGGCTACGCCCGTGGCCGTCCCTAAATTGGCGCACCAACCACTGTCAAAAATCCTCATGCCCGCACAATTTGTATGGAGCATCCCTCAACAACGTGCCGAACAAATGCAATTTTCATTTTTGACAGATGAGAAAACGTCAAAAATTACGCCGCGTTGATTTGAGGATAGCGCGCGCCGACATTCATTTACAATGGAAGACGCAACGCTTAGCGCTCCAATTTTGGGACTGCAGTAAGCTATCTTTTTTCCCTGGAAAACAGACGAAAAGTAAAAAAAAAACGCAAAGAAAATTTAACTTAATTTTTCAGGGACTTAAAACACAATTTAGGTAAAATTACTCATTAAAAGGCTATACAACTTGTTGTCGTGTTGAATTAACTCTTCTTTAGTTAAAGAAAAGTGTAAAATAGTGGTGCTTGTGATATAAGGTTCTTTCCCATACGCAACGCGGGTTCCCGCGGGTGCCCAAAAAGCCCAGAAATCATTCCCGTACTCAACAAAATGGATAATAGAGAGTAGAGCTCTCGATTTTGTTCGCACATTTTCAAACAGCCCGGGTATATGAGCAGCGAGTACTCGCACACTTGTTCAGTGCTCATTACTCGAAAATTTTCGAGCATGAGCTCGAGCAACTCGAGTTTTTT
>NW_023458567.1:11903888-11923792 GCF_013731165.1 Rhagoletis pomonella | reverse complement strand
TTGCAGCGGAAAAAGTGGAGCGCACAAAGTGGAAATTCATGCAGTTGTTTATATTTTCGTAATTTTTTCAGTTAGTGGTGTTTTTTTGTAATTTTCTTTGAGTTTAAACAAATTTGTAGTTGCTACCGCTGCCAACACTGCATCAACACATTGCTACAGTCGCCGCTGTTGGCGTTGTTACCGAATAACGAATTTTTTTTGCATAAACGGCAATAAAAGGTAACTAAACATTGCAACATTTTTAGAAAATTGACTATCGTATTTGTAGCATTCTTTGTGATAAGAAAATAAGGTTAATTAGTGCAGCTATTTATTCTCCTGAATGCGCGAACCCCAACAATGATTGCTTGACTTATATCTATAGGTACTTACCTACATAAATTTGTACGTATAACCTTTCCAATACAGTGCGCAGGCAAAAATAGCCAATTGGAACAATAAAACCACAAGCAAATGTCGTCAGAAGTATGATTGTTGATTTGGTATATACTAAACAATTGTGCATACATGTGTATATAAATGTATTGCGCGATTTTTACTTTCAGAGATAATTTTTGATGATTCGCAAGCATTCAACGTACCTATGAACTATGTACATATGTTTGTATGATTGTTCTTTGTTTTTATTAACGCTGTCGCTGAGTTCTAGCGCATAGCTGCAAATTTAAACAAATTCATTACCGGCAGCAATATAAACTAAATTTTAATCTTATCATTGCAGCCTTGTAACAAACAAACTCAAGCAAAATGATTAAGCTAAGGAATTTATCGAACGTTATCAATAACACAGCAGTACGGTAAGCAAGCTAATTTCATTTGATTATATACAGTTTATTTTTAACTATCGTTTTTAACTTATTTTCGTATTTAATTTTCCAACCAGCTCCATAGCTACCTCAGCACCACTCAACGAAGCCGATTCATGGTTTTCTAAGTTGTTGGTGCGTAAAATTGAGCCAACTAAAGAATCACACAGTCGCATGCTTAGTGATAAGGAAATCATTTATGCCTTGCATACGCACAATGTACGTCCCGGTTATATGGATGACTATTTGAAGAATTAGTGAGTGATATTTGCATAGTCGGAAAGCCTGCTGTTAACTGTTTAAGAGCGGGTTCTGATGATTATTCTTTTACATTCCAGCAAAACTTCTGTACAATTGGTTAATGAAAAGAAGGCAAATTTATCATGCAACTTGGTCGCTTCTTGGACCGTACATGTCGGTGATATGGATCAGTGTTTGCATTTATGGAAGTACACTGGCGGTTTTGAAAAGATCGATATTGCCAAGGAAGATTTGTGGAATGATGAGGTTAGTAGATTTTTTAATTAGCGTTGCTTTTAAAATCAATACATACCTATATTTTAAAGGAGTACATGAGTTTAATGAATGAGCGCATAAAATATTTACGTTCACGTCATTTACAATATTTGTTGGCCTTCAGCTACTGGCCGAAAATCGAAAATCGTCCAGACAAACATATCTACGAGATGCGGTAAGCTTAAGAAAACACAAAAACATATCTTAACTTTTAAAAGTATTTTTTAAATTTCCTTAAACCAGTTCATATCGATTAAAACCCGGCACAATGATTGAGTGGGGCAACAATTGGGCGCGAGCCATTAACTTCCGTAAACATAACAACGAAGCTTTTGCCGGTTTCTTCTCACAAGTCGGCCGTCTATACAATGTGCATCATATTTGGTGTAAGTCGCTTACAAAATTATCTTTGTTGCTATTTTTATTTGCATATATGTATGTACATTCTTCTTTTATTGCTATGTAGGCTACAAGTCTTTATTGGACCGTAAGGAGACACGTGAAGCCGCCTGGCGTTCACCCGGTTGGGATGAATGTGTTGCCTACACAGTGCCACTCATTAAAGATATGCACACACGCATTTTAGCTCCTACTGAGTTCTCGCCAACACAGTAGAGCAAAGTTATAATACGTAAACAGATGTAGCCAACTTTTTCTTTTTTATTGCCAGCTACTTTATTTTTTAAGCAATTCTATGAAATGGTGTGTAACATACACATACTTATTTAAAAAGCTGCTGACGACACACACTCGTCAGCATAATACGCACAATATTGATAACTAACAAACGCTTCACATCATGTCAACATTTTATAAATTTTGTGTTATTTTCTGATTTTTTTTCTATAATCCGCATAGCTAAGTTTAAAGTATGTATCTGCAATTGTTGAGCTTATTTAGTTAATATTCTATAAAAGAAAAGAAAAACTGCATATGTGTATGTGTTTATAGCCAACCAATTTTTATCATGAATAGTTGTGCATAACTTGTTGCTACGCATCCGAAAATTGTTACTAAAAATCAAAATTGTAATTGTTATAAAAATATGAAATAAAGTGTAATAGTGAGAAATTATAAAACCATCTATGTATACTTCAAAGTGGATGAAATGGTCTTTGAGTTTTGTCTAAAAAGTCGCATGCTATAAAAAATGTCATGCTAGATTTTATTTATCGCTAGTCCCAGAAATCGGTCGCGTAACAGGTCGTCGCAGAAACACCAGGCGCCCAGAACCGTGTAGCAAGCATTCTGCCAGTGTTGCCACATAATTTTTGATCACCGCAGTTGGCAATTCCCGCCAAACTAAAAACTAGTTGGCAACTGCCAAACTGAAAAAATAGGTGGCAGCGCCGCGTCAGACAATTCAAAAACCCAAAAAATTAGTCGTACAAAAATTTCATTATAATATTTTATTAACATCAAAACTGAACTTACATTAGGAAATAAACGAGCAATTAACTTTGTTTAACGTTCAATAAACCAGAAAGATAAAAAATATTGTATCGTGAAACCGGTACAGAAGCCCGCGCCAATGTCAACAAAAACATTTTCAATTTCGCAACAATCGGCAATTTCTTGCTGACTTTAGTTGGCAACGCTTTGTATATTTCATTTGTGTTGACGTACTGCCAGCTGGTGCATTTCATTCCTGCACGTGTCTCAAAACAAAATTTTTTGTAAAATACGTAAATAAATTTACAATAAATCGTCGAAAAGTTAGCAGGAAAGTCGTCACATCAATAACATTCACATCTCCGTACAATCAAACAAAGGCACATCATGGAGTACATAGAGCCGTCATCGCTACCCACAAAAACCACCATGATCCTGTGTTGTGAATGTGGCGTTCCAATTGAACCCAATCCCTCAAATATGTGTGTGACATGCCTACGCAATCACGTCGACATTACAGAGGGTATACCCAAGCAGGCGGTGCTACATTTCTGTCGCAACTGTGAACGTTATCTCCAACCACCAGGCGAATGGGTGACAGCAGCTTTGGAGTCGCGCGAATTGTTGGCATTGTGTCTTAAGAAATTGAAAGGGTTAAAAGAAGTTAAACTCGTCGATGCCGGCTTTGTCTGGACTGAGCCACATTCTAAGCGCATCAAAGTCAAGTTGACAGTACATGGTGAACTTTCTGGAGGTACTGTACTGCAACAGGTTTTTATAGTGGAATTCACGGTGCAGAACCAAATGTGCGATGATTGCCATCGTACTGAAGCAAAAGATTTTTGGCATTGTTTAGTGCAGGTACGTCAACGCGCCGAGAATAAGAAGACATTCTATTATTTGGAGCAGCTGATTTTGAAACACAAGGCACACGAAAATACGCTGGGCATAAAACCGCTGCACGGTGGCTTGGATTTCTACTATGCCAATTTCAACCATGCAAAGAAAATGGTAGATTTCTTGCAGTACATGGTGCCAGTAAAGGTGAATACCTCCAAGCGACTGATTTCGCACGACATCCACAGCAACAATTATAATTACAAATATACCTGGTCAGTGGAGATAGCACCGCTATCGAAGGACAGCGCTGTTTGTTTATCGAAGAAACTGCGCCAACAGTTGGGTAATATTTCGCCAGTTTGCTTGGTGTCTAAAGTTGCAACAGGTATTCATCTGATCGATCCAATGACTGCACAAATATCGGAGTTGCCAGGGCAGTTATTCTTCCGCAATCCGTTCGAGGCGCTTTGTGATCCAAAACAGTTGGTTGAGTACGTTGTTATGGATATTGAGCCTATTATGGAAAAAGACAGAAAACACAGGCCAGGTCAGGGCCACATTTCCTTCCGGCACGTGCTGTGTGACATTTGGGTAGTGCGGTCGTCAGAGCTTGGCATCAACGATAATACGATACATACACGTTCACACCTTGGCCATTTGCTAAAGGTAGGCGATTCTGTGATGGGCTACAATTTGGGTGAAGCAAACTTGAACAATACTGAGTTTGAAAAATTATCTTCTGATGAAATACCGGATGTTTTGTTAGTACGCAAATGCTATGCAGATCGTCAGACTCGCGCCAACACTCGAAATTGGAAATTACGTCATTTAGCTGAAGAAGCAACTGATGAACGCAGCAAACACGACTTTAATGAATTTCTTGAAGATTTGGAGGAAGATGTTGAGTACCGTAAGCAGATTAACATCTATCGTGATGCTAAGAAATCGCTGCCGGTGGATAGCAATGACACACAAGCTGCAAATGATAGTGTCCCGCATATTACGTTGGCGGAAATGCTGGAAGATCTGGTGTTGGAATGCGAAGATGATGCAATGGGTGAGGAAAATGTTGAAGGTGACAAAATCGGTGAGCAATGAACAACCACTGCTCCTTTTTTTAATTATGTATGGAATTTTAACTGAAAATTTTTAAAAGTTATCAAGAAAATAAACGAAAATTAGAGAATAATGAATTAGAAACTAATTTTATCCATCTGCTTTCACTTACCTTAAATAATTTCAATGGTGCAATTATTTTTGCCATTGGTCAAGCAGCTGCTTTATCAGTGGCAAAACATGCTTGCGGGTGGCCTTTATATTAACCATCTTGTAAAAGGTGCCGCTGAGAAAATTACAGTTGTCGTATTGCTGCAAGCAGAGCGCCGGTTCGGTAGATGCTAAGAGCTTTTGCCGTATGGCCGCGCACAGTTCGCTACAACCTATGTCTATGCAGCCCAAATCACGTTGTACGCCTCCATCTTTGACAAGCATTCCCATTAGAACTACTATTGCAGAATTGGTTTCCTTGGCAAATTCTTGAACAGCACTTGCTGCATCCTCTTTTTCGATGAACTGTTGCACCAGCAACGGAAATCCTGGTATGGCGATATTTAATTTAGCGTCGTTAGTAGTTAGTATTTTTAAATCTTTGCGTAGAAGTTGCAACGATGTTAAGCTGCTTACATCTGCACGCGCTGCTACTAGTGAATCAAATAACTGGGTTCGCTTAGTTCCCACCTTATCGACAGGCAGCTCTTCCAGAAATTCCTCAAGCCTCATACATATTTCAACATCTTTTGTAGTGGCCCGATTTGCCGATTCACTGAAATTTACGGTGTCCAGCACAATCGTGCTGTGAAGCATGGTCAAGACTGGTTCAATCTCAGCTAGTTTTTCTTGTGTTGCTGATGTATACGACATTAATATATGCTCTGCAATTAGAGTGGCGCATGAGCCAACTAATTCTATACGGGTCTTGCAACTAGTCGGTAACTGCGCTTTGTCATCGAGCGCTCGATGATCGAAAACTTCTACGCATCGCGCTGCAAAAGGGCTGACATGATGATCTACCAAAATAAGGTCACTACGTTCCAAAAATTCGGGTTGTAACTCATCCCGAAAAGTTAAATGTTCTTCGTTAATTGCTTGTTGGCTTAAGAGGTAACGTACTTCAGTTTTAAGAGGATAATCACGACGCGGGATGTTGAGGACAGGCAGAAAGTTTTTGGTATTCCGACTTTCTTGTTGATAATGAAAAGCTAGAGCAATTGCACACACAGCGGAATCCAAATCACAAGACTCATTGCCCAAAACGATGCAAATGGCTTCCTAGAAAAATAACTCCTCAAAATATAACCTAACTTTTATCTACTTATTTACGTACAGTGGAATTCACGAACTTTCGGGTTTGCTTCAGAAAATTTAACATGATTTTGTGTTGAGATTTCGCACAGGATGTACAAAAATTAAATTATGAACTTGTATAAAAATGCGCGAGTTTGCAAAATTGCCACTGTAAACAAAAAGCTGCAGGCAGCCGGAGCCAACAGCTGATTCTAAATTACTGCGCCGACGAACTTCTAAAAGAGACTGCGTTTTTATTACAGAAAATTGACGGGCGAGTGGACAGAATTAATTAAAAATTTTAACTGACGCATTTTATTACAAAATAATTCTAAAATAAATGGCCCTTTTATGTATGGCAACTGGTGTCTAGTTGCCGGTCTAGTAGCCGTGGATACCAGTATCGTACTTTGTATTATGTATAGCGATTAATCTCAATATACAGAAAAACGCACACAACATCCGAATTTATTTTTTTTGACATGGGCATTTGCTCCAATGCGTTTGAAAGATTCTGTAAACAAATAACAAAATCGTTATAAGCGGGAAACAGGAAATTGCGCCACTAGACTCGGTAGCCGACGGTTGCCATACGTAATGCGATTTTTTGTATATGGTTGGCCATCGGCTATCAGTCGCCATACAAAATAGGGCCAAAAATCTGCTATAAATGCAACCTATGAATTACCACTACTTGTTGCCGTG
This sequence comes from Rhagoletis pomonella, assembly GCF_013731165.1. NCBI lineage: Eukaryota > Metazoa > Arthropoda > Insecta > Diptera > Tephritidae > Rhagoletis > Rhagoletis pomonella. Next base: position 11,917,190 of record NW_023458567.1, on the reverse strand, counting down.
GCGACTAGTAATGCAGGATCTGGTTTTGCACGTTTCGGCAATGTCGCCGCCCGCAGGTAAGGATTATCTATATTCGGGTTCTCCAAAATTGCTTTATTGGTAGTAGAATTAGGCTTGATATCATTTTCCGGCTTAGGTTCCTTGTCACTTTTGGCATCCGTTTTCATTTCACCATCCCCATCCTCTTCATTACCACTTTCATTTTCGTCATTGTCATCTATAATACAACAAATGTGTATATGAATAAACGTATACATTTAAGAAATTTCAAGTGCATTAAAACCTTTTGCGGTTACATCTTCTGTGCGATTTGCGACTAAATAATGATATTCCAGCTCCTCGAAATCAAACACTTGATCAGTGGGATTTAGGGCCGCTAGGTAGGGTGGAAATGCTGGCTTGCAAGCAATCACTGTGGAGATCAATTATTATATATTGATTCTTTACACGATTATACATTAAATTTTACTTACAAGGAAACATATTATCCTCATTATCAAATAAACTATGCGTTTCCGATGTCTTGGAAAGAAATTTCGTTAATGCTTTCTCCACATCGCGCTTTTGTGTAGCTGCTTTTTCGCGTATAGCTTCGTATTCCGTCACTGGTTGCTTATGGGTCTTTTGTATTGAATTTTTTATCGAAATGCTAAATATGACTATGTATTTGATTTATTGGCTTACCGGCGTGCGAACATAAGCATGTGGATCGGGTAACGCTGGCAAATAGTTAGGAACATGCGGAGGATGTGAAGATTTGGTACCCGCTTGTAGCAAGTTTAATTGCTTCTGCTGAGATGCTTGTGGTGGCAATGGGATTATTTGCCGCCCCTCACGCTTAGCAAACGCTTCGATACCTTGCATTGAGATGCCCATGTTGACAAGCGCCACTACCACATCACCCACTACGGGTATGGTACGACCGGAAAGCTCGCAATAGCTACGCGCTGATTGTCCAACTTCCACGAGTACTTTAGTGGGTAGTTTAAGAAATAAAATGGAAATATATTTATATTAAAAAACTTACAACTTTGTAACATTTCAGTAAGCGTCTCTAAGCACTCCTTGTCCACACTGTCAAATCCCTTTTCCATAAGAATTTGTGACACCGCCAGGCCTAGAATTTTACGTCGCGGATTAGATGATTGTGCCGAATCGATCTTATCCATTGTTTATCAAATGCCCTTTTCAGAAAACCAAATCTATTGTTTACAAAAATATATTCATGTTCTTCTTCTTACTTTTGGTAAGGTTCGCAAAACGAAGCAGAAGAATGATGTTGCCAGTTTAAAATTGGGGAGGGCAACATAGACCTTACTGCCCGTCTCCACAAGATAAAGTTTATATCTTGATACATATGTTGGAATATAAATAGCCAATGGAGACCGCTTATTGCTCTTCAAGAGCAATATATATCAGAGTTTATATCTTGCCATCTTTTGCCAGCAATTTGATAGTTTGAAAGCTACATTTTCATTTGCACGAAAACTTTGTTGCTGAAACATTATTATTTTAATATAAAAGCAAAAATTGACTTTTGTTCCTGTTAAAATATTTGTAATTATGTACTTGGATGTAAAATAGCCTCTTTTAAAAATTTTTTAAACGATTAAATCCGGCAAAAATACATTTTCGAAGCTATCTTATAAATGTTTATATTAAGATATAAAAAGCCCACACAAATATTGCCACTGATATAACATATCTAGCGACCAAAATGGCAGCTGGGCAGCAATAAATTTTATCCTGTGGAGACGGCAAGTTATAGGCAAAATACAGCATACGGTACGATGGGCAGACCACGTTGTTGGCAACATACAAGGCAATAGGCCGGCCGGTTTTAAACTACGCAGCACCAGTGTGGTCGCCGGGGACTAGTAGGACGCAGTGGACGAAGCTACAGACGGTACAAAATACAGCACTCAGGACAGCGACAGGATGCCTCCTGATGACACCAGAACACCACCTCCACGATGAGGCGAAAATGCTCCCAATTAGGGAGCACAACACGATGCTCTGCAAGCAGTTTCTTGTTGGGAGCCACAGATGTGGCCACCCAAATAGACAGCTGCTTGCAGAGGAGCCCTCGCCGAGGCACGTCAGGAGGCATCTATATGAACTGACGGACCAAGTACAGAGGTTCATTAAGCAGCCTCTGGACCCGTCAGCTCACAGACAGGCCCTGAACGGCATTCACAGGCACGTAGTCTCGAGTTATGTAGACTCAAGACCTGTGAATGCCGTTCTAGGCACACAAACACCGGACATAGACGCCACGGAGCTCCATCTGCCTCGGAAGACCAGAACAACAATAGCCCAACTTCGCTCTGGCTACTGCAGCAGGCGAAATTCCTACCTGAGTAGGTTAAATGCGGATTTGCCGAACAAATGTCCGGCATGCGGAGAGACCCCTCACGACTCGAAACATCTCTTCGCATGCCCGCAAAACCCCACAACCCTAACGGCGTCGTCCCTATGGACCGACCCCATAGAGGCTGCACGCTTCTTGGGGCTGCCGTTAGTGGAACTCGACGACAACGACTGAGATATCAGCCGATCTGGGCGGGGTTGTTGTAGCCGCTACAACAACAACAGCAACATGGGCAGACCATGGTCTATGTAAAATCCAAAAATTTTAATTGTGGTCGCCGATGCGCAGACCGAGTGTGTTTCCATGGAGTGTAGACGTGCGCGGATTAAAATGGAGGAAGATAAACAACTTCGGTTAAAATGTTGGGCGCATATTCATAGTCATATTTAGTACTCAACTAAGTCGGAACTATTCTAAGTTACAACTAAAGCTATTCATAGTCGCCTTAATTTCGACTCTTCTGGCTAAGTACCAACTTAAATTTTAGTTTCGGCTGCAGCTGCAACTAATATTACATTTACATTGGACCAAAATGCGTGATTTGAAATCAGTCATTTGAAGGTGTTTACACTGCTTGATCGCATTTGCTTTGACTTCAAAGACAAACCAAAGCTTTTGTGGAACTTTTGTTTCTGAGTGCGTTCAATAAAATAGTACGGCAATTGGAACGCATTTGTTCGTGATTTTGTGTAAATGCGTCGAAATGCGTCATTCTGGAAATGTGAATTTGTATGGAGAAATGCGTGATTTGGCCTCGCATTTGAGGTTTCTCGCCCAAATGACGCATTTGGGCTCAATGTAAATGTAATATAAGTCGTAACTAGGAAGTATTTTATCAAATTAAGACGAAATATGTAAAAATTAAGTTGGTAGCAAGGCGCATCAATTACAGGTGATAGCGATAGAAGCTATGCTTCTTCTTATGAGCACGCTTATGTCAAATTATCGTCTGTTTTGCTTTATTTACATATCCGCGTACACATACACATATACGTATATATACACCCTGCAAACAAATGCTCCCGAAATCTTCAAGAGTGTCGGAAATTTGTTACGATTCTTTTAGAAATCTGTAAAGAAAAACATATGAAGCGTTTGACAAGAACTAGTAAAGAAATTTCTGTACGATTTCTTAAAGAAAGGCTGCATTTCTTTATTCATTCTGAGCGTTTGGAATAAACTTTTTTGTTTACTTATTCTTTAGAACATTCCTGATGATATTATAACGTATATCTCAAACGCATTCTGTTTATTCCGGCTGTGAAATGGGATTATCCGGAATGTATAAAGAAACGCAGCCAATAAGTCAGTTTCACGCTAGTTCTTTTAAAGTAAATTTGTGCATAACATTTAGATATCTACTATTTGTATGTTTCACAGCATGCTTTCGATAAGCATTGACTTCACATCACTGCGGTTGTTCTGGCTATTTCACACAATTAACAAGAAAATGATACCTTATTCTTTAGCATAATCATGCAATGAAGTAAAAATTACATAAACGGATGATCAAACTTGACATTATTTAATAAAAATGTAATTTTTGCAAAATATCGTAAAGAAAAATCGATACATTTTCACACTCGTTTTGCTATATTGTAAACTAAGTCGAAACTACTTAGTAGAAGTCTGAAATGTGACTATGAATAGAGGTAAATTTTAAGTTGGTACTTAAATTTAAATTGCAACTTTGTTAGTTCGACTTAGTTGCTGGACTATGAATACGCGCCTTGATTTCTTTTTTTAAATGTCTGCATGGTGTGCGGCTAATTGTATTGCAGGCGCATCGCGGTGAAAGTACTCGCGATGCGCAGACATACTATGTGGTATATTTGGCCTATTAGAAAAGGGTGAATGGTTGATGGTTGTGTGCGTTGCGGGTTTGTTGTTGGTTGTTGCATCACGATTCATAAAAAGTGTTACTCAACTCCCTGTGGTGCCGAAGCCCTAGGCATGCCTTTAGATGACACCAGTTGTTGCAGCGGACTGAGGTTGAGTGGTGTATGTTGCATCGGCCAACACTATAGACCCAAGGCCCGGGGTTTTATTCTATGCCGGCGCGGGCCAGTAGTGTACGGAGCACATATGCCGGTGGGTCATGCTCCCATGGCAAAAAAATGGGAGGTTGCTGCTGTGGGGATGGTCCTTGGCCGGAGTGTGTGCTCCGAGTCAATCCAGTAACGTAGAACTGACCGATGACTGACTTTGGCGCCTTCTCGCGGTATTCGCTGGAAATTAAGCAGCCATGAGGCCCAGACGATCCATATTGGGAATAACAATGGAGGAAAAAATTTTCATGCGAAATTTGCCTAAGTACCGGGTTTCGATACGAGTATTTTTTTTCGATACCTACCCAATACTTGGTTCAAAAATATCGATACCAAAATACGAAAAGTATCGAGTGTGTACTTGAATTTACTCGTATCGTTCCATCCCTAATTCATCAGCAAATAAAAGCAAACGCAATATCAGGTATCAAAAACCAAATTAATTATAAGAAAAACAAAATATTTTAATTTTTATGTATTTTTTTCGCTTTTAGCTGAGAGCAAAACTAAAATTAATTTGCACAATTTAATTAGCAAAGTGTAAGTTCGTCAAACGAAAAATCGTTTGGTGTTAAAACTGTTCAGCAACATAGAAAAGATAAGTGGCGAATACAGAAACAAAGAAAAAAACTTTATATCCGAAGGCAAGAAAAAAGGCTGACTGAAGAAAATTGAAATTATTGGCATATTTTCTTCCAGAGCAATACGCAGTTAGTCCAACTGAAATTTCTGCTAGTTTTCCTGTCTCCAACATGCAAAACGCAGACCTAGAGGCATTGAATGCCGTAGAGAAAGAGTTAGATCGTGTAATATCTAAATTTCAAGATATACGTGAAAATGCTACCGCAGAAATTGCGGATGTAGCTACGTTATTGGAAGAGTTGTTAAAGGTGCTCAACGAGGCTGAGCAGGAGATGACTGGCACAATAAATACCAGTACACAAGTGGATGCGCCTTCCGATGTAGATGATCCAATGGCTGATGAAGCCGAAATGCAGGTCGAAATGGAACGTAAGTCGCTATCGAACAGAGTGCAATTTATATTCGAATTTAATTATTTTCTTTAGCGGCAAAGCCACGACTCAACGAGTGCCAAGTGAAGCACGTATTGGACACATTGCACAAGGCCAACGAAAAATTGCAACGGCTTTCGGCGGAACATCGTGATTTGCACGGATCAGTGTCAAAAGTGGGCAAAGCAATCGATCGCAATTTTGTTTCCGATTTCACGGCTACAACGCGCGTCGATGCACTGCAAGATGAAGACAACTTGATGTTGCTAAACAAAGTAATGGCAAAGCATTATTGTCGCCAGGGTATGGACGACGTTGCACGTCTACTAATTAAGGAGTCTGGCATGCCCGAAGAAATGGCGCAAGAAGTTTTCGACTCAGAAAGCAGCTTCGCTGAAATCTATCGCATTTGGAAGGGTATACAGCAACAAGAATTGGGACCTGCACTAGAGTGGGCAACACGCTATTCCAACGAATTGATTGCTAAGAATTCGACTCTTGAATTCAAACTACATCGCTTAGCATTTTTGCAAATCATGTCGCGTGGTATAGGCGCACAAGCGGAGGCGATCGCTTACGCCCGCAAAAATTTTAACAAGTTTATCGATCGCTTCGAACATGAAATACCAAATTTAATGGGATGCTTCATTTATTTGCCCATGGGCATAGATAAGTCGCCGTATAAGCATTTGATCTCGCCACAAGTGTGGATGGAGGCATCATATGTATTTATGAAAGACGCCTGCCATACATTGGGTATCAGCAAAAATTCAGCATTATCTGTGGTTATTAACGCTGGATGCACAGCTCTGCCAGCATTGCTCAATATTAAACAGGTAAGTGTTAATGTGGATTTTTATATAAAAAAAATTATGTTGAAAATATGTTCTATTCTTCAGGTTATGCAGTCACGTCAGGTGTTAAGCATTTGGAATGCGCGTGATGAGTTGCCAATAGAGATTGATCTTGATCCAGAGTATCGTTATCACTCGATTTTCGCTTGTCCCATTTTACGCCAGCAGACCACGGAGGATAATCCGCCAAAGCGATTGACGTGCGGACATGTCATCTCCAATGATGCATTGCATAAGTTGAGTAATGGTCATATACTCAAATGTCCTTACTGTCCCGTCGAACAGAACGCCGATGATGCTGTGCGAATCTATTTTTAAACAGCCAAGCTCATACACAAATTTATATCTTTCTACACATCATAACGAAATTTTTCTGCTCTTTTCATTGGATAATATTTTAATTAAAAATCATTAAATTTACGAAATGTAATGAATAAGAAACATAAGAAATAACTGCAATTGCAGTTTAATTCAATCGATAATTCGCAACAAATCGACTGAAATATTATTATTTAAGTTGATGTAATTAATGTATTTAGTACAGTTCTGTACTTTTTTTGAGTTGAAAATATATTACTTTTAGTTTGAAAATTGAGCTCACGGTATCGTTAAGATAGGAGTCCCAATTTATTTCGTGCAGAACGCAGCAGCACCGGTATTTTTTGCAATGAGTTACCTACATAAATATCACCCGAGTATAGGCATTAAACTAAATGGTCACGCTGTTACAGCATGAAATAATGGCGGATCCACTTCCGGCAACGCGGTGTCCTCGTGATTGTGTATAAGCTTAAAGAGTCCGGTACCGATTGAGGCGGGCATGCCTAGGATAATACGCTCGGAGACGCCATCAACAGCATCGGTTTGGCCAAAGTACGCGGCATCGAATAGGTGATCGGCGGTTTTTTCGAACTGCAATATATTATAGCATGGTATAAAGGGTATTTTTTTAGTATAGACGAATCACAGATACTGGCGAGTTCTTAAAAGAATGATATTTAAAAAGGTTAGGCTCAGGCGTATGAAAATTTACAAACGACGGGCTTTGAATTAGGAATGATGCTAGCGGTTTAGACTTTTTACTTAATTAAATATTAAAAAATTGATTATATTCGAAATAAAAAATGCATACTTAATAGAATCTGAATTCAAATTTACATACATAATATTTCATAGGAAAATGAAATATTCTCCACTCACCGATGCTAAATTGAATACAGACTCTCGCATCTTCGCCAAACCATGCCGAGTTATACCCAAAACTTCACCACGTGACGTCATCTGGCTTGCCAGCAACATTACATGACGATGATCCACAGTCATGCCGTGGCCCTCCATTACATCTGTGATTTCAGTCATAATAGTGGTACGTGCTGCTTCAATACCCAAAGTATTATACACTTCCCAGATGTTGTTACTTTTGGTGCGTGCGCCCACAACGCCGAATGTGGCCATAACATCACGCAAACCAGCGCCTTCAATGCATAACTTATAGGTTGGCGGTGAGTGTGCGTCGTCTATAGCAATGACAGCGCGTGAGATGTTCGGCAAACCAGCTACGACAACATTTTGTATGGAAATGGTTAGACGTTGTAGCTCAGCATTGAGTGAGGCACCATGTTTTGAGGTATCAATATGTACTGTGATCACTGACGCGCCGACAACATCCACTAGCGCTGGCTTGATTCGTAGTTTGGAGGTGCAAATCCTAGTGTAAGGTGACAGTATTATTTTAAGCATTGCATTATTTACAATTCTGTGGTTACAAGCAATAACGGCCTAAGTTGACTTAAGAAAGAATGGAGTTGTATATGCTATCGTATTCTTCAACTACTATTCCATGCGTATGTGAAATACCCATCGCGCCAGCTAGACTACTTAGAAAGTTATGGTCGAAAATATTTTGGTTTCCCGACAAGGGGATAGCATTACAATCCGAATGTTTAAAAAGTTTTTTCTCGAATTCAGGTTTTTCGACTTAGGCGGCTATTGCTTATGACCAAAGAATTAAGAACGCTATACTTACGAATAACGTACAGTTTCGGCGTTAATCTCTAAGCCTAATACTTTAATACGATTCAAGTCTAAACGTATGACTAAGAAGCAGTCATCTGACCTGTAAACTTCCTCAATGTACGATGAAATCTATGCGTGTGTGATAAGTATTAATAAAATATTTCAAAGCCTCAAAAGTTTGGATCTTACCTCCCCTAACGTGGTCTTCTCAATACGCGACTTTACTTTACGCGCAAATTCCATGCTAATGTTATTCTCAATTTCCGCTGTTATAATTGGCGTTGAAATGGTTTTGGTAGCGTTTATAATCTCAACGATACGCGGTACACCCTGTAGATTAAAAATAATGAATAATAGTCTCAAACTCAGTAATCATTTTAAGTTCTATCTCAGCACCTGTGTAATGTTCATGGAGGCGACACCAGCAAAATGGAACGTCTTCAATGTCATTTGTGTGCCCGGCTCACCGATACTTTGCGCCGCTACAGCCCCTACAGCAGTGCCAGGCTCAGTGACAGCGCGATTGTATTTGTCGTTTACCCAACGCATGAAAGTACGAATTTGTTCTTCGGTGAGACGTTCAATTTCATGTGCCAATTTCGGATGTCGTCTGTACTTTGCTTGTACGCCAGCGATCTTTTGAGCCACCTTATCAATGAAGGAGCTGTGCAGAGGAGTTGAATGGAATTAACTTACAAATATACAATATATGTACATGCTTTAAATAACTTTTTCTTACATAATTTCGTTTTGAAAATCTTTTCGGCTCATGGTGAATTCGTCTTCTGAAATAATTTTACGTGCTACAGGCGGAATTTCAGATGCAGGTAGTGGTGTACCCTTGCGATCCGGTACAATGGCGCGCAAATGATTTAATTGACGCACCATATCCACTGGCTTGTTTTTGACTTCCATGAAAACCGGATCTAAACCGTCACCACCGTAAATAAGCTCGACTATTTCACCAATTGCGTTGCGTACGGAGCCATCGTAATGCACTACCAGATCTTCCAGACACTACATAAATACAATAGATTGGCAAAAGATAGAAGAATATAAAAAATAGCATTCATTTATTATATGTAACTTGATTTTTCTTGTTTGACAAACAGACAATTACCTTCACCAAACGACGCTGGAGATAACCAGTTTCCGCCGTTTTTACAGCTGTATCGACCAAACCTTCACGACCAGCCATCGTGTGGAAGAAGAATTCCGTAGGCGTAAGACCAGAGTAAAAACTATTTTGCACAAAACCACGCGCCGCCGGTATAGCCGCTAAAAAAAAATATAAAAATTGAACATTGCGAATTTATGAATTAAAGCATTTTAAATGGAAAAGTTTTTGTGGGGCAATTTATCTGCAAACTTACAGAACTTCTCGAAATGTGGCAGCGCACGATTTTCAAATCCATTTGGCACACGCTTGCCGTTTATGGCCTGCTGCCCGACACAGGCAATCATCTGTGAAATATTGATGTTGGAACCTTTCGAACCGGATAGTGCCATAATAAGTGCACTGTTTGTGGGATGTAGTTCACGGAAGCAAGCTTTAGCTGCCTGTTCGCGAATTGAGGAGAGTTCACGCAACATTACTGCTTCGAGCGTTTGTTCTGGCGTACAACCGGGCTGACATTGTAATGTACCCTTTTTCATCTCTAAAATGTATTCATCGCATTTGGCGTAGCCTCTTTCCAACAATTTTTGTTTTTCCTCAAGCAGTTTATTGCTAGGTGTAACATCGCTGATTCCAAAAGAGAAGCCACGATTTTGTATGAAAAATGAAGCGATCTGTTAATGTAAAAATTAAATTAATAGCTGCTTGTAAAAACAAATAAAGTTCTAATAAATATTCGAATGTAAAATAAATGAAACTTTATTTTTGTTATTTATTAATCTCTAAATCAAATATGTAAGCGATTTCCGCTGTAGAATCTATGAATGAGCAAATCGCCAAGAATAAATTACTGACATTATCGATGTAAAGCGTAAACTTTTCCAAAACAAGTAGTATTGCTTAAAATTGACGCCGGATTTGTAAAGAAATTACATACATATTTTCTGTAATCAGCTGAGAGTTGTCTTATTATTTTTTTTGCAAGCAAAACATGCCATCTACACTATAATTAAGAGAGCGGGCACCTGTTGGCCGATAAGATATTGAATAACAACATTTGTTGAATGAATTAAACAATTAAAAAGTACAATAAGGCATTTAAGAGATAGCAAGTAAGAGCTTCAACTTTTTAAACAATTTATTGTGATAAAAATACCCATAGTATAGATACGTCTTAATCGTCGGAGCTGGTAAGCATTTCACAAGTTATAAAACTTGGTAATGGCCAACGCGTCAGAGCAGTTTAACGTTATTTGGCAAAGTGCTAGCGTTGTTGTGTTATTCGCGGTAGGTGCTATTTAACTTCTCGGAACAATGAGACTTAAACTTCTGCCATTCTTATACCTGATGGTGATACTTGCGACTGTGCAAGGCTACGTTGGGCCTGATATCAGGCTAGGGCAAATTGTGAGTTAAAGAATAAATGAAGTCATTGAATTTGGTGTGGAAACAAAAAAAAATATTAAGGTTTGTGTGATGGTACGCAAGAATCATCACAATTTTTTGTGCGCGCGTAAAAAATCTTTAAGATGTTTCCTAAAAAACAAAAAAAAAAAAAATCCTGCATGAAAACAATTGTTTTTAATGTGCCCAAGCGTTATTACATACAGAGCTAATAACAAAAACTAACCAAAAGATAACACAGGGACCAATATTTAAAAAAATTTAAATTGTTTGGATGGAAGCGTAAAATGCGCTTGCCTTATAACTGCAACAACAGCATAGTTGGCAACGCAGACAGCAACCACAGTTAGATTGTCACTTCCTTCCGTCCATACCAAAGTCCAGTTATTTGAACTGTATACTTAAATAATATGTATATTTTTATTTCGTAAAGCTAATAATTAATATTATGAACCCTTGAGTGAATAATAAACTAATTCTCTTTTCAAACAGCAAAATCGCATTATTTCCGGTACACCTGCTTCGTCTGGACAATTTCCCTGGCAAGTGATATTGAAATTAGATCCTCAGGACGATTTGCTTTGCGGTGGTTCGATTATTTCCACAATATGGGTACTCACTGCAGCACATTGCACCTATGGACAATCTTCTATGTTTCTAATGTTTGGTACCGTGTTATTTAACAATCCTAATGCATTGAATATGACTGCAACACAATTATATGTTCATCCCAATTATAACGATGCAACTCTAAACAATGATGTGTCACTTATTAAACTACCAACAGCATTAACATTTAGCAAAACCATACAACCCATACAGCTGGTGCCAAGCTCGTATGCAAACTTCAATTTCATTGGCCAAATAGCCATGATCGCTGGTTTTGGTTTAACTGATGATGAAAATTTGGATTTTTCAAATAATTTACTCTATGCACAAGTTGAAATTATTAATAATAACAACTGTGAATCGGTATTTGGAGCAAATGTGGTTATTAGTTCAACATTATGTGCTCAAGGTGAAAATGGCACCGATATGTCAATCTGTAGCGGCGATTCTGGTGGACCATTAATAACAACAGATCTAACTGGCACGTGGATGCAAATCGGAATAAATTCATTTGTTGCAGAAGATATGTGCACTGAGGGTTACCCGTCGGGTTACGCACGCTTAACCTCATTCCTGGGTTACATATCGCAGGTGACGGGCATAGCTTTTAATAGCACTTGAAAAGTACTTGTCTTGAAAAAAAGAAATAAATTTGGCTATTTTAATACAATACTTTTTTTATTTTTTTTTTAAACAAGAATAATGGACAGGCTGTGCATATTTTAGGTGTGAAACTTCAAGAGCACTTGAGTTGGGTTTTTTTCTTAATAGAAAGCTACTGAAACTAAATTTAAATAAAACATCGATTTCTATCAGAGTAGAAATACGCTTTACATGAATATCGGTACTGCAGCGAATCTCTATAGAGACTGACACTTTTTTCTGCTCTTTAATTGCTTCTCGGAAAAACTTGAAATTTTAGCCTGATAAGATACGAAAGAAATTGAGAACCAATCAATTGAATTTGAAATGCACATATACATACATATATAATTTATATGCGGGTATTTATCAGATACTGCTGCTAAAATCTGTAGTGCAGCAAATAAATTAAGGGGATTTACTGATGTGTTTATTTGGTATTATGGGAGTAATTGGTTTGCTAAAAACAACATAAATTGCTTTTAATTTGAGCGCGTGCACAGTGTATTAAAACACAAAAAATTTAGAATTCGATATTTTTATCGCGATTATTTATAAGCTTTTAATTTAAAATAAGTTAATTGTAAAAACAAATATTTTTAAAGCAACCTTCTAAATATGAAAGAAATCGGGCCATAAATACTTTGGGGCTACTCTGTAATGCGATGCGATAGCAAAATTATCCCAAAACTTGGTGCAAATCGTATCCCAATCTTGTCAATGCACAAACATTTTTCGTTATCCCAACTACGACCAACAATTTGTACAAATTTCTCAATAGAAGTTGGCTGTATTTTACCAATCGTGTGACTACAAAAAAAAGGGATCCTAATAAATACGGGGTTTTCAAATATCTCGACTCCAGCCCCACCTATCGGTTTTACTCGTATTTCATATTGCATTGTCATCAGGTTCTGAGCCAACTGTGAAGTTTCAAGTCTCTAGGTCATCGGGAAGTTGGTCAAAAATTGATTGCAAGATTTGCCCCTAACATACATACATACAGAACAAGTTAAATAAAAGCTTGTAAAACCGGGTAACTTTTGCGAAAAGACAATAACAGCCGGTAAAGCTTGGCTGATTATTGTTAAAATTAATAAAAATTTGTATAGGAATGTATGCATGTATACATGTTCTTACTAATGACAAAAGTAATTATTTTGACAATATTGCGACGTGTTTTTCGTTCAGTTCTTTAGTGGAAAATCCGCTAACGAAATCATTCAAT
>NW_023458567.1:11893626-11903788 GCF_013731165.1 Rhagoletis pomonella | reverse complement strand
TTTTTCAATTGAAGCCTAGCTCGATGAGAGCTCTTCACTACACTCGCCGTTCCACTATGTTTTGACCTATGGCGCTATGGCGACCGAACGAAATTGTTTATAATTCAAATTTAACTGTTTTATAATGTAAAGGAATGGTGACAACAATTTTAAGTTTTCATTATTTCATTTCACGGGATACTTTTATGTATTCGTTACGCTTTTTATCATTTCTTCATTTGTATCCGTAACTTTTTATTAATTTTTTTCCATTGCGTAATTTGTATACCAACTTATCACTTCGTTTGATAAGATATCGTAAATTCTCTTTTTTCAAGCTGTCCGGATTTGGATAAGTAGAAACATTAAAAAAAATTCTCTAGTAAAGCTTTCCCAATCACTTTCCGTTTCGAACCAGTTATAATACTTCGTTTAATTTCAATATTTTCAGTTTATTTTACAGATTGCATAATCCCTAATCCTATTTAGAATATTTGCAAATCAAGATTTCTAAAATACCTTTCGTTTGGTACCCATATTGTAACATTTCATTTATTTTATCAATTTAATTGAGTTAAATTTTCAAACAGGTAACAAACCTCCTCAAACATATTTTCGGCTGTAAGTCTTCTTAAAACTATTTAGTTTGATAGCCACATTGCAATATTTCGTTTATTTAATCAATTTAACTGAGTTACAATTTTAAAATAGGTTGCAACCCCACTGTTTAGGCGCGTCTGCTAACACCAGGCGCCTAAATACATGCTATGTACTGCTGCATGTGCAAAAATTTCCTTTATGCAATTTAGGAAATTTTTGCACATGCACTTCTCAACTGCCAAGTAATTGAACTTTCTTAAGTTTCAATAAGATGGCACTTCAAAGTATGCTCGGCCTAGTCTGATGCATCCTCCGGACACTGCTTCTGGAGTCTTTTGCGGACTCTGCATGGCTTACAACCATGCGGAGGTGGTAATAGTTGATTACCATTGGCCACAGTGCCTACCCACTACTTTTTGGTCCAATAAATATTTTTTTTATATACATACATGCAAACATACTGGTCTCCCCTCTCACTGAGTTAATCATGGTCCTTCGAGCCGGATAGTGCCATAATAAGTGCACTGTTTGTGGGATGTAGTTCACGGAAGCAAGCCTTAGCTGCCTGTTCGCGAATTGAGGAGAGTTCACGCAACATTACTGCTTCGAGCGTTTGTTCTGGCGTACAACCGGGCTGACATTGTAATGTACCCTTTTTCATCTCTAAAATGTATTCATCGCATTTGGCGTAGCCTCTTTCCAACAATTTTTGTTTTTCCTCAAGCAGTTTATTGCTAGGTGTAACATCGCTGATTCCAAAAGATAAGCCACGATTTTGTATGAAAAATGAAGCGATCCTCGCTAAACGCCACATGCATTTGGTGGCGTAGAGTTCCCCAAAATCACGCAATATAACGTAGAATATGCAATTTTTCGTTCCAGAACCCAGCGTACTTTTGTCCATTGAACCACAAATAAGCTCTGAGTTCCGCACAATTACCCACGAATCTCGAACACACAAGTCATAGTTACTAGTGTAGTTGCGACCTTTTGTTATTAAATTTGTCTTCACTGGGCATTGCTTGTTCGGACGCAGCAGTAGGCTGAATATTTGTTTGCCTGTCCAGAGTTTGCGCGGCTTTAATATTGCTGGAGGTGGCATATCTATGCGCATATTAGCATCGGGTCCAGCTAGAAAACAAGCTGCCAGTTGCATTGCCTGCTCCTTGGTGAGAAATTCATCTTTTTGTGTTAGCAAGTAGCCGCCTGTAATGAAATCTTGTGTGGCTGCTATAAGTATTTCGCCATTTTTCGGTGTTATCAAATTAGATTTGTTGCCCATGAGTATTAAAGCCTCGGCACGTGCCTCCTCTGTTTGTGGTAAGTGCAAATTCATTTCATCACCATCAAAATCAGCATTGTAAGGAGTGCATGCGCATTCGTTGAAGCGGAATGTGCGCTGCGGTTGCACCTTAGCCTGGTGACACATAATGGACATTTTATGTAGTGAAGGTTGACGATTGAAGAGTACTATATCGCCATCGCTTAAATGACGCTCAACAATGTCGCCACATTTTAGATCATGTGCAACTTTATCCCGATTACCATAGGCCAGATATTTTTTGAATGTTGAACCACGCTGCTGCACGTAATTTGCGCCTGGATGCTTTTGTGTACCATTTTTGACCAGTTCTTTCATTTTTTGTATATTTGCGGGGTTGACACGCTCTGGATAGGTAAGTATCTTGGCAACGCGTTCTGGTACGCCCACTTGGTGTATCATTAAGTTAGGATCGGGTGAGATAACAGTTCGTCCAGAGAAGTCCACACGTTTGCCTGACAGATTGCCACGAAAGCGACCCTGTTTGCCTTTCAAACGTTGCACAATACCGCGTGTCGTTTTCTTTGGCGCCATATTAAGCGGTATACCAGAGATTTCGCTGTGAAAATACAGTGCTACGTGCAATTGTAAAAAGTCCCAATCTTCCTGGATGAGCTCGATCTTGCCACCACCAGTCATATGCTTTTGTATGACATCGTTGATGAGCAAGATTTCACTTTGTTTCATTGTTAAATCATCTTCAGTGCTATAAGGAAATCCAATAAAATATATGTACACATCGCTAGCTTAGAGTAAAAAGTTGCTAAGTCCGCTTTTTGTGCAGGCGGATATTTTGATATAAGCAAGAGAAATTAAAAATGCATCTTTTTCAAAGGGATTAAGGAACCTCCTTTATTTATTCCCAATTACATATTCAACGAAAGGCAAATTAGCTAAGTCCAAAAGAGGCACAGAAAACTCAATAACGCCAAATTATTATGAAATCTTTTAATTAACATCGAGCTTTACACACGCAAAACTCTATTAAAATTTTGCCATATACTTAAAGAAAATAGTAAAGTAATTATTTTGTAAATAAAAAAAAAAGAAATGAACTTGGCAACTTTTCACTCTAAGCTAATGATATAAACAAAACTTGATTAAGTTTTAACTTACGTTCCCGCCTTAACTTCGGACAGCACCGAAGGTCGAATGCATACAGGCGGTACAAAAACGCGTGTTACAATTAGATTTGCTGGGCTGGCGTTATCTGAAGTCATGCCGAGCAATGGTATATCGCTTTTGGGTATAGTTTTAAACAATTCCAAAACTGTTACGGGATTTAACTCCTCCACTTGGTTGTATGTTGTTAACATTTGCTGCAGCTCGCGATTATTTTCCGTCGCCTGCAATAACTCATTTAGCGCATCAGTCATGATAGCGTCTGGCTTTTTACCCTTACAGGGATCATGTCAGATCTTTAGTAAGCCTGGACCTTTCTTTACGCCACCATTTGGCGCTTCGCAATCGGGACATTTTGCTTGTTTCTTGGCCTTAGTTAAAATTTGTCCATGCAAGGCCTTTTTTGCTAAATATGACAAGTTCGGATTTAGAAGCTTCTTTTCGTATGCGCGCTTATCCGGCTCCCGAAGCATTACATGCGAGCAACTTTTACAAATCATTTGCAAAATTGAAATCGTTGCTCGAAAATGACCAATGTGGAATACCGGCAACGCGAGATCTAAATAACCGAAATGTCCAATACATTCATTCAGACCTTGGCCACATGTGTCGCAGGTGGCGTCTTTGGTGCTCACGCCCTAAATTCAATATATGCATTAAAAATTGGTAAATACCATTAAAACTATCTTTTACCATGCGTTTGTCCAGCACCCCATAAGGAACTGGTTGACGTTGACCCTGATACAGATTTTTTGAAACGATGCGTAAATGTGATTCCTGTTGGATTTCCTCAGGACTGCTGATGCAAAACTGCACATGGGAACTAGGAAAATAATAGCATACGTTAAATATGAGTTTTATAACTTTTGGTATAATATAGTTTACATTTTCTTGATAACGTCAGCTTCGCGGAACTGTTCTTTCGGCATTTTTATGCAAAAATATGGAATATAAAGAACAAATTTGTTTAGGCTCTGAAGCTATGACTAAAAGGACCCAACGAACAAATCTGATAAAAATGCAATTTTTCACAACCACGCTTAATTGACGAAATTCACAACATGCCGCACACGATCCTTTTTTTGTGGATCGTTCACAATATATCAAAACAAATTAGAAGGGAATAAAAATTATTAGTGCAACAGCTGTTCGCAGATAAGGTACAGTAGTACCCCTACAAGTGGAATTTGACAATAGAACTCTTGTAAATTTATTTTATTTATTATTATTTTTTATAATTAAAGGTTTGCTCACTAGTGAAATTAGATCACAGTACACCATTCGAGTTTTGACACTCCCTTAACTCGCTTACAAAAGCTGTGCCCACACACACGAACCAGACATCTGCAGCGGGTGCATGATTTTCGTGTATACTCGATCATCTAACAAAACCCGCTTTGCATCGTTCTCTGTATACGAGCAGAAGTATTGTTCGTTATCGACTGAGCTCAAGACGAACATGTTGGCCACAACACCCGATTGCTTTTCATATATACTTGATTGGGTTCGGGTGCTTTGCAGCTCAATATACCCGGGTGTTCGAGTTTCAACCCGAGTGTGCACAAAATTTTCTTGATTGGCTTATGACGTTTTTGTTTCTACAAAAAATGTTGCCTTCTCATCGCGGTGCTCTTAGTTTTTGTGCGTAGAGGGTAAAGAGAAGGTTGAATTTTTCGGTAGTTTGTTTAAGTGTACATTTAACCATTTCTTATATTTTTGCTCATACAAAACGCGGCATCACGACGCCTACATCCATTTAGGTATAAATGTGTGTAGATCGGCAATGCCCAAGCCCTATACACTCGGAGCACATTTATTTTTTGTAAAAGTATTTATGTACCTACATAGTTTTAGGCTGTGTTCTAATATATACACACACAGCTTTCCACGCGAAACTATACGAAATAGATGCAAACACATTTTTGTCTACTTCGCTTCTAATTTTTTCATTGCGTATGCACAAGCACAAAGCAACAACATTTTCGTATGCTTTGTGGGAACATATTGGCGCCAGTTACCTTCAGCGTAAATTTCTTTGTTGTCCTGCATTTTATCGCAATGTTCGGGTGTCCGTTTCATTGTTACACAAATTTTCGGGTTAGCTGCGGGTGTCCGAGTGTGGTGTTCGCTTGTGCTCAATTTATAGCGAGGGTGATCGAACAGACTCGTTCGTAACCAAAGCAGCTGTCGGGTATGCATCTCGATCGAACACATAGTAGCCGAGTGTGGCGTTCGCTTGTGCTTGATTTTTAGTGAGTGTGATCAAAAAGGCTCGATCATACTCAAAGCTGTTCTCTGACACGAACCCACACAGTGCCTTGCTAAAAGCTTAAACAGACGGCAGCGTTGATCCGGATTAACTCGGGCTTAACCCGGATCAACTGAAGTTAATTCCCCGAGTTGATCCGGATCAACGCTGCCGTCTGTTTATGCTTTAATGAAGCCGCGTTTGTCAAGGAGCGAGAAAACTGTTTTCTGAGCAAACGTTTTGTTATTGAATCATGTTAGTTTATAACGTTTAACAGTATTATTAAAATTATAGTTTAAAAAACTGAAACCTCCCTATTTTAATTGCCATTCGTACTGTCATCAGGTATGTAACTTGAGAATAGAAATCGCTGCATCTTTTAGGCGCATCAATATTACATAGTTACATCCCGAGCTAATAAAAGGAAGGTAAAAAAGAGGCAATTTAACCCTTAAGTTAAGAGTAAAAGCTCAGTTAGTATAGACTTAATTTCAGTAACTTAACATATTGGCAAACCTGGGGGCCAATTCTGGTTCTATGAAACATTGAAGTGAAAATTAAATTTTTTCACTTTATCGTTTCATTATATCTTTTTAAGCGATTCTCGATCATTAAAGGCTATTCCATTATTGGGAGTTTAATCACAAGATGACGGTTTTGAGAAAAAGACCCAACTTTTATTTTTCACAGCCACAAAACTTTGTGAAAAAAGTTTTCCCAGTAAAAAATTTTTGACAAATTAATTTTTTTTACATTCGAAAAAAGAATCGTATTTGTATGGGGGAAACTTTCCATTATGACCGTTCGTTAAAGCTGCGGTGGGTGAAGGGGGAGTGGGCGTGGCACCTCCAACCGACCTTTTTGGAGAGGGCATGAACCGCTATTGACAAAAATGCAACTCCCGACCACCTAGGCCTCTATGGTTCCCTACGGACCCCTTAGAAAAATGACCAAAAATCGCAATTTTTACTTGCGTCCACAGTAATTTTGCGTAGAATTCCTTTCTGCTTAGGCGGCCTTCGGCCGCGCTTAGGGATTATAACCCTTACTAGGTAGAATTCGCCTTTCTGTGTGACCTAACTGGGGCTACCGCCCCTGTGATGTAACCTTGGCAAAGGATGAGGTAACTAGAATTCCCTTTCTGTGTGGTAAACCTGGGGCTGCCGCCCCAGTGATGTCTATTTTGGTTACTGGGTGTTTTTAAAAATGTCTTGTATATAAAAAAGTTTTGTGCAAATGAATACTTAACATTTTTCAAGCCAATAAACGCAAATGAAAATTGTGATTTTTGGCAATTTTTCTAAGGGGTCCCTAGGGAACCATAGGGGACCTAGGTGGTCGGGGGTTGCATTTTTGTCAATGGCGGTTCATTCCCTCTCCAAAAAGGTGGGTTAGAGGTGCCACGCCCACCGCCCCTATAACGAACGGCCATAAAGGAAAGCCAACCCTTTGTATGTATGTGAAGTGATGAGAAATGTTTTCACATCACGCTTTCACGGAACAGGAATTGGCCCCCTGTTATATCAAAAACTGTGTTAGCGGTTAGTTAAAACTTAACTTTTAGATGTTATTTTTTCAGTGTGGTGTAACCTCCTAAAATTAGTACAGAGTGATGACCGCAAAGTGGTTAC
Source organism: Rhagoletis pomonella (assembly GCF_013731165.1). Lineage (NCBI taxonomy): Eukaryota > Metazoa > Arthropoda > Insecta > Diptera > Tephritidae > Rhagoletis > Rhagoletis pomonella. Next base: position 11,896,887 of record NW_023458567.1, on the reverse strand, counting down.
ACTGGTTCATTCACAACTCGGTCAAGAAGAGGCATGACATATTTTATTATTTTTATTCTTTCGCTTGACATTCGTCGACATTCTTCTTGGTCGATCGAGGTTGGAGGTGTTACGCGATTTTCGAGTGCACGAAAAATTATTTTTTATATAAAAAACCTGCGAAAAATACGATATTTTAGTGAAAAATGTTGCGTACACTTTCCCGTTGCAGCGAAATGCCAATTGTGGCAAAACAATTGCAAAAAGTATGTAGTTGCAGAACGCTGGTGACGACGACAATTGGTTGTGGCCGTCGTCCCATTGGTGGCAGCATGTTGACCCTGCTCCGGCGCCAGCATGCAGCTCCTTTGGTTAGCTGCAGCTTACACCATCAGGCGGCAGCAGCGGCATTAACAGCTAAAATCAAAACAACAAATTATTACATGCGCAGGAAATATTCATCATTTTTCGGTTTCTTCCAGAATGCCGCCCAGGCTGGTGCACAAAAATCGAACAAATTCGCAACGGAGGCGACCGTACAAGTGAATCGCGTAAGTTTGCCACCCTCATAAGTGTAGCGTTGTATGCTTACGGCACTTATCTTCTGCATCCTATACTTCTATCATATGTAGTTACATAACACCTTTTGACGCAAGATTTGTAGTGTGGGTTGGCTGTGTTATCGCATGTTTTACAGCAAAGGAAAATAAAAGTGACGAGTCAGGTGGCTAAATTGCATTTATGCATGTAGGAAATTAACTAAAAAATGGAAAATTAAAAAGGGGATTAGGTATACCACGCTGGTAATTAGGCGCATATTTGTCTACTGAAGGTCATGAAAGTAATAGAAGCTGTGCAAATGAATGCGTGTACGTACATACATATGTATGTATGTATGCCCGGAGAAATAAATCTGATTATTATGGCACGCTAAGTTCACGTCAATGGGACCTGCTTATCGCTTGACTTTTTTAATTTCCATAAGCCGATTGGCGCGTGGTGTTATCAATGCGCGGACTTGGCTAAAAATGCTTACACAGGCCAGATGAATTTGTTAACACATTAACGATGTATGTAAACTTTTTCAAACGTGGAGTGTTTTAATAGCTACCGGCAAGCGGAAAAGCAGCTGTAAATGTATACTAACTACTTAAAATCGTAAATGCCGTTTCATCCCTTCAGTTCATTCATACCAATTAACAATTTTAAAATATATACCTAAGTATGTAGTTTAGTGCCTTATTCAATAAAATAAAATAGGTTTGAAGAGCTTATAAAGTTAAATTTTCATAAAACTTTTCGATTTATTTATTATGAATTTGGGTGTACAGTTTTTGGGCCTAATGTTTCATTTATAAGACACATACAGCTGCGGTCAAAAAGACAGTAGCGAAGTTCAAGATGATGTTAACTTATCTTAAATCTTATCGAAATCCAAATTTATAGGGCCCGTCATTAGTTATTTTTTAAGTCAAGTATTTGATAATGCGATGTCGTGGTGAGGGAATTTCGAGATTTCACTAATTTATTTTTATTTCTTCATAAAAGAAATCAAAGCAAATAGTATATTTACTACATACAACGTGTCATAACCGTTATATTGTCATAAAGTCATAAATTTTAAAACTGTGCTGTTGTTGCTATGTATGAATCAGTCAAATATTTTAAGAATGTATAAAATTTATGACAACAATAGACGTATGCAATTAAACTGCGAGTTGAAGGTAACCGGAGAAATTCTTTACTATGAGAAATAGGTACATATTCGGAAAGTTCAATTAAAATTCAATGAAATATCCTTTAAATGTATAGGTTCAAAATATTTGCATATGTCTTTAAAAAATATAAATTAATAAAATTGTTACAGGGGTTTTTATGTAATGAAAATTGAATTAAAATAGCTGTAGCCCTACTAACAAACACCATTTTATTAAATAAATTCAGTATTCTTAACAAATTCTAATTATTAATGCAGCCCTTCAAACTGCATAGACTCGACGAAGGACCCGAAACGAGCGTCACTTTGACCAAAGAGGATGCCACCAAGTTGTACACGCAAATGCAGACAATTCGTCGCATTGAAACTTCCGCTGGTAATTTGTACAAGGAGAAGATCATTCGTGGTTTCTGTCACTTGTACTCCGGCCAGGAGGCTTGTGCTGTTGGTGAGTTAAAAAGAGAACAAGCAAAAACATTTAACCTTGAATTTGTATTTGTCATCCACAGGTATGAAAGCCGCCATGCGCGAGCAAGATAACATTATATCTGCCTACCGTGTGCACGGTTGGACTTACTTGATGGGCGTCTCACCATTGGGCGTGTTGGCTGAATTGACTGGCCGACAGAGCGGTTGTGCTTTGGGCAAAGGTGGTTCCATGCACATGTATGCACCGAATTTCTATGGTGGAAATGGTATTGTGGGTGCGCAGGTAAGTTATATGATGATGAGAAAATATTAACTTTTTTTTGCATTTGTGATTTCGTGTGTCCTTCTTTTGTACGATCAACCTTCTTTTTTGCTTAATAGGTGCCACTAGGTACTGGTGTCGCACTCGCTTGCAAATATAAGGGCAATGGTGGCGTTTGCCTATCACTCTACGGTGATGGTGCCGCCAATCAAGGTCAAGTGTTTGAGTCCTACAACATGGCATCATTGTGGAAATTGCCGGCAATTTTCGTTTGTGAAAACAATAACTATGCCATGGGTACCAGCACCGAGCGTGGCTCCTGCAACACAGACTACTACACCCGCGGTGATGTAGTACCTGGTATCTGGGTCGATGGTATGGACGTGTTGGCTGTACGTAGTGCCACTAAGTTCGCCATCGAATATGTGAATAAGGTGGGTCCAATTGTATTGGAAACCAATACCTATCGTTATTCTGGTCACTCCATGTCCGATCCCGGCACCAGCTATCGTACACGTGAGGAAATCCAAGAAGTGCGCCAGAAACGCGATCCAATCACATCCTTCAAGGAGCTGTGTATTGAGTTGGGTCTTTTGTCTAACGACGAAATTAAGGTAAATATGGAGTAGTAAATATTTGATTTTGACAATCTGTATTATATTTCGGCCTTCAATGTAGGAAATCGACACCAGAGTGCGCAAGGAAATCGATGAAGCCACACAAATTGCAAAGAACGACAAAGAGCTCCCACCACCCGCTTTGTGGACTGATGTGTACTCTAACAATCTGGAACCTAAGCTGCGCGGTCTTACAGGTTACGATATTACGCATATCTCACAACGCAAAGGTGTCAACCACTAAGCCTAGCATTTGG
>NW_023458567.1:11891949-11893526 GCF_013731165.1 Rhagoletis pomonella | reverse complement strand
AAAAAAAAGCTCGCCGTACACCCCTGAGTCTAAAGTATTTTTGCAAGGCGATTTCACATAGGTACTTAAGAAAACGGCACTTAAATAGTAAGATAGGAAGTAAAAGATAACTAAGATAGTGAAAAGTCTTTCGCTTTCGGTGAAAAGCTATTTTGAGAGAAAGTCTTGTATGTATATAATTTGACTCGTGCCTTTCGAGAGATAAGGTTCGAAACTTATCTTTTTTAATTTTTTTATTTTATTTTATTGTTTTAATCAGAAAAATATATTGTTTAATTCGTAATACATACTTTTAGAAATATTTTTTTTTTGTTTTTCAGTTAAATGTTTTTTTTCTTCTTTTTTCAATTTGATTTTATTTTTGGATTTAGATTTTATTTTTTTCAAAAGAGAATATATTTTTTATTTCATTTAAGTTTATTTTATTTTATTTTTTAGATTTTGTTTTAAAAATAGAAGTATTTATTTTTTAAGTTCATTTAATTTTTAGGTATATTTTAATTTATTTAATAAATTTGTTTTCCTTTTTTAATTTGATTTTCTCTTAATTTTTAGATTGTTTTAAAAAATATTATTTATTTGCTTCAATTTCATTTTATTTATATTTTTATTTTTCACCTTGTTTAATATAATTTTAATTTTATTTTATTTTTTAAGAAAAATAAGTATATTTTTAATTTAAATTATTGAAAAAAAACCTAATTGCATAAAGGCCAACAGCATAATTCAATTTCAATTAGTCGTTGGAGTCAGTAAAGAGCTTTCAAGATAGTAGTTGTTGAAGAGTTTTCAAATAGTACCTAATTTGCGGAAATATTGTACCTAAAAGTAAATATATGTACCTAACAAGTAAATATCTGTTTTTACATGTATATATCAAAGAAAATAAGATGATAACCTTTCCCTTCGATACCATATCAACTTCTGGACTCACATTAAACAAATTTGGCTGTGACTGTAATCTCTTCGAGCAGTCCAAGAAAAAACTATGTTTCGAAAAGGTAAATCCCTTATCTCCGAGTTCTTCGATCTGTCTATCTGGCGTATTATTCGGCATTCACACTCGGAACCCACATATCGACGTTTTTGTGTCGAGGACACCATTCCAATTTTTTTAGCGGAACGTAGGGGCCACCTTTTCACATTTTTCATCATATCTTCGACATTTACAGTCCGATCTTAAAGTCAGATATATCCGGTATACCGTTCTCGAGAAGGCAATTTTTTGTTCCGAAGTGCATTGATCTTAAGTACCTCATTCTAGTACTTACCCATCAGAACTCATTGCTTATCACCAAAACGTACCACCCCAAAGCCAGCAAATTAAAGCTTACGAAAAATGATTAGACTTTGGCTGATGACTTATTCCTAATATTTCAGTAGAACTATTTTTTGGAAATTTGGTTATTTGGTAGGTGTCACCGAAAAATGTGAAAAGGCGACTCCTAGTTTGGTAAATATATATTTTTTCCAAATTGCTTTGCAAAAATACTTCAGACTCCAATTTATTTTTTTTGGTTTGCTTGTAAAGTGGTACGCTCTAATATATGTATATGTAGCTAAATATTTACGAGAGG
>NW_023458567.1:11890022-11891849 GCF_013731165.1 Rhagoletis pomonella | reverse complement strand
CCTCTCGTAAATATTTAGCTACATATACATATATTAGAGCGTACCACCTTACAAGCAAACCAAAAAAAATAAATTGGAGTCTGAAGTATTTTTGCAAAGCAATTTGGAAAAAAAATATATTTACCAAACTAGGAGTCGCCTTTTCACATTTTTCGGTGACACCTACCAAATAACCAAATTTCCAAAAAATAGTTCTACTGAAATATTAGGAATACGTCATCAGCCAAAGTCTAATCATTTTTCGTAAGCTTTAATTTGCTGGCTTTGGGGTGGTACGTTTTGGTGATAAGCACTGAGTTCTGATGAGTAAGTACTAGAATGCACTTCGAAACAAAAAATTGTCTTCTCGAGAACGGTATACCGGATATATCTGACTTTAAGATCGGACTGTAAATGTCGAAGATATGATGAAAAATGTGAAAAGGTGACCCCTACGTTCCGCTAAAAAAATTGGAATGGTGTCCTCGAGACGAAAACGTCGATATGTGGGATCCGAGTGTGAATGCCGAATGATACGCCAGATAGACAGATCGAAGAACTCGGAGATAAGTGATTTACCTTTTCGAAACATAATTTTTTCTTGGACTTCTCGAAGAGATTACAGTCACAGCCAAATTTGTTTAATGTGAGTCCAGAAGTTGATATGTTATCGAAGGGAAAGGTTATCCTTGATATATACATGTAAAAACACATATTTACTTGTTAGGTACATGTATTTACTTTTAGGTCAAATTTTTCCGCAAATTAGGTACTATTTGAAAACTAAATTTTCCCACCCTGATGGAATATCTCAGCTGCAAAAGAGGACCAAAAGCAAATAGCTGATTGCTATTTGCTCAATAAACAAAGTCAAAATTAAACATACCCAGCAGAGTGGCATGAAAAAATGCATTCAATTAGCACTCAATTAAGCACCAATCGAGCAATTAAGAAATTCAATTTTTTATGGTAAATCGTTCTCAATTGGCGCCTTAATCGAGAAAGCTTGGCTAATTGCTGTCTGAACATTCTGGCTACTATCTTGAAAGCTCTTTACTGACACCAAAGGCTAATTGAAATTGAATTATGCTTTTGGCCTTTATGCAATAAGTTTTTTTTCCATAATTTAAATTAAAAATATACTTATTTTTCCTAAAAAAAAATAAAAATAAAACTATATTAAACAAGGTGAAAAATAAAAATAAAAATAAAATGAAATTGAAGCAAAAAAAAATATTTTTTAAAACAATCTAAAAATTAAGAGAAAATCAAATTAAAAAGGAAAAAAATTTTATCAAATAAATTAAAATATATCTAAAAATTAAATGAACTTAAAAAATAAATACTTCTATTTTTAAAACAAGAACTAAAAAATAAAATAAAATAAACTCAAACGAAATAAAAAATATATTCTCTTTTTAAAACAATAAAATCTAAATGCAAAAATAAAATCAAATTCTAAAAAGAAGAAAAAAATATATTTAATTGAAAAACAGAAAAACAACATTTCTCAAAGTATTACGAATTAAACAATATATTTTTCTGATTAAAACAATAAAATAAAATAAAAAAGTTAAAAAAGATAAGTTTCGAACCTTATCTCTCGATATACAAGGACTTTCTCTCAAAATAGCTTTTCACCGCGAGTGGTTAATGAGAAAGCTTACAAAAGTCTCTCGAACTATCTTGCGTTCTGTCTTGCATGTGTCTTGCGAAAGACTTTTCACTATCTTAGTTATCTTTTACTTCCTATCTTACTATTTAAGTGCCGTTTTCTTAAGTACCTATGTGAAATCGCCTAGCAAAAATACTTTAGACTCAGGGGTGTACGGCGAGCTTTTTTTTCTG
>NW_023458567.1:11886109-11889922 GCF_013731165.1 Rhagoletis pomonella | reverse complement strand
TTTTTTTTCTGGTACGATCTAATGTCTATGTAATTATGTATGTATGCAAGTAACTATGTATGTACATATATGTAAGTAAGTTTGTTTGGACATATGTAAATAAGAAGACATCACCTGCCAATACGAATAAATCAAGCTAAATTTGACGAGCTTGCTGCCACATTTGCTCACTGTATCCACCACCCAACCATGAAGACGATCGCCTCGTAACCGATCTAAGATAAAAGCAAGTCTGGCACAGACAAAGAGTTCGGTGTTTTTTGTGTCAAAAATTATCCTCAAATCTAAACTATCTACATATGCCTTGAAAGATTAGGCAGCACCGTCGTCGGCATTGCTGTTGTTTCTTTGCATTTTACGCCGTGTAGCGCCGTCGCTACCACATCGTATATGTATGTACATATGTAGCTCAAGCACCCAAAGCGTAATTATTCAATTTAAAAGTGTGTTCATATATTTTCTCACAAATAGCAATAACAACAATGACCAGTCATATGGTTCTAGCGTACTTGTATGTAGTTTGTATTAATTGAAATGGATATCTGTCTACACGCAGTAGCAATGGGATATGGAAATATACTACCATAAAAAGTTGAAAAACTAAACAAAAAGGAGAAAAAAATTAGGCGACTTTTGTGTGCTCATAAAAACTAGTTAAGTTGTTATATATGTAGATAAGTATTTGTGTTTGTATATACATATATATGTGGCTATTTACATGTGACATAAAATCTTTCGCTTTTCTATATTCATAAGGGTGGTCCTTAAATATAGGAAGCTAATTTTTACATCAAATTTCCAAAGCCTTAACCCCTACGTCGAAGATATTACATATACATTTTGGTTCCGATTGGAGACGGTTAATGCGGGTCGCAAAGTTCAGATTCCTCTATGGAGACTTAAAAAATTAAAATTATTTTGTTTTTTTCATCTAATACCCAAAATCGATACTACCATAATCGAAGATATCACATATAAATTTTAGTCTCGATTGAGGTGGGTTAAGGTGTGGCGCATAGGGGTCAAAGTTTAGATTACCCTATGAAGACGTCGTAACCGACTCCAATCAGGACCAAAATTTATGTTTGATATCCTCGGCTTTAGTAGTATCAATTTTGGCTTTTAAATGAAAAAACATCATTTTAATTTTTTGAGTCCATAGAGGCATCAGGCCTTTGACCCCTTTGCGACACGTCTTAACCGACTCAATTAGACGAAAAAAATTAATTGATTACTATCACATATAAATTTTGGTCCCAATTGAGGTCGGTTAAGGTGTGGCGCATAGGGGTCAAAGTTTAGATTACCCTATGAAGACGTCTTGACCGAGTCCAATCGTGACCAAAATTTATGTGTGATATCCTCGACTTTAGTAGCATCGATTTTTTCTTTTAAATGAAAAAATATAAATTTAATTTTTTGGGTCCATAGAGGCATCTGGCCTTTCACCCCTTTGCGACACGTCTTAACCGACTCAATCGGGACCAAAATTTATAGTTGATATTTTCGACTATGATACTATCGATTTTGGGTATTGGATGAAAAAAATAATTAGTTTTCATTTGTTTAGTCTCTATAGAGGAATCTGAACTCTGCACCCTGTGCGAATGCCTTAACCGTTTCCGATCGGGACCAAAATTCATAAGTGATATCTGTAACGGTGGTATTACCGATTGAGGCGGTGGGACCTAAAAAATTCGTTCATTTGATTTTTTTAAAGACCACCCTAGTATACATACATACATACATAAAAATGTACTTGCACTACATACAGATTAACAAAACGTATCCACGCGATCCATCGCCAGTTGTTATTTGCTTTGTCGTGAATATTGCATTAAGCAATCACTAATCGCTTATGTACCTCCTCCTCGCTTCAACACACTGCACCTTACATATTTTCCACTTGGCAATATTCCAATCGAATTGTTGACTTTTTAGTGGCATACAATTGCGGTCAAACATACTTGATCTGCGTGCGATTGTTGGTGGATAATAAATAGATTTTAGCTGAGGCTAGTAAAATTTCAAGCGAAATGCATTAAAATTTCTACTTAAATTTTAATTAAATGAAAGCAATATGTAATTTTGCGTTATTTTTTTCGCATGTGAGATAAAGAGGTCCGCACGGCTAGAATTTTTGTTGGAGAAGAAGTCTGATCCTTGCTATGCCTGCCTATCGATGGTAGTTGAAGTGTCCAGGGACCAGAACCCAGATACAAAACACGAAGACCAGATACAGAAATCGGAATCAGATAGCGGTCAGAGACAGAGAGCAGAAATAGAATAGAGAGATAAAAACAGCGAAACAGAAGCCAAGTACTCTGCCCTCGCCATGGTGTGGCCTTTTCGTTCTTTTTTTAAGAAAATTCAAAAGCTCGTTTAAAGATGATCTTAAAAGATGTTCTTCTCTCATGGCTAGAGATTCGAGAGCTTATAATCCCCGCTCAGACTTTGCGAAAAAAATGGTATGTAAAAAAAATAGATGAAGACCAGAAACAGAGACCAGAGATAGGTAGCAAAAACGGAGATCAAAGGCAGAAGAAACTGAGACTAGAAAAAAAATAGCGACAGAGACAAAATACAATAAATGAGGACCAGAGGCGGAGATGAGAGCCCAACTACAAGGGATAGAGAAAAAGACCAATTGCAATAACATGCCAGAGAGCCCAGAAACGGAAACCAGTGACAAAGGCTAGAGATGCAAACCAAATATTTTGACAAAAAATAATCACCAGACACAGAAATATCCTTCTCACTAAATATAAACAAAAATTTCCTAATACTACTAGGGAACTTGCTTGAGAAAAATAATGATTCGCTTCAATAAAATTTGTTATTTTTCATCCCTTGACCGGCTCATTTGCATTTGCGCTCGAACAATTTTCAAAACTCCGCAGAGGAAATTGTACGTACTCATTGAAGGATAAAAATAATGAACCTCCACTGATCCAGACAGACTACAGACTGGTTTTAAAACGGACGCGGTCATCGAAATCTAGCTACCAACTATCGCAGCCGATAGTTCAAGTCGCCGCGAGAGACTTTGACACATTTTCGTTATGGTTATTTTACGAGATTAAACTCCTAGTTATTCAGATTTAGCTCACACCACCCAGCCTTATGAGATCTTCTTCTTATTTGGCGCTGTAACCGCCTAAGCGGTTTTGGCCGAGTTCAACAAAGCACTCCAGTCGCTTCTCTTCTGTGCCAACAGACGCCAATTCCCCACCTGGTCTTTCCATCGCAGTGGAGGCCTCCCTCGTCCTCTGCTACCACCAGCGGTTTCCGAGTTGAATACTTTCAGAGCTGAAGCGTCGGTGCCAAGACGCGAATGTGATGACTGTTTGTTTGATGACGGGAGATACTTCGTCTTGTCCTCGTTTACCACCAAACCCATTCGCTTTGCTTCCTTATCCAACTTTGAAAAGGCAGAACAGATTCTGGCATAAGGCAGAAATTGCACGCTCTTGTAGTAAATTGTTCCAAAGCGGTTCAGTTCTGCAGCTCTTATTATCTTATCCAACTTCAGATTAAAGAAGTCACGTGAAAGGGAGTCGCCCTGCTGAAATCCCGTTTCGGTGGCGAACGCCTCGGAGAGGTGTTTCCCAATTCTGACGGAGCTGGTGGTATTGCTCAACGTCATTTTACACAGCCGTATTTTTATTTATTTATTTATTAAAGTAAGCGTCTTCAAAGTCGCGGGTCTTTTCCAAGATTAGGCGTATTGTGAATACCTGGTCTATGGTGGATTTGTCAGGTCTAAAGCCACACTGATAAGGCCCAATCAGTTCATCGGCGGTGGGCTTCAGT
>NW_023458567.1:11868811-11886009 GCF_013731165.1 Rhagoletis pomonella | reverse complement strand
ATCCAACCTTTGTCGAAATGAAGACGCCCCGCAACATGTTTAGCGCTTCTTCACATATTGACTCAAAACAACTTATCTAAAACCCGTCGAAACTGTTCGTGATTAGTGGATTCGCCGATTTACCAAGATTTAATATTTATTTTCGTATTTTATGTTGTTCAGCTATAAATAGAGGCACGTCTGAGTTATGATAGTTTGTCGTACAGCGCTGAGTTAATACAAATTTAAGCTAGTCTTTCGCACTGCGTTAAAGATAGGATAGATTGACGGCTATCGACCAGATGAGATAAGGTAATTAGCTCAGGGCCAGGGATTTCCTTGCTCCGCCGTTCTTCTACTTTCAGAAAACTTTTGACATCCCATCGCAGTCAAGGTGTTCGGAGCTATTAAAGCAGTTTTGATTTTACTGTCAACAAAAAAAAAACTCTACTTCATGCCTATATTCGAAATCCTATAAAATATCAGGAAAAATAAGCTAAAACCACTTAAAAAAAAAAACTCCAGAAATGTTTGTGAAACTCATAGTCAATTTAATTTCATGCTAAATTGTTTCCGGCGAATCGTTATTCTGTTTTTTGTTTTATCTTTTATCGCTGTTTCTATTCTATGCTTCTGTTATTTCCATAAAGTGTGCGCCTGTATTATGTCTACGTGTTCTTTTGTTTTTAAATAAAGTAAAGTGGGTGTTATATTTAAAATAGGTGTCTTTTCATTTGCTTATTTTTATTTGTAGCTTGAATATGCTATACATACATACATATTTAAGTACTGCTAAATATAAATAAAAAAGTATATGCAGGTGTAAAAAAGCTTTTCCGACTATGATAAACTCGGGGCTTTATTTGTAATTCTCGAAACATGTGTTTGCATTGATTTTTCTAATACCTACTATACTATATACACAACCGATAGCGTACCTGATAAAAATATGTATTTAATTTTTTAGCGACATGTTCTACAAAAACATCGGTATTTCACGTTAAAAAAATATACTACATTCAAGCTCACACTACGTTCTAGTAAAATTTTGCCGACTCAAAATAAGCTGACTCATCTTCATATAGAACCTATTAGCTAATAAATGGATAATTAGGCGGTACACGTCTTTAGAGAAATGTAGAGGAATAAGTCGTAAACTACCGCAAAGGCTTTGACGAAGATGGAAAAGTGTCGCAAAGGACTGGCGAGACCGGGTCACACAAAGGGGAGGGACTTACAGTTATACGCCGACCACGAACAGCTATTGTATTTTTATGAGAAGCTGTCAGAATACACTCGGAGGCAATTGCCATTGCCTGCCGCGAGGCAACTGCTATTAGAAAAAACTTTTTTATGTTTTTAATATTGGTCGGAAACGTTTCGAACCCAGGCTCTGCGGAATGGTAGTGGTTCAAATAATATTTTGTCCTATTCTTTTGTGATAGATGAGTCGTACAAGCGTTCGTGCGCGAATATATTTTTTTGGGGTTTCGGTTAGGGTGGTGGAACATTTGCTCCACGAAATTTCGAATTTGAATTAAAAAATTTTCTGTTTTTTTTTTAATAAAAAGTTGATATCCTCACCGTCAACGCAAAAAGCCCTCTTTGACGCTCTTTTAGAAAAAAGCATTAAACTTTTGCTGAAAAATTACATATGTAACGGGTGATTTTTTTGAGGTTAGGATTTTCATGCATTAGTATTTGACAGATCACGTGGGATTTCAGACATGGTGTCAAAGAGAAAGATGCTCAGTATGCTTTGACATTTCATCATGAATAGACTTACTAACGAGCAACGCTTGCAAATCATTGAATTTTATTACCAAAATCAGTGTTCGGTTCGAAATGTGTTTCGCAAACCCAATTGCTGCGAACGGCGACGAATCGACATTTCACGGTCTTCAGCAACACTCTCAGAAACAGACGCAATATTCTCTTCTGTACGCACTGTACGCATTCGTGTGGTTGGTTTAATGTCCAATAAAGTAAACTGAGTGCGAAACTTGGTCACAATCGCATTAATTGTTTGCTCACTTGGTCGATTATGTAGACCATAAATCGGACGTAAAGCGCGAAACACATTTCGAACCGAACACTGATTTTGGTAATAAAATTCAATGATTTGCAAGCGTTGCTCGTTAGTAAGTCTATTCATGATGAAATGTCAAAGCATACTGAGCATCTTTCTCTTTGACACCATGTCTGAAATCCCACGTGATCTGTCAAATACTAATGCATGAAAATCCTAACCTCAAAAAAATCACCCGTTATGTATTTCAATTCGCAGGCAATTTCGATTTTTTTACCGAACGTAGGGGTTTTTATTTTTCGTCATATCTTCGGCGTTTACAGTCTAATCTTAAAGTATGATATACACACAAACTTAATTTAAAAAAATATATACGTATATACAAATTCTATTTAATTGCAAAATTGTGCATACGTATATATGTATGTATGTACGTATATTTGTGTATTCATGTCGGTGTACCTTTTCAAATATTTATTTATTCAATAATCTTAAAACGCCATTGAATAAACATATTTTTGGTTGCTGTGAGCAATTGAAATTACTTGTAATTTATGATGGAAATTCATTAGCAAACGTCATTTTAAGTGCATTTTTACGCGTGCCAAAATGCGGTCAAATGCAACTCTGCATCAATAATGTTTATAGCGATTTAGCTTTTATGTATTGACATACTTACATATATGTATATGAACGTACATACATACATCTTTCAAAGTGGTCTGTATTGATTGCAAGTCCTTGTGCTGTGGTGTAATTTATTGCACAATTCTCAAGTGTTTAAATAAACCCCATTAAAAATATTTACGTTTCATAGAAGTCAAAAAACAAAAAAAAAATAAATAAATGCAAATCGAAAACGTTTTATTAGGTGCATTGTTTATTTAGTATGTTTTGATTTTGGTTTTAGAAAAATACGCAAGTACATACCAAGTTTATGGCTTCTGCTAGAATTTTGAAAATAAATAAGAGTATGTCAGTTTCCTAGCAAATATTTGCATAAGTCATTCAGTTTCTGAAAAACTTTATAAATATATTTTCGAAATTGTATAATACAAGTAATTTTTAGCAAAAAAAAACCGACTTAAAAAAAAATATATATATCTATATATTTCATGATCCAATGATCGGGGCTCTAGGAATTATTCCCCCGTGCGTAAAATCACCCGGACAAAATCCTCCAGGAAAAATCCCTCGTATAAAAATCTCCCCGAACAAAAATCCTCTGGATAAAATCCCCCCAAACAATATTCCCCCGGACAAAATCACCCGCAGAATAGCCCACAATAGGGGCTCTTGCTATCCGCTTGATTTTTGATCCGAATGATCGGATCTAAACCAAATTAGTATGGGCCCACCTCTGAGACACTACCTTTCCGTTGCAAAAAAAAAAATATTGAAATCGGTTGACGTGATGCAAAGTTATGCGGTAACATACATAAAAAAAATAAATAAATATTCCGACGAACTGATAACCTCCTCCTTTTTTGGAAGTCGGTTAAAAACAGGTGTAAAGCCCTAAACCCCTCGAACTATCGAAATGTTTACTAAACTTTCAAAATAATTTCGATTGCATTTTGAAAATATTATATTACACTCAATTTGAAAAGAAAAAAAGAAAAACTGTTGACTGTTTGCGGTTTCTGTGTAGTGACCTTATAAAACATTTACATCTGCTGAAAAATTTACCGAAAATACTGCTGCAGTGCTGTACCAGTTTTATTTACATATATAGAGTGTTCTGTAAAAGTGTTCAATAAGTAAAGGGGGGTGATAGGAAAGTGAAGATGAACAAAACAGTGCTCAGGTTGGTGGATGGAGGAGTTATTTTTAAATTTTGGGGAGTTACGTGGGGAGAAAATAGTAGTCAGTACTTTAAAAATATTCACATCTTAACGGAAAGTTCTAGTAAAAATTTGGCTCTAACGATTTTGATACAATTTTGTATTCAGATAGTATTTTTTAATTTTAAGGTTATATAGACGGGTGTTACCACTGGATATATTCGTACAAAGCGGCCACCTATTCGAAATTATTTATAAGTTAAATAAAACGTGATGTTGGGTATCAAGTGAAACTATTTTAAAAATTCCTAATATCAGGGATATTTTTAATAGGTTTGCTACCTATTTGCCGTCTTATATTTATTTAATTTACTAGCAGACCCGGCGAACTTCGTCCCGCCCAAAATTTTTATATATTTTACTGAAACTTTTTGGTCCAACATTTTCACCAACAATTCACGTTTACGATTGTCATTGGCACATTTGTCTGCTAAGATTAAGGTTTGGTGGTCATTTGCCGCTTTAAATAACCTAAGGAAAGTGTTATATCCGTTCTTGAAATTCTCCAGTTGTGCGGCATTTCATAGCACGGTTATTCGCAAAGCGAAATACATTTTTTCCTCTTCACTCCCTGGCGGCAACAATGACCCGGTTCTATAGTGAATGTCCTAGAAGCTTTACAGTATAGTAGGTGGCAATTTCAAAATGGGTGCGAATCATTGTGCTACAGAAATGCAATATACATATACTTATTTCAGACGAAATACCTTAAAAGTTTGAACGCAGAATAATATTGGAAAATCACATCCATTGGGCCAATTGCAACGCAGGAGCGTTCGATATACTCAATGGTGCAACAGGTCGATTTAATCTGACCTTCACGGCCCCTTTTCTCACTTGGCTATTTTAAGTAATAGCTCGACTTCAGCACCACTTGGCAGCACGTTTTTGCAATAGTATTGCATACATATTTAAAACATTAGCCAAATCGGATCATAAATAAGATTTTTAGTAATAACTCAACTACAGCGCCAACTGTCGGATTAAATTGTGAAACTAAACCATCCAGAGACCCACTCAAATACACAAAAAGTTTCGTTAAAATCCGTACAACCATTTAGGAGGATTTCACTCACAAACACACCTACAGAAGAATAAAAAAATTCACTCAAAGATAGGTAAAGGTCGGTACGTTTGTAGGCCTCACACCCCTTTTCAAATAGCCCAAATTTTCTCCATGAGTATGGGCTTGATTTCAACTATATACATATCTCCATACGAAGTTCCAGTACTGTACCATGAATACTTTCAGAGATATGCAGTATAAAAAATCGATTTATATGGGAGGAGCCACGCCCCCCTTTCCAACAGCTGCCCTCTTTCTTCATGAGTTTGCGATTGATTTCGTATATCTCCATACCAAGTTCCAGAACTCTACCATGAACACTTCCAAATATAGGCAGTATGAAAAATTCGGTTTGTATGGAAGATTCCACGCCCTCTTTTCCAATAGTTCCAATTTTTCTCCAAGAGTATGCGATTTATTTCGTACATCTCCATACAAAACTCTAGAACTCTACCAAAAAATTCCCAGAGATAAGCAGTATGAAAAATTCGGTTTGTATGGGAGATTTCACACCCCTTTTTACAATGGCTAAAATTTTACTCCAAGGGTATGCGATTGATTTCGTATATCTCCATACCAATTTCCAAAACTCTACCATGCACACTTTCAGAGATATGTAGCATGAGAAATTCGGTTTGTATGGGAAGTGCCACGCCCCCTTTACATATAGTTTTTTTCAGCCTAAAACCATCCTTGGGACACGTGCGGCAGGTGGCAGTTTCAAAAAAATCGGTTCAGCCGCTCTCGAGCCTTGCGAAAACTAACAAACGGTTTTCTAAATATATATTAGTTGAGATATATTATATATTATATTATATTTTGACAGTATCCGTTGTTTCTGATTGGCGCAAAAAAAATCCCGGAAAAAATGGGTCATATATGCTAATATATGCTAAAAAGCTACTTACGTACTAAAATTTAAGCAAATCGGACTATAATGAGATTTTTTCGAATAGACCGGTCCCTGGTCCACCTACCCGAAAAAAAGTAAAATTTTTTTAGCCTAAAACATGGTGGTTACCGAAAGCTATTTGTATACAAAATTTCATGAAAATCGGTCCAGTCGTTCGCGAGATTACCTGTTACAAAAAAAAGGGACTTCTCTTTATATAATTAGTATAGATTATTTAAAAATAAGATATAATATTACTATTCATGGGTCCTAGAAGAAGGCTCTTAAACAATTCCTTTTCTATGTAGTAATTGTTATCTCTTAAATTTTAGTTTAGGGAATGCCACTTATTTTCGATTCTACAAAATTTTACTAAAACAATTAACATGGATATCAAATGAAAGGAAGTTTTGAGAACTTTATTCCACAAATATGTTTGATGTGGGTTTCCACGTTTCCTTTTTGTAATACAAATGTGTGTCTTTTTCCTTTAATTAAAAATTAATTAGATTGCCACATGTTGTTTAGAAATAAAACATTTTCAAACCCATTTCGATTGATACCCATATTGTAGGGTATCAAACTTGCGTTTTGCTGGAGAATGGCCTAGTTCTCGAATCGAATACTAACCTATTGCACATTCATTACCGAAGGTGAGACTCGAAACAAGATTGCAAGATTGAAAGTACATGCATTCATATGTATATAGCTTTAAAAAAATATTTTGGAAATAAAAAAATGGATTTCGATATCTATTAAGTAAAATTCTTACTCCAAAATTTAGGTGGCACCCCTATTCCGAAATACGCTGGAATAAATGGTACATATCTTGAGCGTATATGTACTGTGTAAACATACATAAAAAAATGCTGATTGAAATTAGCAGAATAAAAAAATTTATTACATAGAAGCGTGGCGCAACCCTGATGGAAAATATGTTCTGACCAAAGTTCTCAAAGAAAGGTATTTCATTTGATATCCATATTGCGATACTTTAGATAAATTGTGTAGAATCGAAAATTTAGTAGCAACCTTACACTATTATCCTAAGGAATAACATGTTGTATATAGGGTAAACATTGTTTAAGAACCTACTCTTGGTACCATTGAATAGTAATATTTTACCTTTTTTCTAAACAAAAAATTAAATAACTATGTTATTCAAAATAGGTGGCAACGCTATTGAAAATATTTTTCAATTAGGGATTTTTAAAGTGCCTTCGATTTGATACTCATATGATGATGTCTTAATTAATTTGTAACTAATTTCGAATAAGTGGCAACCTTATGCGAGTCTTCTCGGAGATAGTGCCTATTCAAATAACCTTAAAATCCAAAGCATTATCTGTGTACGAAATTTCATCAAAATCGTTAAAGTCGTTTCCGAGAACCCTATGGATATGTGTATATATACATATATATGTATGTATATGTATATACAAGAATTTAATGTAATAAGATAATTTTTCATTTATTTTTTATTAACCGACTTCAAAAAAGGTTATCAATTCATCTCAATATTTTTTTATGAACATATGTATGTTACCGAATGGTTTAGTTCCGATCATTAGATCATGCAGAAATTAACGGTACTGCTGAATTTGTATATCAGCATTGAAGTCCGTTTTATTTTTCGCTTAAAGATGACTTGTATTTTGTTTATTTTTTAGTTTATGTACTCTGATATTTTAGTTTCATTAAATCAAATTTTATATTTCTAATTCGGTTCAAATCCGATCATTAGATCATGAAGATTTTAACGATCATCTTAAATTTTTATAAGAAAATTGAAGTCGGGTTTGTTTTTTGGTTAAAAATAATTTGTTTATTTAATTGTTTTTGTGTTCTCTAATTTTTCTATGTTTGCTCATTACTTATTTTATTTTAACTTACTTATATAATTCTTTATTTATGTATGTATGTGTATATGTATGTACTTATTTATTATAATTTTTTCTGTACTCTACTGGATCATATACATATGTATTTACAGTTCTAGTTATTATATTCAGTACTCAAATCAAATATTTTAATTTCTGATAAAAAAAGGTTATGTCACGACTTACCGCTACGTTTATATCCGGCTGGATCTTGTTAAGCGTTTTTTCTAGTCTTTTCGGGTATTTTTTAAATGATCTACGTTTTTCTAAAGCACTTCTGTGAAACACAAAATTTTTCGAAACTTTCGATTTGCAAATTTGGTTTTGTCAACGTTTCACATTTTCTTTACCAACGAAGTAGAAAATTAACGGGTTTAAGTAAATAAATTGAAAACGATTTTATGAATTTTGTGCATTTTTTTATTCTTTTTATTTCAATTCTTTCAAAATTTTTTCTCAGCATTTCACTGCATATCGATCGGTGTCCGACACACACTCACACACACATACACCCATCGACGTCCAACACTAATTCGATGGACACATGATGCCGTCGTCGCGCGCCAATATTTCAATCGATTCTCATAATTTCACTTTGTCGCCAACATTTGAAGGACACCACCCAAATATTCTTAAACAAATATTTAATTCAAATATGATGGCGCCACACTATTTTGATTGTCAGTTCATAATTGTGTTGAAACACTCAACAAGCAATTATGTATATTCACACGCGCATAATGCAACAACAAAAAAAGCAATAAAAGCACGACACGCGTCACATAAAATATAACACAAATTTACATTCATAAATATAGTATTTAGCTATATGTAGTACATACATATAACCAAACTTTTAAGCAACAAAGAAAATTTTCAAAGGAATTTATTTATTTCAAAAACTTTTATCGAACGTTATACTCGGCGTAGCGGTGAAAGACTAAACTGATATCCGTGGAAAGCACCCGATGCGAGCGCGATCCAATTCAAGTGACGGCGAGCGACAGTAGCTGAGCGCAAAAATATGATATAAAAAAAAAACGAAGACACCTCCTACTCATAGCAATGTACTTACAGCCCGCTACAAAACGATATCACTTCAACATGTTGATCAGTTTTGACTTTTTATTTTCTTTTTGTTCAATGTTAATTATTTTTCTATAAAAGTATAGCTCTTTATCCAACATAAACCGTATGAATCCAGACTTTGTACAAAAATTATACAAATTACCACAAAATTGTCATTCCAATTCGAAGCATTTTAATTAAACATTCTAGAATAATTTTTAGTATGCAGTTTTATAGCTTATTGAATTCTAATACAATAAAGGAGAACGAAAAATGACACTGAAGATGGCACAACGCCGAAACCGGTTTGTCTCCAAACCAAATTTGACAAGGGATGACGGAAAATCGTTCCACATTACATCATAAAGCACAAGTTTGAAATTGCTTAAAAATCGCAGAAAAAAGTAGTCAAAACTGGTCAAAATGTTAAGGTGCTCACTTTTGCCGCGGACTGTACATTCGCAAATGTAGTTGTTGTGGGAGAGTACACTGATCGGCAGCTTGTCGCTTGCGCAGCAAGGTGATTTCTTGTGAAGATGCTTTGAAGATATGTATGTACACACATTTGTAAATAGATAGTTAAATAAGCGTGAAGGAAATGTGTTTGAAGCAAGGTATTCGTGCATCAGTAATACATATGTACATACATATGTATAAATGTGGGTAAGTCAACAGCTCCCTCAATGACATTCGATGATTAGTTCTTTCAAAACCCACTTACTGCATTCAACTTCTTAAGTCATGTAAGGCGTGTAAAGAAAATTGTATTAGATAAATTTAAACATGTTTATGTTCCAAAAGACAAAAATCTTAACAAGTACTTCTGTTATGCTATTCTGTATATTTTTATTTAACATCTCTACATCTATTGTCATTTCCGGTTCCTTTTTTCAGTTCAATCATTCTCCATCCTAAAAGTTAGCTGGCAACACTAATACTATTGTTTTGTTGTTTCCTTGTTGTTGTTGCTTTCATCAGCTGTGGGCATTTAGTGATAACAAATTGTGTAAAAGTATATGTTACTATTATATCGATTAATTGTTTATCTGCAAGACGAAATACATTGTTTATTTCCATTATTTTTACTGCTTTGGTTTTTAATTGTAAACTATAATGCCCCTTGATTACCCTGAATTACTTCTGTTGTGTTCTTGTTGTCCGCACAAAGTTGCACCCCTGCAGTGTCATCTGTACCCGATATCAGCGTAAACATCGATATGCGTCAGAAATCGTATTTTCAATACACATTCCTATCCAAATAAGCAAAGCATAAATTTAATAAAAATAGTCTTTGTTTGAGCTAAGCATAAGAGTCGCTTATTTTTCTAAAATTTTACCACTATTTTATTGTGCAAACTTGCGGACAAAGCCTTCCAACAAAGCTGTTGCAATGACAACACCAACGAGATTTGCCGTACTGGCACGCACTGCACGATTACAATTGATTCCATCAGCGCAGGCTGAGGTGGGTGTGGAAAGTTCTTCCATACCGTCAGCACAGGCTGAGCATGTAGAAAGTACTTCCATACCGTCAACGCAGGCTGAGCGTGTGGAAAGTACTTACATAGAGCTGCATAACTTCACAGTTGCCGCTGGTACGCTTATTAAAGTATTACCAGCATCTGACATTACGGCACAAGAGCCTGCAGTTGCGTCTACTGTGCAAGTGTATGTGTATGATACAGTGTTCCGCGAACCAGACACCACACGCATTTTTCAATGCACTCGCGATAGTTTGCTACCAGTATCTGATGATTTGTGGCCTTTTATAGTTAGCATACCAGAACCACAACGTCGTTTACAACTATTGCTTGACCAAGATCGCTGCGAATGGCTGAGCAATGCAATGCCAGGTGATTTAGTTTATGTGCCAAGACGTTGTTTTGAGCAAGAAGGTAATGTGCGTTACGATTGTATTATTTGCTATATTGGCCCAGTGCCGGAGATACATCCAGTTGGTTACTTCTTCGGCTTGGAGTTGCTGGTTAGTAGAATGGAATTGCAACGTTATTTGTGCTTTTGCGTAATTAAGCTTTTGCTATATATTTCACAGGATGATACGCCTTCGCCACATGCAACTGACATACCATTTACTAGAAGATATTTTGAATGTGATGCCGAGAATGCAATATTTACCACAGCTGATCGTATAATACCAATACCGCCAGCGCAGGACGAAGGACCTGAAACAGCTGAATCTGCGAATGAAGCACCAGCAGGTGACTGGTCGATAATTACAATGTTTAACAATGCTCTTGATAGCATACGTGCATCACTACCAATTTAAATTTCGTTATTTTCGTAATCCCAATACTACATGGGTATAAGGATGCCAGTAGATAATTTCAAGAGCTAAAACCCTTCTAAAAGTCCTTCCTTGGAGTCAAGAGGCCTTTCACTCTACATTTCTTTCTTCTTTTGTATGGAGTGGTACAAATTCAAGGGCATCTGCTTTCGCTACCCATAGAAGTGCATTTGTAGAACTTGCTTAAGAAGGCCTTTTGGTGAATTTTTTCTTAAGCTACTACATATTTTAAAATAGAAGCTTATACACTCTCGTAAATTGTAAATAGGAAAAGCCCTTCTAGAATGCTTGCATAGGACCACTTTTAGAATGGCTGCATGGATTTATTTGCTGGGGTGAAAACTTGAATAGTCTAATCTATATTCCTCAAACTTAAAAGTTTTCTATTAATTAGATATTTTTTCTTGTTTGGTATTTTCATACTTATCATACTTATGTACATATTTAAGAACATACATACATATATTCTATAAGTGAAGTTTTTACAACTCTATGAGTGCATATTTTTTGTCAAATTATTGCGTAATTTTTTAGTTTTTAACAACTGGAATATGTTTTAAATACATATTTACATATATCTCAGTATGTATTATACAAAATTCCATCAAACTAATTGAAATTTTTGCTCTCATAATAAGTTTTAAGGAGTGTGCTATGTTATTTTCGCCGGTTTTTTCTTTTCTTTGTTTTAAAAACGCTGTGAACTTACAAGCCGCGGTCAATTGGCTAGTGTGCTTAGCACAGAGTTACATGGCAGAAGCCGCCATGTAACCTCTGTTCTTACCAGTTGTGCAAAAGTATATTTGCCTAAAACAACAAATATATTTGTTTCTTTCTTTGTTTCAAAATGATCCAAATGCTCATTTAAAAGAAATGCAAATATAAAGACTTTACAAAATTACAAAAATCAAGCGGGGAACCATTCTTAAAGAATTTATAACATTATGTTGCATGTTTAATTTCCAAATATTTTTTACCGATCTTTAAACATCTGCTATACTTAAAATTCCGTTCCATTATGTTATAGGCCACCAACGTACGTAAAGTCTCAAAGGAATGTAAATAGCTCCGCACCCATTTCCAGTCCTCTCACGTTAGGATTTATTTCTTATAAGGTTTAGACTTTTCTGTACTATCCTCTTTCGATTTTGCTTTTGGTACCGCCTGCGTTTCCTTTATTGCCTCCATTTGTGCTTCCCCCTCCAGTATTTCCGTTGGTATACCTTTTGGCTCGATTTTTTCATCGGGCTTAAATGACTTTAACTTGATGTTGTCTTTTTCCATTGTCTTGCCGACCCGAAAATGCTTGTGTCGTATTCCGATCGTGTCACGTATGCCGTCTTCTTTGCATTCCATATAAACATCTGCCCACAGTTCCTCTGGCTTGATTTCCTTGTCTTTTTTCACCTTCTCTGCATTTGCTTGAATTTCCTTTTTAACTTCATCATCTACTTTCTAAATAAATGAGATAAAAGTGTGAAAACTTAAAATAAATGCTTCCATAGAATATTTTCTTTAGACATACTTTGCATTCATCCTCTGTTATTAATCCCTTGGCGATAGCAACTTGTTTCAAGTACAATATCGGATCATGTTTGGTGCGTTTTTCTGTTACTTCGTCGCGTGATCTATAACTTGTACCCGGATCTGACATTGAATGACCAAAATATCTATAAGTATGGGCTTCTATAATTATTGGGCCATTTTCTTGTACGAAATCTATGGCGAATTGTGCCGCATTACGCATAGCGAACACATTCATGCCATCAACATAAAGGCCAGGTAGTGGAACACCACGTGTATAATATTCAATGGAACAGGAAGAGCGATTCATTTTGGTACCCATGCCTTTAAAAAGGAGTAAAGAAAGCGGAAAAGTTAGTATGAAAAATAGGACTCTGTATGAAAGCTTGTTAAATATAAAAAAGTGTAAGGCGTTTCAAATATCAAACCGATCTGGCTGATTAATTAATCATAATTATATATCGTCAGCGGGAATGCAAAAAGCCGTAACTAATAACAATTTTTTATGATAAAACGAAAGTGGAATTTATGAATCTCGTATTTTTTAATAGTTGCGGTCTTTTGCATTTCAGGTGACGATATTTACATCAATTAATTTAATTCAAAGAGCAACTTTTTACTCCTTAGCCTCAGAGTGCATCAACCCCAAAAGTACAGTGAACTTACCATATTCATTGTTTTCGCAAACAAAAATCACCGGCAATCTCCAAAGACATGCAATATTGTAGGCTTCGAATATTTGTCCTTGATTGGCAGCACCATCACCATACAGTGCGACACAAACATTGCCCTTTGCCTCGTTTTTAAGTGCAAGACCGACACCAACGCCCAGGGGTACCTTCATATAATAATAATAATAATAACACTTGGCGCTTGCCTTCACTTTTATTAAGCTGAGGGTAGGGCTGGCTCGATATATGTGCCGTTCAATTAAAGTCGGGATATGCCCTTTTGCCTTTAAGGCATATTTTCATTGTGTTGCCAAACAATATTTTAACGTTTAACTATCCATAAGTAGGTAGGTCAAGATGCCGTTTTATTAGAAGCTAAATAAAGGTATACAAATTTTCAAGAGAACTGATTATTTTTTAATTCAAAGCCAAACCTTGTAAAGTCACTTAAGCTACTTTAATTGAACGGCACAGATTTGCAGCTTTTCATACATTTTTTCTTGCTAATTTTATAAATTAGCATATCAACTTTCGATATGTTCTAAAGGTACCAATTTATGCATCTCATACTTTTACAGATAAATTGGGAATCACAATTTGAAATCGTCTGGAGAGAGTTTTTTTATTATGCGGTATTTTTTATTTGCCGTAAGAAAAATCATGTCTGCCGTTAAATGTTATTTTAACTTTCTCAAACGCATGCCTTTTAAAGCACGCTATTATCATTTAGTGAGTAATTGAATGGCAGTAGCTGTTAGTACAATTCATAAAATTTTCCAGTAGTCGTGACTATCCCGAGCCCACAAAAAAAAAATATATATAAAAATTGGTTTGCAACATTAGTCTGGATAACAAATCAATTGTCTTGCTTTCACAGTAAATTATTCTGCGTGGGCCAAGAACTTTTTTGATGCGCTTCTTAAACAAAAGCTTAACCGACACTTTTAGCCTAATCGTGTTTACACAAAATGTCTCTATGAAAAAGTTGTTCCTCCGAAATGTCTCTAGAAAAAAGTTTTTCCTTCGAAATATCTCTTTAAATTGCTCTGGTATCACCATCAGTGGTCATATATGTACAAATTTGTCTACGAAAATCTTTGCAAGTTCCATATAATACCTTCGCTATTGTACGCTAGAGAAAATGGTAAACTCAGCCGGTTCGTAGAATTATCCACCGGTTTTTGTTTTAACAGCAGAGCTCAACCCTCCCATTGAGTAATGTCTTTATCTTCCAACTTGGAGAGCCTTAGGCCAAGAAATCGGTTGGTGGGTATAAAGCCGTCAGGTGACCATATCGTCGAAGGGATGGATGGTGTAACGTATTCTTTAACGGACAGATCTTCGCGACTTCCATCGGTTTCGGAGAGTATTTAGAATGGGATGCATGAGCAACTCTAAAATGATCTAGTCTTTTTACCCAAAGAAAGGAATTTAATACAATTTTAGAAGATTTAGATAGAGTTTGAGGTAGGCTTAGATTGTCATACTTCCAATTAATAATTAAAATCTTGTGCCTGAAGATGGGAAGACTGAATGCCTGCACTATTTCTGAAGTGCTTCAAAGAAGGTAATGAAAGTATTTTCAAAATCTTACCTGAGCACCCACGATACCATTACCGCCGTAGAATCTTTTGCAGTACATATGCATAGATCCACCTTTACCGCGTTGACAACCCGATTCGCGTCCAGCCAACTCACCGAGTATTTCATATGGTGGGATGCCCATCACATGACACCAGCCATGACAACGATATGCCGTTATAAGGTGATCTGTGGGACGCATTGCGGAATTTATGCCTATTGGTTTTACAACAAAAAAAATATATACATAATTAATTTAAAACGTTGGCGATTCTTTTATTATTTTATCTGCCCAACCCACCCACGCAAACGGCTTCCTGGCCAGTGTAAAGATGGCAAAAGCCACGCACGATCTTTTCCTTATACATGGCATTCGCAACAGTTTCCAAACGTCGTATCGTCGCCATTTCTTTATACATTTTTTGTACTAGCTCCCTATTTATAGACAAGGTTTCAGGTGGTAATTTTTCCAGACGCACGCATTTGTAAGCCTATTTTAGTTGGGCGCAGACAAAAAATATGGCAAATCGTTTAAGAATTCTTAAACATGTATGTATGTATGTACGTACATCATTCAAATCAACTACCGCTTCGGTGGCATAGGATTTAGTGGTTTGTTGCATTGTTAACTCTGGTGATTCCTTGAAAAACCAACGAAAAAGCCGAAAATTTTGCGGCCAACGTCGTGGCACTGATTGGCTACTTCGCGCAGCCGCGGCAGCCGCAAACATGTCCCAAAGCGAAGTACGCAAAGTGTTTATGAAGGATTTAAAGTTTCTTGAATTAATTGTTTAAGAATTATATTAGCAGTTTTAAATGTAGAAGTCCTAAGTGTATTGAATACGAAAATAAAAAAATTTTTGTTTTTGAAAATAATTTCGAAATAAATTATTTTTGACGGCTAAACGAAATTACCAGCACGTATTTTTTGTGCTACTTTTTTTTTATTATGTACCTTAATTTGCTTATGCAATCTAAAGTTTTCCACAACTACTGAGCTGAGCTGACTTCCTGCTCGAAATTAAAACCCGATTGGCTTATTGAAGGACTTAAGATTCTGTTTTTATGCTAGTTGTCGTAGTCAGCTTTCTATGATACTCAGGACCGTATCTAAAACAGTTTTGCAAGGCAATTTCGAAAAAAATAAATTGCCGAACTTCGTTATAACTTCGGCATTTACAGTCGGATCTTAAAGAGGATATATCGATGTTCCTGTCGAAGAGCCAAAGTTTTTGTTCTAAAGTTCATTGACCCAAGTACCCCGTCTTAGTACTTAGATACCCACCACATCTCAGTTCTTATCACCCCAACGTTCCATCGTAATGTCAGTAAATGAAAAATCATTATCTTTTGCTATGGGAGTATTTCGATTATTCTAGTAGAACTATTTAGAAAAAATATTTATAACGCCAAGTATAGGTTTCACCGAAAAATGTCAAAAAGGCTCCTTGATTCGGCAAAAAATAGGGGTATTCGAGATTTGTTGTATATGCTCTTGTATTCTGCATTTGTGATATTTATGGTTTTGGTAGTAAAATTCGACAATGCCTCGCGGTTAGAAATTTTACAGAATACAGGCGCATATACAACAAACCCCGAATGCTGTTACAACAACAACAAAACCTATTGTTTTTTACGAAATTGCCATGCAAAAATGCTCTACCGACTCAAGGGTGTGAACTTTTTTGATTGCTTGTAAGGTGGTACCAAGGCGAATTAATTTTTTTTTTTTTTTTGACAATCGAAACGCTACTCACAGTTAATGAAACAACACCACCTTATATGAATTCGCCTTGTTCGGTACGGTCTAGTTTACATACATATGTACATAGGATAGAAATCGAACAATTTTAAAACTGAATTTTTGAAAAACACTTGGTAAAAGCTAAAGCTAGAGCTAAAAATTCGTTTACTGGGTTTTTGTACATTTTTTACTTTTATTTATTTACTTTAATTATGTATGTAATTCATTGCTAATAAACTTTACATTCTCTGGCTAGTGTGACTTTTTTGCTTACATTATTCGGTCAAAAATAATGATTTGCATATTTTGTTAATATTTATATTAGGTACATAAATACATGATGATTTTAGTTAAGCT
Organism: Rhagoletis pomonella; assembly: GCF_013731165.1. Classification (NCBI taxonomy): domain Eukaryota; kingdom Metazoa; phylum Arthropoda; class Insecta; order Diptera; family Tephritidae; genus Rhagoletis; species Rhagoletis pomonella. Next base: position 11,869,069 of record NW_023458567.1, on the reverse strand, counting down.
TTTGTGATATTTACAAAAAATGTTTCAAGAGAAAACTAATTTTTTTAGCTATATATGTACATATGCATATGTATCTTCGATGCAGGTTTGATGTTATCAACAAAATAAAATATCCAATATTTATATATGTATATGTAAGTTTAACTAGAATATCCGCAATTTAAGTCACTGTGTTTGTTGAGAATTGCATTCAAGTGGTTTGAGAATAATCAGAGTAATTTTTTACTAGTGATTCGGCTACACTTTTCAAACTTAAAC
>NW_023458567.1:11757792-11833811 GCF_013731165.1 Rhagoletis pomonella | reverse complement strand
TGTATTTACTTACCTTTACTCTTTTCTCTACGTACTCGGGTATCACCAATTTGTCAGCAAACTACATACGTTAAGTTTTCGTCTAAGTTTAATTCAATTCAATTTATTCAGTGGCGGTATGAAAAATTATGTTCATAAGTTTTTTTTTTTTTTTCTATTGTAATCTAGCGTTTACGTATTCACAGTTAAATAAATTAAACATAAAATCTTTATTTGTTATAAAACTAAAAGTAAAACAAAGACAAGCTTTAACTACGCGTTTCGACTGTGAAACGATATGCGTTTGGAGCATTATGTATGTATATGTACTTTAATAATTAAAATATGTTTACCATTTGTAATAATGTTAATTGAAAATAATTACGGTACCTTACTCTTAGATATAATTAAATTACATTCATGTCTTTCTCATATAAGTTTGACTATAAATAATCAGTTCCGCCTAATCTGCAAATCCACAAAAATGTAAGTATTCACTTCGCGCGTTGTTACATACATACGTACATATACAAAAATAGGAATTTCAGCTTACTTAATCGGTAATTAATTACTTAAGTAACTTTTTGAAAGTACTTATTTATGTGTTACATTTTATTTTATTTTTTTTATTTTTTTTATCGACGAAACATAACCTAAACGAGTAGTTTACCACTTTCGTATGCTTAGTAGCACATTTGCTGCTTAAATATCACGAAGGAACATGGTCTTATTCAAATCCTGTTGTTGTGCAATAAGTATGTTACACAACTCCACCACTTACGTACATTTGTAATTTCACCGCTCAACTGTATCTGATCTTATGACTCAACGGACAGGGTTTTATTGTTTTACGTTTCTTTCCAGCTGCTTTACGGTACTTTGTCATATCTGTGGGCGTCACAACTACGCGCGGCGTTATGTTGTACAGCAATTTGAACTTCGATATGGTGATTCTCGTCTGCACAGTATCTGCTGCCGCGATCTTGATAAATATTTTATTCAAATCCAATGGCACTATTGGCTTTCCATAGTAGCTAAACGGTTGCAATTGCTGCTGCTCCGCTTGCGATGTTTCACTATCGCTTACGATGCTAAAGTTGGAATTCTCGCTATCGTCCATCACGACATTCTCTCTAACCACAGCAGTCGGAGGTGGTAGTACCTCCAAATTGTGTAGCGTCTTCCTCTTTTTATTGCTGAACAAAATCCCAGTCGGTTCACCCGTTGGGGAGCTAACCGCTAAGCGCATCATAACAGACTCATCTCTACCTAATGCAATCGTGCTGCGACGTTTCATAATTTTTTGTGCGGTTAAAGTTGGTTGCAATGCCTTAGCATTATTGCCAGCCAGCTGCAAGGCCGCTGTGGTCGAGGATGAGGCTGATACTGTGGAGGTTGGTGAGTTTGCGCCGGTTTCAGCCATTTTAGCTTCGATGGATTTTCTAGCGACTAAACGTCCCAACGAGAGACGCGGTATTGGTGGCTGCTGTGACGTTTTCTGTATCTCATCGTAGAGCAATTTAATCTGCTTGTTTCCATACTCTTTTAGGTATTGCGTTAAGCGTAGATTGCATAGATCTACCGTCAAACCATTGGGGAATATCAACTGCAGCTGCTGCAGGTATCTACTGATTTCGGCGCTAGTATAGATATAGCAGAAATTCTTTATCTCTTCACGATGATCCGAGTAACAATGTTGCATGTAACCATTGAAAGAGGACTGTGGCTGTGTGCAGAAGTAGCAACGCTTAAAACCGCTATAATGATCGATCATATGTCGCAAGACGGTCATTTCCTGTTGCGACGTGAATGGGCATATCGGACACGAGTAGATTAGTTTACTCTCTATTATCTGCGATTTAATATCACACTCATTTGGGTGCGCCAATGATGTATGCTCCACAAAACCAGCCTCATTGGCGAGCAATTCCATGCAACTTAAGCATTGGACGTATGTTAAAGGGGAACCCAGAGTTTTCAATTTTTCGAGCTGTGCCAGCGACATGACTTTTAAATCCAAAGGTTTGTGGCGCAAACGCGTTGTGTGCTGTGCTAAGTGCGCCAACGATTGGCCTCGATACTCACAATGGCCACAAGTCAAACCAGCTGATGTGGCATATGCGTCGGCAGCTAAATATTTAGTTGCCTGGTGCATCTCTTTCATGTGAGCTATCAATTCAATACTGTTGCCCGTAAACGAAAGACAATGTGGGCATTTGAGCGTCGTACAAATACGATAGCGGAATGGTTTCATTGTATCAAATTTTTGGCAACCGGAACTTTGCCAATGTTTATCACGCAAATCCTCGAAGTTTGGAAATTTAGTATTGCAATAGTAGCAAAGAAATCCAAATTGTTCTAAATTTAAATTCTGAAAATTGGGAGGTAAGGTATTTTTGATTAAAAGGATTGAAAAAAAGTCGCACTAAACTTTCTAGAAATTATCAACATTTGGAATGTTGCTATCTGAGAATGAGTAAGCATGCAGTATGGAAAGAATTTAAGGCAATAAAATACAGCTAATAGAATTCTATGTGAATATGACGAATAGATCTGGCAGCGTTGCTATAATGAGAACACTAGCCTGGTTAAGAATGATAGAATACAAGATTGCGTATTCCTGTGGCTGATGACGTCACGCTAAGCAACGCATAGGGGAGATGAAGGCGAAAAAATAGCGTCGGTAGCTAGATACAAGAAATATTTAATACTACGTACAGAAAGAGCGAAATTAAAATAAAAATAGGAACTGCAAGCTAGTAGACATTAGTTACGCGAATTTCTAGCTAGTTTTTTCTGCTTATTTTTATGTTATAAATCGTTTACTAGTAAAAATTAGTAATTATTATTGGTAGCTATCCATAAAGGAACAAACTTTGTGCGATATTACTATAATGACGTCTCTGAAACAGCTGATTGTGTCAAACTCGGCAAGGGTAAAGTAGCGGCACTGCTCAATGCGCCACCTTTGTCTTCTCTACATCGTGAATATGAAGGAAATATTAATATTTCAAAAGACAACGGTATGTGCCTGGATTTTTTTTTTTTTGCAAATGGCGGACTGAACAGCTGTAAAACGAAGTGATGAGGCTTTTCGCTACTGACTGCCGAGGTGCGGCTGGTAGTAGAAAAAACTATCGTAATATGTCTAATAAGGACGCAAATTTAAGCTAGCGTTTTGAAATTAATAATTCAGCAGTGGGATTAAATTGCAGCTGAAGTTTAGTGGAATTTTGTGAAGGTAAAAAGTGCACTGTAGTGTTAAAATAAGGTTAAAACAAAGTGAACTGTTAGTAGGTGTATTCAGCAACTTCTGTAAAGCAAGGTGTAAGCATTTAACCCTGATTGTAAGCAATCGCAATATGACGCTAGAGGGGGTACTGAAGGTAGATAGAAAAATCGAGATACCTGCAAGTATCAGCGTTCTATGTACTGCACGACGAGAATATTATGGGACAACGGACCACTAAAGCTTCCGCTCCGGTTGCTCCACAGATAACTACGCTTCTGGTTTTTTAAGACCACTTTTCGAAGGCGTGAACACTTTAGTTTCTGCTTGGCTTGACAAATGGTCGAAACAGTTCAACGAAATACAGCAACAGGGTTGGGAAAACCCACGATCATAGCACAATGAACTTAAACTAGCAATCTGAGAGTTGAAGAAGTCCAACGAGACTGCCTCAATTTGAACTTTCACTTCGCGCTAAACTCAGTAAAATCTTCTTTTTTACGAAGGCACTTACAGACACAAAAAAAAAACATTCTAGTACAACAGACATAGTTTAAGTACAAAGGAAGTGATGTTAATCACAGTTGACAAATATCTAAGCATAAAAATGTAAAATGTTAAGTTATAAGCTTTAGTTTAAATGCGTATAAAATTCTTTTGCACTGCAAGTTTGAATAAAGAAATATAAAATATTCAATTAAGTCAACTAAGCTTTATTACATAATATACAAACCATTTTTATTAAAATATTAAATATGCTTAACTTTAATACTTAATTTAATTGATGTTTATGAGAATTAATTACTATTTCATATTTGCATTGCATACATTCGTATCAATGAATTTCAGTCTGTTTTTTTTTTTTTTTTTTGACATGCTAAATATGTACATACATATAAATAGGTACATATTGCCCTGTTTTAAGAATCAGAAGCCCCACTACATACATAAATACATGAACACTAACAATAAAACTTAAACACCTACCTCATCACTATCGCCATTTTCCGTTCCCTCATCATTATCATCCAAACATAAACGCTTTTGATAGCGTTCAGATTCTTCCTCATCCTCCATAAGTATGCCGCGTATGTGTCGTACACGTGTCGGATCGTCCCTTTGCCAGAGCGGACGCGTATCAATCGCCTTCGCACTGCTATTACTATCTTCCTGCTCCTCTAGCTTTTCGAAAACATAACGCGCTTCACGCTTTTTACCCGAATGCTTCTCATCGATATGTGTCATCACTTGCACCAATTGTGGCGCTGTAAATGCGCAATGCATACATTGATATTGGTGTTTGCAGGAATGTTGAGATGTTGCATGCGCAACGATTTGTTGGTGTGTCATTGTTTTGTGGCCACACAAATTACACGACCATTTGTTCTGTTTGCCGCCTTTGGATTTTAGCGCTTCGGATTTAGCGGCGGCTCCTGTGGTTGTCATTGGTGTTGCGGAAGTTACCGTGCTATCGGGGTTTTTGGCTGTTGAATTTAGTTTTTTTTCGAAATAACCAGGAAGAGTTTAAAAAAATAATAAATTGGAGATTAGTGCGGAGACAGGGGCGTTTTAGGTATTTAGAAATTATGATTTTTTTTGATTATAAAAAAAAACGGTGTCTTACAAATATTTAAACCGTTTCTCTACTTCTACTTGTAGCTTGAGGGGCCTGTCTTACAAGCATATTGTCGCTTGGCGCGCAATATTTCGCATACGCCCCAATCGGAATACCACGCATAAGGCTGCGGTTTCACTAAGAAAATTCGCACGACGTCGCTTCGACACTGAAGTGCCTACGTTGGTATGTTGTGGTTTCGGTAAGACACTTACAAGGCCAGTATGCAGCTCTCAAGAAAAGCAAAACCTCCATATAAAATGACTTACAAGAAATGGCTAAGAAATTTTCTTGTGTCAAATTTCCTTAAGGCAGTACGCATTTCTTAAGAAATTTGCTACGCTCTTACCGAAACCGCGGCCTAAGTTAGTACGAAAATTTTACTTTTGAACAAAAAAACTTATTTCATATCATAAATTTTAAACTTAATTTCTTTAGTCTTTTGAAGTGTTTTCTAACTGAACTTACTAAATATGTATGTGCTTCTACTATGTATATTTATTCAACACTTAATTAAAGTGGGGAACCATTGAGACAGGGTAACCGAAAATAATTTTTTTTTCTCCGACGTGGTATTGTATTTGGCGGATACGAGGTATTACGCGCCAAGCGGCGATATAATCGTTTCAGTTGTCAAACGGTTTTTTATGGTAGAAATACAACACGTCTTATATATGAATGCATGTACATACATACATAGTTGTGTGCAGCTGCAGTTCTAGTGATGTGTTGCATATAAACACACTTCATTTATTCACTTTACATTAATTCTCCTCCTTTAAATTTCAATTTGTTGACAGCATTTTGCATATCACTTTCAACTTTTTATTAATTTGAGAGATTACATTTCACTTAGGTTTTCATTTTACTTCATTCCACTTCGTTTCACTTCACTTCACTTCACTTCATCTCATCTCATTTGTTTTCTTCTCATTTCACTTTCATTTCATTTCATTGCTTTCCATTTCGTTTCACTTAATTTTTTTCATTTTATCTAATTTAATTTAGTTTTGTTTTATTTTGTGTATTTCACTTTATTAAATTTTTTGTCTCTTTATTTTTTATCTTTTTTGTTATATTTTTAGTTTTCTATTTACTTTTTATAATTTTTTATGTAGTTTTTTTTTAGTTTTATTTTTGTAAGTTTTTTTTTGTTTGCAAACTTTCTATCTTTCTATCTTTTTATTTCACTTAATTTTTTTTTTGTTATTTTTTTATTTTTATTTTATTTTTAAATTTTTTGATATTTTCATTTTCATTTTTGTTTATTTTATTTTTTAATTTTATTTGTTTATTTTACTTTTTATTTTATATTTTATATTACTAAATACATATGTATATGACCTTATTCATAGAAAAGAAAGTCGGTTTAAAAAGCTCTATAAATTGACGTTTTCATATATTTTTCAATTTATAAACCTTTTTCAAAGCTACTTTATTTTTTATGAATAAGGCTAATAGTTTGTATTTTTTCATTCTATTTCCAGTGAAATCACACCACCATGTAAACACATCACATCACACCATTCACTTATATGAATTCACCTCAGAATAAATTTCATGCTCTCCCTTTTATTTTCACCACATTTCCTTCATTTCTCATCGCCAACATTGACTTCCCCTCAATTTTACTACACTTACAACTAGTACCTTAAACGCTATTCACTCACCTGCATTCTCTTTCGTCCGATCGTACTCGATCACCTTCACGAATAACGGCGGATCTACATCATGCTGTCGTATATGCCGATCAACCACATTTTTCATGTAATGCAAGTACCCACAGGATTCACACTGATACAATTTCGGTCCATGAAAACGTAAGTGATTTAGAATCCGTTCAATCGACAAGTTACGCTTACAGATCTCTTCCTTGCAATGCGGGCAATTATAATTCAAAATATCACCGTGCAACGCATTCAAATGCGATCGGAAAATATCATCCGATATTGTCAAATATTGACAATTGCTAACACCGCAGGTATAACGTTTCGTATCCGGTATATATGCGTAAAGTACTTTGCCCTTAACGCCAATGGTTGGCGCGTTGTTACCATCATTAGCAGTGCTTGTCGCATTTCCGGTTGAGCTGCTGCCCACCACCAAAGAAGATGATGCCAGATTTGTCATTCTATCGAAATGTTTCTCGTTCGACTTCAAGCATGGTACCGGATTGATTGGATCAACCAAATTGGTCAATTGCTGTGGACCACAATTGCTGTCGTCGGTGTGCATTTGCAAATGACGCATTAAATTCGTGCGTACCTTTGTTTTATATGGGCAAACGGCACAATTTAGTATTTTATCAAATATCGGTGTTAGCGGCAATAAGCCGATTTCGCTCGGTTTGAAATGTGTGCGCGAACTGGATTTCTTGCGTTGCCATTCGACAATCAGTTTCTCACGAAACTGTTGAATCTCATATTGACTTAGAGTTGTTGTGAATATCACATAGTATGAATTGCTTGAACTTTGTTTATCTGTCGCTTTAAAAGGCAATAGAGTGGGACGTAATTTCTTACAACGCCAATGTTTGTCCTCAAAATGTTTTTGCATTTGTTCAATGTTAATGGCGGTATTTGTGCACATATAACAGAAATATCTGTGTATACCGTGTGATTTTATATGCGTCTTGATCTTTTGTGGCTTATTAAAGGTACACTTACAATGTGGGCACTTGTAGGTGTGGGCATTAATATTTATCTGGCCCAGGGTGGATAGATGATAAACGACATGTGAATAATAGCTCGCTTCGGTTAGTTTTGTCTTGCAATCCTCAATGGTGCAGCGGAAAAGTTTCGAGTCTGCAACGGTGAGAGGATTATCATTAATTTAATCCGAAGTGATGGTGGAGTTTTAAGGAGAGAAATGTTAATGTTTTAAACGAACTACGCCATCTAGTATTTTTCTATTACTAGGCAACAGACACAGAACGATTATGGCGTAAGGTAGGGCCAGAACATAAAAAGTCGCAATCACGTAATCACAATGGCCTAAAGAATAGATGACTCAGAATATACACATGCAGATTTGTCTGTACTAGATGTCCATAATGAGCCTATGTACATATGTATGTGACTAGGGAATCCAATCCCGCATAAAAATCGCAATCCCGCAAGCTTCCTCTAAACAGTTATATTCAAAATTGATATATATAAAAAAAAGACGATTTGATTTAGAAAATCTACGTTATTACTTTTAATTAGGTTGAGTTTTTTGATAATATTTCCGAAGGAATGATAAATTCTTTAAGGTTTCATCTATTAAATTTGACCTTATTTTATTGATTTTGGTGATTATGTATAGTTTCTAGGTATATGGTCAAAATCGCTATATCCCAATGGGAAAATAGGTAAGCACCTTACGAGGTAAGTCATGTTTTCATTCAGTTTTTAATACTAAAATTGTCATCATGACTAGTAAAGCACAAAATGAACACCTCTGACGACGCATTACGTTATAAGTTGCAAACTAACGTGCAGTGAAGTTAATTCCCTGCTTCATCACGTCAGGATTGGCTTCTAACTTTAAAACACATTGCGAAACTCAATGAATTCATCCAAGAGGCCTACTGAAGTACGTCCTATAAAAGCCGTTCTGGAAGGCCTTCTATGCGTAGCGAAAGAAGAAGCCTTTCAATTGATGACAGTCCATACAAAAAAAAAAAGGAGAAGGGAATGTAGAGTGGAAGACCTTTTGACTCTAAGGAGGACCTTTCGGAAGTGCTTTTAACTCCTTAAATTATCTACTGGGTTGTAAAATGATGTATGTATATTTAATATAGCCATGCACGACGAACATTTTGGCGAGCTTTCACCGCACGCAATCGTCTTTTTCATTTTTTTTCTGTAGTCCCGCAAATCCGATGGATCCCGCATTTGTAATCCCTCATTTCTGATACCGCGAAAATGTCGCGTGATCCCGCATTTGCGGGATTGGACTCCCTATATGTGAATAATTTGTGACTCTAAAACTGGATTTACATGAGACGATTTTCTAGGCGATTCAACATAGCTCCAGAAAAATCGCTCGTGTAAGTGATTCAAAAATCGCTTGCCTCAAAGTAGACATTTGCATGCGATTATCGCCTGTCAAAAAATCACCCCATGTAAAGGCAGCTTAAAGGTTGGTGGGCAAGGAGAAGATCCGCTTGCCATGATGTTCGCTTACAAAGATTACAACGAAATATGTTTGAACAACGTGTCGCATAGGTGTATACCGAACTTATATGCAACCAAGTATGCATACAAGTCTGATTGTATATATTATCCTTGAGCCTCAGCTACTTTGGAGAAAGTTTTTTTTTGCAAAATTTTCCTTTATAGGAATGGATAGATAGAAGAAAATTTCTTTTCCATTTCTTTTACAAAATTTTATATGACTTTCGATTTTGTTCAGGCCTGAATGATATACCTTCAATTTTTCGCTTATTGGAGGCAATAGATGGGGATCGGCCTAAGCTTTCTAACAAAAAGCTTAAGTCAAATGTATTATCGCGCCTTCATTATTGAGCCGCAGCGGTGTGCCCATTCCGAGCCTACTACTGTTCCCATAAGTGTCGAAGGCGGTTAAAGAATTTTTCTTGAGCAATTGTTCGTGGCTGCTCTCGGCGGAAAGGATTGGTAGGAAAGGTCTAACAGCTGTAAAGCCTCTAAGTCTTGGTATTATTGCGAGTCAAAGCTATCGGTTCGTGTCACACGAAAGGATGTACTATAGAAAATCGACTCGCTGTGGTAATTCTACTCCCAAGCCTCAGACTGCGAGCAATTAAATGGCTACGAGAGGTATGATGCCCCGGATTAGTTGTGAAGGACGGGCACACTTGTAAAAGGTGCGCGCACGTTATCAGATGATAAAATATATATTGATACGAAATAGGGCGTATAAAAATCTAGCTTTAAGTAGAATTTCTCAACTAAATTGCGTATATAAAATAATACTAATGATATTTACCTGGCACACCAGTTGCTGAAACAATGTCCTTAAGTGCAGTTTCCCATGTTTCTTGAGTGAAAGTCTCTTTCTTCCCCCAGCGCTGGTAGTTGCTCGCCCCAGTACTGGTAGTTGCGTTTTCACTCGCACCCTGTTGACTACCATTGCTATCCGGGTTACGCAGTATGTCCCTTATCGTTCCTGTATCTGAAGCGCTTCTCATCAACATACCATGCTTTTGATCGGTATGCTGCATAAATCCATCCACATCTTCAGCTAAAAATGAGCATTGCGAGCAACGCAGATACTCACGTTGGGCGCTGAAGTTTTGACGGTCATGGAATTGCAAATGATCGCCCATGGCCAGTGGTAAGCGCGTCTGATATTTACAGCCATTTGCCATGCACTTAAATTGTGGTGCCGTTGGTACAACAACTGATGAGGTGCTCGTGCTGCTACCCGAATCCGAACGACTTATACGTGCTGAAGGATTCGCTGCAATTGAGATATTAAAACCCAAACGTCCTTCTTCATATTGAGCCGAAACTGTTTGGGTTATAAGGTAACTGCCAGTAGTTGCTTGTCCAACAGGCACAGTTTCAGCGACTACTTGCGGTTCCGGCGAGTCACTTGTGACCGAGTTTCTATCAGCACCGCTATCACGCTCGGAACGCCTGTTCCTGGCAAGTATGCGCGATACTTCCAAAGACTCGGAAGCCGAACGTTCCAGCTCGGCGCGTTCCTCAGCTATGTGTTGAGCCCAAAGGGAGCCTGTGTTATTTGTTGGTGATGCGTTGGAGCGGGAATTTAAGCTGCAAACATTTGATATGACTGGCAGCTGTACGCTAGGTGTGGTTGGTGGAGGGGCGTTGTTTTCCTTCAAGCTAACCACACTGGCTATTTGTAGTTGGCATGGCGGTGTTGAAGCTTGAGCTTCCACTGTAGCAGAAGGGATTTCCTTACTAGGCGAACGACCATCTTGGGCGCCAATATTTTGAAAGTGTCTATTCTCAATTGGTTTCTCTACTGCTGGCGGTTGTATTTGGTTTAGGAATGAAGTTGAGATCGCCGGTGAAGGCGATCTTTCTATGGTTGTCAATTCGACCTGCTGCGCGTTTTCATCGAATACAGTTACTGGCTTGGAACCTTGCGCCGAAGTGGGTGTCGGCGTTGTCGATAGACAATCGCCCGTCAAGCGTCTAATCTTAATACGCGGTCTATCATCATCAAGTCCTGGCGAATTAGACTTGGATGGCTGTTTTAACTCTTCTACTGCAGGTAGAGGAGTGAGGATCGGTGACGCTAAATGCTTCGTACGCATGTGATTCAATTCGACGGAAAGCGGGAACTTATTTCCCAAACCAGCATCGCCTTCAACTTGTGCTTTGCAACTGTGACAATAGCCATTCCAAGTGCTCTGCTTGTGTTCACAACTGAAATGGGTTTCAAGGCCAATTGCCTCACTCGAATAGAGAAATGTGCAATTCTCGGAAAGACAGTAAAATTTGAAAGTATTATCATCGATGGATTTCGAATAGCCGATATTTTCTATGCGGTGTATTGATGTCAAAGCCATCAGCGGACCGATCTCATTGGCGGCTGCAGTAGTGGCCACTATCCTACTTTGTTCTTGCTGTTGTTCGTTTACAAAGTCCAATGCCTCCTGCATATCCGCTTGTTGACTATCGTTATCTAAATGCATGGGCGTAGCATTTGCCTCCCAATTGTCTGACATGTAATCGGAATTTAGTATGGACGAAACATCACGGAGGTCCTGCAACGATTCCATGGGTGTTAACTCTGGTACCAACTCTATTGGATCATTCAGCGGTGAGTCGGGCAATAAGTCAGCCAAATTGGTAATAAGTGGACGAAAGCCGAGGTTAGGTTCATCACTAAGCGGTGGCACATGTGCCAAAATCGTTGGCCCGCTTCTCAGCTCTACATTGGAAATATGAACTGGAGCTGGAGTTGGAGTTGCAGGCGTAACTGGAGCTGGAGTTGGAGTTGCAGGCGGAGCTGGAGTTGGAGTTGCAGGTGTAACTGGCGCCGGAGTTGAAGGTAGAGGTGCGGCTGTAGGTTGAGCCGCTACCTCTACATTGTTATTGCTCACATTTACTACGACGTTGTGGGTAGCGTTCTCTTTACTTGCCGCCTTACTAGGTTCCCCATCCTTCCTTTCTTCCGTCGGCTTCCTTTTGCTACCAATGGTGATTGATAAACTTCTCTTTAATTTCGTATTCGTCGCGTATAGCCGATTTAACTTATGCAACACATTCTTCTTGCTAGATTTACTGTTTTTACTGTTGATGGCGCTTGACGCAGTCGAAACCACAGACGACGACGTGCTCGGTGCAGACTCGGTTATTTCAATATCTTCCCAGTTATCATCGTCATCTTCAGCTGGTGAATCGACAGCGGTTTCAATCGCAGAAGAAGTTACTACATCTGTAACTCGCTTTTCAGTGGCCAGGCAGACGCTTCCCGTATTGGTAGAGAAGGCTGTTTCCGTTGAGGGATTTAACTCTGGCCGTACCGTGGACTTTTCGGTACATAAAGGATCTACAGTAGCAGTGTTAGTGGTTGTACAACTTTTGTTTTGAGTCTGTGGTGCATTCGCAACATGAAGGATGGTAGGCGCTTCGACACGTGGTGCTGCTGTCTGTGCTAGCGGGGACGTTACGACATTTAGCGTGCTTTTTGTTGTGCTGGCTGTGGTCGGTGTGATGCGAGGCACTGCTGGTTTGGGGCTGCTGTTGGTGTTCGCCATGGATACTTTCCCGCTTTTTATACTTTTGAATCTCTGGCTTAAGCGTTCTGCCATCGATATGCTGCCACCAGCTACGCCGCCGACAGCAGATGCAACGCCATCAATTCCAGTTACCGGCTGTTCATGTGATATAGTAAACAAGCTTTGCGCGAAATTATTCATAGTGGGTGACTCATTTGTCTCGCGTGTGGGCACAAATACATTGGAGTTCAAAGCCTTCTCGACAGCTGACTTCTTTACATCGGAGTTCTGCTTGCACTGCACACTTTTTGCGATTGGTAAGTCGTCACTATCAATGCTTTCGTTATCACTTTTCGGGGAGTTTGGCTCCTCCAATGCAGCGTTACTTTCCTCGTCCTCTTCGTTGGTCTCCTCCTGAGTTTTGGCTTCTTCGATGTCCTCTCTGTCTAAACCTTCATTCAAAATTTTTGTTTCCAACTCGATTGCTTTCAAAGCGTCCACATTTTCCACGTCTCTGATATCGAACAAATCAATTGTGTAGCCGAGTTTAGCGATTTTCGATTTGGCCTTACCATGCTGATTGATATAGTGATCGTCTAGATTCTGTCTGTTTAGCTGTATGTAATTACATAGGTGACAGACATGTCCTGTCAACACTGGACCGTGTGGCATCGAGTTCTTACGCACTACAGTCGCGCCAACGCACACTGTCTTCGTATGAGTGTCTAGCTGGTTTGCTTTGGATGAAGGTCGATGACAATCACTACATTCAAAGAGGTATTCGCCTGTATGCGTTATGAAATGCTCTGTCCAGCTGCTCTGTACCGTGCGATTGTGCTGCAGGCAAAAGGGGCAACGATATGACCAGTACATGAATTTCTTATGGTTTACACCGAAGAAGGGTTTAGACATTTTTCCCGCCTTCATTTTTTCCAAAATCTCAGGCGAAAGTCGCGATGCATAGTATTCGCCGTGGTTGCCCTTGTAATGTGTAGCTGGAAAATTGATTTTCGTATCACATATCACACACCATTTAGTCCACTTCGATTGCGAATGCCATTCTTTATTGGTATTCTTTAAAGGAGCAGACTTAGAGGCGGAGTCGTTAGCATTCTTTAAAGGAGCAGACTTAGAGGCGGAGTCGTTAGCATTCTCCAAGGCATGGTCGCTTTCGGCAACAACTTCCTCGTCATCGGATAACAAGGCCTCTTTCGGTTTCTTACTTTTCGGTCCTGGTTTGGATTGCTTCGCTTTAACGTCTACCTTGACCTTCTTAGCGGCTGGCTCCTCAGACGGCTCATCTGAAGAATCGTCTTCTACTTCCGATTGTTTTATCGGCGTATGGGGTTTTAGTACAGGCATTTTTCGCGGTGGTGTTTTATCAGTTTTCGAAATGCTATTCACTTCACTCTCAAGTTCATCTGCGCTGTCATTCGCTTCCACATTATTTCCTTTTCTGTTCCTCTTTGACCGCCTTTGAAAATCATTGACATTCAATTGCTTCAACACAACCTTGGCTTTACGTATGCGCGGTATTGCAGGCATTACTACCGGCGTGTCGTTCACTTCAGCAGCCACTGCAGTTTGACTCGGTTTTTCAGTAACATCCTTTGCATCATCAACTTTATCCGCCTGCTCTGCGGCTGCAACCAGCGTGCACATGCGACGCCCAGTGGCCGTTAGAACACCTTGACTTATAAACATGGTGCGTATGTCCTCGTTTAGACGATCCAGCTCATTCTTATACTTTCTTTTGGCTTTTGGCGGTTTTGCTACATTTATGGCATCACTTTCGCCTTCCTTCTTGTCTAAGACATCTTCCGGTTTCTGCAAGTCTTCACATGCTGATGCAACACTTTCATTTTCACCGGCCTCGTCCTCGTGAGCTTCTTCAAGCTGTGCCGAATTTTTCTCTGCCTGTGTTTCTACAATCTCTTTTACGAATTTCAGGTTGTCTTCGCTGAGAATTTGCGACAATAAACTGAAAATTTGTGCTTTATCCTTTTTTGGGTTTAGTATGTCCTGTACGAAGCTTTCCAGCAAGTGTCGTTTTTGTGCATCTTCGTCCATTAGCACGTCAATTCTACTAGGCTTTGCTGACTTTCCAACTGCTTTCGCGGCTGGCGATGGTTTAGCGGTATCTGCTTCTTCTAAGGGTTGTGCGTTCGCAGCCACATTTGATTTCCTTCCTGTAGCGCATTTATTAGGTTTTTCTTCATCAGCCAGTTTTTCCTGTTTTATTGTTTTCGCGGTGACGGAGCGCTTTTTCTTTTCAGTTTCTTCGGCCTCCACCTGCTCAGTAATCTCTACATCCTCTGTCACCTGGTCACTACCGGTTTCGTTAGTTTCCGTCTTCACTCTACTCTTGGGGCCTTTCTTTCCTCCTTTGGGTGGCGTTTTCTTTACCACTGGTGACGCTTTCTCGCTGGGCGGTTTCAACGGCTCGCTACGTCGTTTGTGTTGGAAAACTTCCAAAGTACGTTGCACTTCATTAAAGTTTACGTTAGTGCGTGTGCGACGCTTGCCGGAAATTATATTCTGTGTTGAAACCTTGCAGTTATCGTCGGTTCTCTGGAACATTTCCGCCAGACACTTGTTCTTTTTAGGCAGCATAGCGTCAATTTCCTTCCGGCGTTCCTCCTCTTTTGCGCCTTGTATATCTTCATACACCAACGACTTGAAGGGAAAGATCTTATCTTTATCCACTTCCGGTAGACTACCGCGCACAACCATTGTGTTGCGTCGTCTCAAAATACGCGCTGGTATTGTAGCACTGCCGAGGTTATCTGAAAATAATGATGGAGTGGTTGAAGGAGATTCACCCTCGCCTTTGTCAGGCTTGCTCTCTTCCTTCGTTTCATTGTCTGCAACTGGTTTCTGTGGCTTACTCTTGCCAGACTCTTGGTTTGCAGTGACAGCCTCAACAGAGATTTCAGCTTCAATTGGCTTTTGAGTTATGTTTACTTCCTTCGGCTCATCGGAGATACTTGCTGGCGCTTTGGAGGGTGTAAAATTGGACAGAGCGGTTTCTGCAACCACACCTAAGTCTGCGCCACATGCTGGTTGGCTTGCTCCGATATTATCCTTCCCAATTTTAGTGCCGAGTTCCTGTTTGGAATTCGCTGAGGCTACTTGCGTCACCTCAGCGTTCACCGGTGCAACACTCACTTTAGTTTCTTGCATTTTATTTACGGTTTTCGTTTTAACCTTCTCGCTAACTTTTTTGTTCGTTTCTTTATCCTTTTTGATTGCTTCTTTGTTTAGGTTTATTTTATCGGTATTCTTTTCGTTTACCTCATTCTGTTTGGTTACATCTTTCTTTTGGACTTCTGCCTTTTCATCCTTCTTTTCGCTAACTTCTTTCTTTTCGCTTCTATCCTTCTTTTCGCTTACATCCTTCTTTTCGTTTGCTTCCTTCTTTTCTTTGACTTCATCCATGTCCTTCTTTAGCGCTGGATTTTTCACAAACGCGATCTTACCACCTTGCACTGTCGCCTGTTTTTCAGCTGTCTTATTTTTTTTCACAGTGTCCACAATATTCTGCTCTTTTTCTTTCTTTTGTTGTTTTTGTTCAGATACTTCCACTTCGCTTTTGTTTTCTTTAGCTTCTTCTTTCTTCTCAACAGTTTTTGGTTTAGCTTCGCTGTTGTCGACTGGTTTTTCGACAGTCTTCTTTGGTATTTTAAAGCTAGTTTTCGCTTTGGGAAACTCACAGGTGCTAAAGTCGGTGCTTCGATACAATTTATCCAACGTAGATGCGGCTGGTGGCTGTTCGGAAAGCTTGGCTAATACACTGCTATCCACCTCAGCCACTTCGCCAATATCTTTGCTGTTTTCAGCAGTCTTTGCCGCCTCTGCAGCTGCTCTTCTCGCTGCCTCTTCCGCGGCAGCGCGCGCTTTTGCTTGCTTATATTCCACATATGTCCGCGGTTCACTCTGTTTTTGCTTTTTCGATTCGAAATACTTGCTGCGTTCGGTTTTATCATTGAGCAATGCGCTAAATTTACTATGATTAGGATTATGAGGCGGTACTCCTGCGGCAGAGATTTGGTGAAGGTGCTGATTTGTGGCTAGCCGCGGCGGCATAGGATGCCCGACATTTGGGCGTTCAAAAGGTGGTGTTGGCAACAAGTGTGGATTGGCTGCCCGAAAACCACTATTCACAGGTGCATCTTTTCCCTTCACGTATTCATTAAAGGACCGATTAATTGGATTTTGTGGAATGTGCAATGGCACTGGCGGCGGTATAATTTTTGGTACATTTACAACCGGCGGCGTTTCTGGATCTGAGTCCCAGTTTTCTTCGCTGCTGTAGCCACTTTTACTTCTCTGCGTCGACGTGGGCTTATTTTCTCGTGGTGCAAACTCAATAGGGGGTTGAGAACTGCCATAGGCTTTCGGTGAAACAGTCACAGGAAAGTCTCTTCTCGAATATATTCCCACTTGTGTTGGATTGATTAGTATATTATTTGTCAGACGTTGCCTTGGATCCATTGGCCCGCTGGGATAATTTGGACTGAGTGAGGCGCGCGGATCTTTCACACCAATATCCAGTATGCTGGGTATTTGATATATTCGCCCAGGTGGCTTGGTCACTGTGGCACTAACTTTTGAATTGGTTTGCGCTTGCGGTGAAGTCATATTATGCGGTGATACTTGTGGTTGTTGATAGAGGCCTGTGTTTGCGCCAGCAGCTGTAGGCTTCCTTAATCTGGGATCCTGGGGTAACTGAGCATTAAAAGAATTTGACGCACTTGGTGGAGTTGACTTATTTGTAGCACCGACAAAACGATTTGGATTCAAGCGCGGATCTGCTGGCGGGGTAGCGTGCAAGTCACTATTATTTTGATAAGTGCTTCGCTCCGCGCGCGGATGTGGTTTATATTTTAAAGCTACGCGTTCGTTGGGCAGAGAACTTTCCATATCTTTCGGTTTTGTTGTTGTAACTGGTGGCTTCAACATATCCGGACTGTCTCGCCGCTGTGGTGAGCCTTTTGTAACAATGGCGAACTTTTTACGTATTTTGTCGAGATTTGACGCTTCACTTGGTGATATTTCAGTGGCTGAACTCATGGTGTTATTCGGCGACTTCGCCGGACGACGTGTACCTATTCCGGCAATACTGGGAATACTCTTATCATTCGCATTTCCTTCACTTTCACTCAGCAAGTCTGAGATATCACTAGCTGACAATGGCGGGCTTTTCAATACCTCCGGTATGGTAGGCACTTTGACGGGTATGGAAATGGGTGCAGATCTACCGGGTACCGTCTTAGGTGGGTCCGGATTACGTACTCGCGAAAACATATCATTCGATTTCGGCAAGTGCTTCTTAAAATTGAATATCGTATCATGGTATCTATCTTCCAGCCTCGATATTGGTGGCGAGTCGGGTGTTAAAGATTTTGCGGAATGACTTGTGTTAAATGACGGTCTTTTATTGACCTCGAAATCATCCCAACATTCTTCGGGTGAATAGATTTCATGGGCGAAAGCATTCGATGCGCGAGGATCACGATTTCGCGACGACTCTACATGGTTCTTATCACGATTTATGGCGTTTATAGTTGGAGGTACCACATCTTTTGAGCTCTCCATGCCAGCACTGCGTCTATTAAATATTTTTGAAGAATCACTAGAACGATCTCGCTCGCTTGAACGAGCAACCGATCGATTGAGATTTGACTGTTGTTGTTGTGTGTGATGTTCACGCGATTGATGGCTGCTTTCATGATGTTCATGGCGCTGTTGGTGATGATAATGATGGTGGTGGTGTTTCTGTTGTCGCTCCTGTTTATGTCTATCTCTTGACAATTTTTCACCCTCCATGGGTGATTTCCGCCGTTCTGTGGGTATTTCCACAGGTGGTACTTCCTCCAGAGGTTGTGGTGGTGGACTCTCTGGTCCTGTTATATCTACTACATCAACACTAGACACTTTATCTGTTTTACTTGGCACTTCTGTTTCTGACATTGTTGTTGTGTTATTTATGTTGGAAGTATGACTTGTTGGTTTGGAAGTTTCAGTTTCACCCTGCAAAAAGGGTATCTACTCATTGTTTGGGCATATTTTTGATAGTATTTTTGGGTTTGTGTTTTTATTTTTTTCAATGCAACGCAAACATTTTAAAGCAAATAACAAGAAGCAAGAAGAATGAAAGGAAATTGTCAAAAATAACGAATTGAAAAGTAAAGACAAGTTATATTATAGGCAAACATAGGTAAAATTATAAGACTTAGCTTATTTATGTTGTACTAAAACTAAACTAAAAAGAACGCTAAAAGGAGAAAACTCGCTAAAACATAATTGCACTTGACGCAGCCTTTCAATGTCCTCCTCGCTATAGCACCAGATTCAAAACGTCGTAGGGCAGAGACCCGCCCTTTCTAAAAACTCGTTTTGTACCGAATGGCTCAGAGAGGGTCTTACCAATTCTTACAGCGTTGTTGCTATTGCTTAACGTAATTTTACGTTAGTTACATGGGGATGCCAAATTCAAAAATCCCGATGTACAGACGGCTCCTTTTCGTGCTACTTGGAAATCCCAAAGAGTATCGATCTCTCGCAGATCTCTACAATCATTTGACGTACATATGACGAAAACCTGCTATATAATGGATTCGTCAAGTTTAAACCTACACTGTTAAGACTCAAACAGTTCGTAGACGGTTAGAGTTAGCCTTTCGCATAATATGCTCAATAAGACATTATATGCAAAGTTTAATAGGCGGATTCCACGGTAGTTGGCGGATATGGCAGGGTCGCCTTTTCTGTGGATTGGGCAGAGCACACTTTCAAAGCCTGATAATGGCCACTTAACTTAACGGAACTTAGAACTTAGAGAATCCAAATGAAACAGATCTCGACGTGGCATTAAGTTACGTTAAGTTTCGGCTGTTCAATTATAGTTAACATCCATCTAGGAGTATTTTTAAGTGAGATCCTGTAAGTTACGTTAAATTGCCATAATCACACCATAAGACCAGTCGTCAGGTAATCGTTCATGCGGCGATTTGCTGCATAAGAGTTGATGCATACACCTTATCAACTACTCGCCTCCGCACAGTGTGTATTAAAAAAATGGAAACAAGTAATTTTTAAGCAAAAAACAAACCGACTTCAATGCTCATTTAAAAATTTAAGATTATCGTTAATTTCTTCACGATCCAATTATTGGATGTAAACAAAATTGGTATGGGACCACCCTTGAGGTACCACCTTTCCGATGAAAAAACAATTATCAAAATCGGTTAACGTGGTCCAAAGCTATGCGGTAACATATGTACATAAAAAAAAAAATATTTCGACGAACTGATAACCTCCTCCTTTTTGTGAATATCTCGAGAACAAGAAGAGGCAGCGAAATAGTTGTAGCGGTATTTTACAGATTTTGAGATGGAGAATTCAGGAAATGTAGTCTCGTTGGATAGGAAAATTACCTTGACCTGTTATTGTGACCTTCAAATATACGTTTTAAAATTTTCCTTTTTTCACCTGAACCCAGTTTGCAATGAACTTTTTAAAAGTTACAAAAACACGGCTTTGACCCATAGAAGGCAAGAAATTTCCGCCAAAATACTTTTTGCTTAGAAAATTTAGCTAATTTCACCACTCACGACACCAGCATGCTGGTACAACCATAAAATTTTCATATAGTTTTTGAAGTCGCACCAGCAGCTGGTACAATCGCACCACAAGAACATACACGGTCAATCGATTTGATGGGCCATTTAACAAATAAAGCATATTAAGGGTCGTAAACTTATCTATTTTAAACTATAGTAGTATAAAAACGTAAGGAACATACAATACATATATGTATATATATCAGTCTTTCTTAGTTTAAAAATTCATCTCTTATATAGATGAAAAAAATATGAGATCAAATTAAGCATATACAATTTTTTCATGCCAAGTATGAATAAATTCTCCAAAGGGCTAAAAAAAGGGCTAGGGGCAATTTTAAATTTATGTGGTCAAAAAAAGTATGTGGTAGCTAAATCTAGCCACCAAAGGGCTAAAACGGCAACACTAATCCTCAGTAGCGCTTCAAAATAAATTTGAAGTGGATTATGTATTTTACGCTGCGGTGGTTATGCCCCTTTGTTGACGATTTTTACTGAACATTTATGATGAAGTACTAAAACTTTATTTTAAAGCTACATGGAAATTCAAAAACCGATTGGAACAATTTTTTAATGATTAGAAATTTATTATTTTAGAACGTTTAACTCAAACATATATCTCCATTTTTCACTGAGTAAAAATTTACTCACTATTCAGTTAAAAAGGGATAAACAACTATATTGACTCACTCAAAGTTGTAGTGATCTTTATATAATACTCTCAATGTTATTAATTTTAATTTTTTTTGCAAATTTTTTTTTTTTTATAAAAGTAGAGCTCAATTTCTAACGGAAAGTAAATCAATCCAAATTCCAAACTTTGTCAAAAATAAAAAAAAATTAACAAAGTTTTATTAGAATTGCAAGATTTTAGGTTAAAATTTCTAGAAATTATCTGCGTACCAAAATACGCATGTAAAGCTATTTTATTTAATTTATCGCTGCTTTTTTTCTCAAAATTTTAACGAAATTAAATGTAAACTAAAAATTCCCATTAATTTTCTTTTAACGTTCCGCCACTGTGATTTGTTTTGAAATCAAGTGTCACTTTATACATACGATTACTCGGTTTTCCTTTTCTTTTTTTATACATCTGTACTGTAATGCACTGACTGCACTTGTAGATACTTCCAATTAGGGATGTTTCGAATGTCATATTTTTCACATTCGCGAATGCGAATTTTTCGGAATGCGAATGCGAATGTTAGGAATAACATCAAAAAAGCTATAATCAACTTAAGTCATCGTTATTATTACTTAAAAATTTGGTTAACTATTAGAGCATTGAACGAGTGCCTCGCCTATACCGCGTTTTAATCTAGTAGTCAAAAGTACAAAAGGGGCATATTATATTTCAAAAAAAGTTATTTTGCTGCCTTTTCTCCCATGAGACGATTTCTTATATAAGGCCGGCTGCACTGAACAATTGCTCACTTGGAACGCTGGCGGGTGGAGCGCTCAAATATTTGCGGGCCAGATCTGTCAATTTGTCGTATTTTAGTTCAGTTTTCCACCAATCGGGAGGATTTTCTAATTTTTTCTTTAAGATAGGCCTTCAACTCAGCTTTAATTTCACATTTTTTAATGTCTCCAGATTCTATAACCGAGCCTTCGCTTTCGCTGGAGGATTCTAAAATTATTTCTAGGTTGCTTATACGACTTTTAGCAGTACTTGTTGAAGGCCCATCAATTTGCTTGATAACCTACTTAACCGTTTAGCGTCTGAAGCTAAAAGCCGGTTATTTACCGCACACTTGTTAGACAGACTTAGAGCCATTTCAACATTATTAGAGTGGACTCTCTGCCCGGGGTTGCCACTGCCGAAAAAAATACTTACCATCCACTTGAGAAAAATCTACCAAATGTGGAAAGTATTTACGAACAACTTTTTTTAATTATCTTAATAAACACAACAGTTTCTCTCTATTTTTTTAGTTACTTCAATAAAAGGAACTTTTTATTTAACTAATCATATCATTGGCATATTCTCGGTTTCCTTCAACCAAAAGCAAAGTGATAAAACTTCATCATTTGAAGAAACTTCAACTGGAGTTATTATAGGCAAATAGTAGAGGGACTCAAAAAATCGCTTCGTGATTTCTTTTTAATATTAACAATGTTTTTCAAGTAAAAGTTTGTTTGCTATTTTTTGTATAAGAATATTGTTTGCGCTTTAACCAAACCCAAATTACTGTCTAAATTTCGAACATTTTACTCTGAATTTTTTGATCATTTTTGGTTATGCAGTTCTATAGTCCAGGGAATTTAAGTATAACCAACAGTATGCAGCTAAAAATTGCCGTTGATATATTTAATTTTTTTGCCGCCGGTCTTTTGCGTTTTTTTTTTTTTTTTTTTTTTTTTTTTTTCCGCCGTTTTTTTTTTTTTTTTTTTTTTTTTGTTTTCATTTAACATCTGCCATTTATAAAACCTGCGTTGATTTTTTCTTTTCAATTTTTTTGACAACAATCATAGTGCGTAATTACATACCTGTCCACTTTTTTTCTTTTTATTTAAAGAGTATTTTAAAATATTTAGTCCATTAAGAGCTGCTCAGGATTCCACTAAATTGAGTTTTTAATGGAGCACGATATGTTCGCCTTTAAACGATATACATACATACATGTTGTTACCTTAATTCACAAATTCCCTAACCAACACTTTTTTGCAAACTGCGTTTTTCACAGATTTTGGTAGGATATATTAAACTACACCTTCAATAAAAATTTGTAAGTTAAATGTTCAATTTTAACAGTCTGAAATACTTAAAAAATGATTGGTGATTAGTACCAAAACAATGAAGTTACATGCCAATTTTTAAAAAGCCCTACCTGTTTTTGATATATATTTTTTTAATGGTTTTTTGCTTATCCTGTAAAAATTAAAATTTGTTGGTTAGGGCCTTTGTGAATTAAGGTAACCATATGTATGTATATAAAAAGTGTGCATTAAAGCGTTCGAAAATTTATGCAATAAAGTAGACTATAATCTTGGTAAGAAATTCATAAAATAAACATATTCAGAAACGAAAAATAAAGCGCGCGAACGAAACGTTTAATTTGGTGTTAAAGAAATTACTTTAACAAAAATCTACCAAAATCAAAAAAAATTTACATTTTTACCAACCCAAATTTTTTCTACCAATTTTGGTAATAATTTACGAAAGTGGCAACCCTGCTCTCTGCCCATGTACACATTCGCATTCGCAAAACATTAGTATCATTTGATGCGAATGTCGAATACGAATGTGTAAAATGATGCGAATGCAAATATTCGCAACATCCCTGCTCCCAATATAGAAGTATTACATATATGGCCACACCATAACGCCATAGCCATAACTGAAGTGCGAGTAAGAACGTGTTGCCAGACGTTCAAAAAATAAAAAAATATTGTTCACAGCCAACGTTTTGGCATAAACGTAGAATATGAACTATTTAGCTATGCAAAAACCATAAATCTGAACTACATAACCGATTCAAAAACTAATGATGCCAAAATAAAGACAATTAATTTATCTTTCAGTTGATGTAAATTTCCTATTTTTTCATAAAATAAAATTTTTTAACAAAAACAAATTTATATTATTAAGAAAGTACTATTAAGTTAAATACCTTTACCTTGATGTACATATTTTATTATTATGATCTGCTTTTGAGTTTTAAGAATTTAGTGTTAATTTAGTGATAGTGAGAGAAGTTCTGCGCAAATGTCCTACGATATTACACATTTTGGCGCGTCTGGCAACACCGACATTGTAGACTACGAAAAATCAGCTGTTTATGGTTATGATATCTATAATATGGTTACGGTTATGGCTATGGCATTATGGGAACTATGTCACCACTAATTTAACCTTTAGGTAAAAAAATAAGAAAACTCAAGGAAGGTAATTTTAAATGTTTGATTGTATGAAAAATTACTTTGTTCTCAAAACCGACCTCCTTTTTTCTTTTTTAACAAAAAAAAAAAACTACATGCAATGACTTTGAAAAAAATGTCTGTGGATTTTTTGGTGCTTATGTATGAACATGGAAATGGATTCCTTGCTGCAAGAAGAGCCAAAATATATGTGCGCAAAACTTTTAAAAAGTTCATTGCATACTGGTTTCTGGTAAAAAAAAAAATAAAAGAAAATTTAAAACCTTCCATATTTGGAGGTAATTTTAATGACTACTTTTCCTGAATTCTCTATCTCAAAAGCTTTAAAATACTATTACACTTATTTCGCCATCTCATCTCGTTCTCGAGATATGTGCATGACTTTGTCCATTTTTTTCCAAAATAGAACACTGTGCGTCGTCAGCTTCAAATTTTTTCTGGTTTTCCGGTGGCGAAATTGGTATTCGTCCATCGTTTTGGACAGGCGGTGGAATATTGGTTCCGCCGTTCTTGACTGGGAACTTGCGTTTATCTTCTCCACTGGTTCACTGTTACCTTCTAATTAAGTATTGTCTTAATATCAGACAAAAAGTCGCCGTTTTTGTTCTTACTAGAATTCGCCCTGGTCTTCGGAAATTTTTCGAGCTTGATGTCTTCGCACTCACGCCTTTCAGACTCTATGGGCTGGTTTCTCCAACTCAACTTAACATAGTTAAGCCAATTTTCTTGACTTAGTCATGAATAAGCTGTGTAAAACGTAGGCTAACTTTTGACTTAAGTCCAAAAAGTGCCTAAACTAAGTTAAGTTGAGTTGGAGAAACTAGCCCTATATGTATGTATTTACACGCAATCTGCTATGTAAGCAGCTTTTCGGCATTAAGCTTTCTTTGCATTGCTGGATGTTTTGGTCCGCGGAGCATGCGTTCCGCTTAACACAACATGATCGATCTGGTTTCTCGTCTTTATAACTGCAAACAGACATGTAGCTTGACGATGTTCCTATGCCGGAACCTTTGCAGTGCTGAAGACTAAGTCCGCTATCGCATGTTGTGTCGTAGAGGTTGAATTTTTCGACGATTTTGGATCAAAGTTCACAAGAGTTCTGTGGCCGCCTCGTCCTTCCCTTTCACCGGGGCGTGGTCACAAATGAGCGAGATGCTGAGGAGTCTCGACTTGTTGTTGTTGCAATACTAGGCGCCTACACCGAATTTGCGCTCCTTTACGCGGTAGCTGTAGTAGGCGTCGCATGGTCGTATGCTTTTCCAATTCAATCGAATGTATCCATTGGAGGAAGATTAGGTTACATAAAAACTTACCTATGTTGTCTCAGAAATGTCACCCGTGGGCTTTGGGTATTTTATGAGGATTTAATCAGAAGACTTATAGAAGTTTATAAGCCATATATTCGATATTAATTAAAAACACATAGGCGAATATGTTTATGATTGCTAGCTGGACATTGAAAAAAATCACGCTAAGTGCAATTCTTAGCAGAAATTCGAAATTTGGAAAATTTCATATACATAGGTTCAAAATAATATTCCTACAAGTAAAAGCATGCACAGTTACATGCACCATGCTTCTGTATAAATTAAGACAAAAATTAACTTAATTAACGCCAGTAAAAATCAATTATACATAAATAAAGTAATAATAAATTTACGCAAATAAAACATAGCTTAGGGTAAAACTAATATATAGAAATTTTTCAACTTCAACATACCCTTTCCATTTTGCTGGCAAGCTTTAATAATAATCCTTCACATTTCATCAATGTCTCCATTTTTAATCTGAAAAGTGTATTTATAGGGAAAAATACGATATCTCATTTGTTTGCTTAACAACTGTGACAAATGTTTGTCTTATAGAGTTATTATTTTTTAATCTTTAGTTTTTTGCTCATTTTGGCTCAACGTACTTTTTCTTGTTGTCTTTCAGCAAATCGTGAAGCACTTCCATTTTTTTCAATTGCGCCATGCGCGGATTGTCATCATCTTGATCGGAACTGCTACGCAATTTCTCGATGACATTCCTGAGGAATGGCAGATATTTCTGCATTTCCATAAATTTAGTATCAAAATCCGTCATCTTTGCGTTTTATTTATAAAACGTATAACTAAGGTAATAAAATCATCTGACTGCAATGAAAATAAAAAAGCAAATGGGAACACGTTAAGCAGTTAGTTAAGGGTTTTAATTTTTTTTATGTTTATTTAGTGGAAGTAGCTAATTTAGGAACGAATTTCTGAGACGCCTTGTAAAGTTTGTTTTGGAGACAAACCGATTTCAGGGTTGTACCATCTTCAGAGTAATTTGTCAAAAACAAAAAAACGGAACGGAAATTCATTTCAAAATGTGTACGGTGGCGGAAAAAATAATGGCGCCAAATTTTAACAAGTTTTGGCTATTTTTCTTTCGTTTTTTTAAGGTTTTTTATTTTATTTTTTAAATATGAATAAAAGCTAAGCAATTGCTTTGTTTTTAATTTCAGACCTTTTACTTAAATTTGTTTGAATAAATCGAGTAAAAGGTCTGATGTTTGAAGAAAAAGCAATTGCTTAGTTTTTATTCTTAACATTATATGGAGATTTTTTTTTCCAAATTTTTATATGCATACTCTCCGTATTTGTGTTTTTTAGTCTAATAGCATTTAAGGCCGTAGGATAACGATAACCCGTGCCGACTTTAAGTTGAAGTTTTAGTTAATCTGGCTGGTTCTGCCATTCACTTCCGAGTGGATTTCAATCTGTTTGGTTTTAAATTCAAATTAGTAAGGGTTGAAATTCACTCGGGAGTGAATTGCAGAACCTGAGTAAATAACTTGAACTAATCGTTCATGAAAACTTTAGAAATGCGAAAAATTCCGTGTTTCCGATATTTGAACGCATTTCTAGTAAATCTGCATCTTCCAATTTTTAATAGGACGGCAGGATTTCTCCTCCCAAGGACATCCAAAAAATTAATTCAAGGAAAACAAAACGGGTTTATTTACGAGGTTTACGCAGGTAAGGGGGCATTTACGCGTATGTTTTAAGACAATTTGCTATTGTACATATTAGGGATGTTAATTCCGGGATCCCGGCCATTTCTAGGCGCCGAAAATCCCGGGATTCTTGGCAAATAGTATGTAATTTTTTTTTGCACTGATGGCAATAATAGACCATGGGCCAAATACAGTAAAATTGCGTTTTTAGTTTTTCACTCTGACGTCAGTAATTAAAAAATTATTACAAAATTCAGAGAATTGTGCTTAGAGAAGAAGTATGGGTATCAAATTAAAGAGGAAATCCTGTAGAATTTAATCAGATTCAATTTGTTCGTGCAGAACGACTGGTAAGTATTGAATATATCCTTTCAAACTTTTATCCTTGAAATTTCGCAATATTTGTTTTTGAAAAAATTATGTTAAGAACTTATATAGACTCGATAATATCCTCGAATCTCGTCCTTCTAACTTTATCTATTAAAAAATTACCTTATCGGTCTTGGTGAATCCAAAAAATTTTAATTTTTTTTAATTTAAAAAAAATTTCCTCTTCCATTTGGTACCCACATTTTTATTCTACATTGCATTGAATTTTTATAATAATTTTTATAACTTTTGGAATTAATCATAACTTTGAAATTACAAAATCCTTTAAAATAAATCCTGACGTCAGAGAGAAAAAAATAAAAACGCCACTTAAAAAAAAGTAGGTTTCAAACTCATTTATTTTATGGTAGGAGAGATAGAAGCAATTTTTTCGATTTAAGTTGTTGAAAAGTAATTATATCTAAATCCTGGGACTAATCACGGGATTGTGAGAACGACATCCCAAAAATCCCGGTATCATAAAAAGCGAAAAAAAAATAACATCCCTAGTACATATGTATATGGGAAAAGAACGCGAGTTGGTACAAACGTGGTAAAAATTAGTAAAGCCGCCAGTGAAACAAAACCACAGTTTTTGCTAAAAATTCTGATCCATAAGTTTAAAATTTTAAAGAAAGTTTGTTGAATATTCCAAATTTTTATACAAAGTTTGAATTTGGGCTACCATGGCTTTTGTTAAATAATGAGTTATACTATTGTTAAAAAAAATATTAAATGAAAAAAAAGGAAAATTGCCAAAACTTTGATACAACAAATAAGATAGTTTCATATATGGAATACATAGTATACACTTAGATCTCTTCTTATACGATTTTTTTATGCGGATTTTCGAACAATTTTTTTCGCTGTAGCGATTTTGCTTTTCTGAGTTCTTATTACTTCTTTCGGTGTGTAAGAGACAATGCTTCGGATAAAATCCTATTTATTAACCGACTTTACAAAGAGGAGGAAGGTTATCAATTCGTCGGAATATTTTTTTTGTATGTTACTGCATATTTTTGGACCACGCTAACCGATTTCTATAATTCTTTTTTTAAAGGAAAGGTGTTATCTCACATGAAGACATTAACGATAATCTTAAATTTTTATACGAGAAATGAAGTCGGTTTTTTTTTTGCTTAAAAATTTCTTGTTTCATTAATGTTTAGTTTTACATAAAAAAAAGTGTTGAAGTGAGGAAACAAATTGTTTTGTTTTGCTTAATATTGCCTCACTGGATTTTTTATGCGGTTTTTTAGAATTTTTACATGGAGTATCTGAATTTACATATGTGGTTTTTGAAAATGTTGGAATGCATCCTCTGTTTTGTATGAAAGTAAAGAGCTTTTTTAAGTGGATTTCATCTCCGTGTTCTATACCTCCATACCCTCTCTCGATCACAATGTGGAGTCAAAAAACTTTTCACCTTTCGTAAATTGTGACAGTTTCACGGCTGTTTCGTAATTGAAGAACCAAGATTTTGCAGTTTTACGCCACTTCCGAATAGCAGATGATTTTTATGAAGAAGCTTTATTCATGGCAGAAGTACACTCACTCGGAGGTTTGTTAGTGACGAGGGTCAACTGCTATTGCAACAACACTTGTTTGGATGTTGGTCGGACTAGAAATCGAACCTGGGTCCAATTGGGTGGCAGTGTTCATCTCTAATCACTCAGCCGCGGTAGCCGCTACTCAAAATTTAGCATCATCAAACTGTCTGAGAAAATAAGTATTTAAAACCGCAAGGAGGGGAGAAAAAGCTCGTTTAACCTGTTTTATTTTCTTTGTTTTTAATGGTAAGCCTGCGATAGTACCGCGTTAACTATATTAGATTGTCTGTACTTTAATTTGTTTTAAATATTTTTACAAAAAATTTCAAATGGCAGATTTTGAACAGAGTACTTTTTTTAACGAATTCAAAGTACAGTAAAATTAAAGTGTTTTGGAGTGCATGACTTTTTTTATGCCCATTCTAACAACTGAAATATATCAAAATTATTGCAAGCCAACTATGGCTCTTTCGAAGTATACTCACTTTATCGCTAACTCCAAGACAAGTCAAGAAAATAAAGAAAACGCCGCATTTCTAATTGCGTGGCCAGCCAAGAAACAAACACCGCAAAATAATTTGAATTTTTTTAATAACCAATCATCGTATCAGCAGGTGTTTGTTTGACAACAATGTTCATGGCCTACTCTATGAATAACGGTGCCTTTATTTTACAGTGTCCGTCTTAAACAAACTTGTACAGTGATTTTGGTTTTTCTAGCATGTCGTTTCTAATTATAAGGCCACCACTGAACATCTGAGCAACACGCTTTTCTGCTCATATTTCATACAAAAAATCTTTGCGTATTTTCATTTGATCACTATTATTTCTTTATTTATCAATCCGATTTCTTCAGTGGTAACTTGATTTTTTTTTGGAACAGAACAGGCTTCAGCACAGATGTAAAAATTTGGCACAGAACCTGTTATCTTTTAAACTTTTCTTCTGTTAAATTTTGATATTTTTTCCATTAAAAAATAAAAAAACTGTAATGATTAATTAATTTGTCAGATTTGTTAGTCCTATCGGAAAGTGATGTATATGTGGTTTATGCAGAATGTTATTAGCTTTCATTTGCTCTCATATTAAGATTCTTGGTTCGTAAGATATACGTGATTAAGTGGGGTCACTTTTTGTTTTAAGCTAAATAACGGTAAATTGCAAATATGTCGAAAACGTAACCATAGAAAAAAATTAACTCGATTTTCGGAATCACCGAGAAATTCTACATAGAAATTGGATAATGGCGTCTGAAGAACAAAAACCAAACTAAAATTTGTGATCAAATGTAATTTATTACTCTACTGATATGGAATAGTAATGTATAAGACATTTTGTGACAGTTTTGTGCACGTTTTAGCAGGTTTAGTAAATTTTTCAGGTCATTAATTTTGTTACAAGCATAGAAATGTCGGGTAACATAGTAAAAGTAGACTTGTCTGCATTTACCGTGTAAACAAAAAGTAGTATCGAAAAGTTTGATTTTCGGAAATAAAAACTGCTTTCGAAAGTCACTTTACATGCAAAGTGTAACTGCTCCTGCAATCACTTTTGGAAATTCTTGAGTTTGACAAACCTTTGAAAAGGACTTGCACTTGCCACGTCTAACAGCTATTTAAGGCAAAAATAAACCTCATAGGGTTAGTGGGCGGAGGGGGAGGGGGTGTGGGTCTTGATATGCAACCCACTAAAATAAAAGCACGGTTCACACTTCGTAAAAAGTCACACCTGACCACTCGAAACCTTCCAGCGATCCGTGAGGAACCATTGGAAAATGGTCCAAAATTAGCATTTTAACACCGGAAATGTAAACTCGATAAACAGTATTTTTGTGCAGAAAACCTTTCTATTGTCAAAGGTACTCAACATTTGCGCATATAACTTCGGCTACGCCACCTACAGTATATTTGCGTAAAACTCACTCCGAAATTTACAAAAAAAGAACACATTCTGACCGAATTTATTAATAAATTAGTGACCGAAAATTACAAAGCTAGGTTTTACGGTAAAGTGTAGACTCTTGACTACAAGTGTGTGTAAAATTGTTTGGATCGGGTCACCCATTCGGATGTAATAGCACGAAAACATTGGGCAAATAACTAAACCGTACCCAGTCAACAATTACACCAAAATGACGTCAAACACACAGCTGATTCTGTCAAATTTACAAAGAGCGGATTAGCGGTATCACGATGGGCGCAATCTTTGTTTCCCTCAATCGTGATATTGTCCCAATTTGGCAAGCCTACTCACAGTGCTGACAAAGTGACACACTACGGCAAACCAGCAGTGGAATTCTGGCAATCGTCACGCTAAATTTCCATCGCCAAAATTCTCTAAATGCAAAGCAGTGGGGCCTAAAAGTACACAACATGGAAAAGTATCAGTAATCAGCCAAATCTGGCAGCATGAGGTACATGTATGTAACTAGATTTTGCATCTTGTTGCGCGCGAAGAGCAAAAAAATAACCCAATTTTGGTAGGAAAAGCCCAATTTGGGCAAGCCTGGTTATACGCTGTCTTTCCGTTTATATGCACATGAATATAGGTACATATCGTCGGGTAAAGTACAAAACCGCGTATCGCGATAATGCAAAACCGCTTATGTGAGGTTGCATAAATTATTTTCTAGAGAGTAAATACACTCATAATTCAAAATAGTTCTCTCTTTTATAAAGCAATCGCATTTATGGCTAGTATATTTCACGACGAATGGATAAGAATTGAGCCAAGAGCATGTGTGAGGAAATCCAATTTTTGGCAGCAAATGTCAGTTTCTCGGTTTTGCAGTTTTGTACTTTGAACGACGATATATGTATATACAGTATAGACCCAGCCAGCAAAAAATCCGGAAACCGATCCGAAAAAAAATTGGATGAAGTACGAATTTTCGTCGGTTTACCGATTCCATTTTTGGATACTTTGACGATCCGTTTTCCCACTAAAGTGTTCCGCAGAAACGTACATACATATGTACAGACAACTACCGAAAATTTTTTATTTTCGGCAGCTTTTTTTCTGAAATTTGTCTGTTTGAATTTTTCGTTCAATACGTTTTCCCTCTGCATTTCACAGATACTTTTTCATGGTTCAAAAAAAGTACAAAATAAATTTACGAAGCGCCTGACGGAATTCGAACCCGCACCTCTTGGAAGCTAATAAATAGCGGCACGCCCCTCTGTACACTCAGCCACTGCCGAATACACATGCATGCTTTCAAATTTTTAGCTTGAACAAATAAAATAAAATTATTGCTTCCGAATAACATCATCTTTTTCGAACGTTTCGAGCATTTTCCGGATACGAAAATGAATGATAAAGCTGGATTCAACGTTCGTGTCCGGACACGTTTTGTTAGTAATTTTACACCTTTCCCACTCTGTCTCACTGAGAGCGAGACGTTGCGTCTCTTTCTTTCTATTAACAGCAAACTTCATGATTCAATAATACAAGGTTCGATAAACTGACAGTTGTCTCTCTCGCACAGCTCACTTAGCAGTGGCACCGTGTTGCCTCTTTGCAAATTTACTTGGAAAAAGTGTAGCTTTGCTGTGAAATAGAAGTATAAGCTTTTGTGCAATATGTTTATTTGTATATGCATATGAAGCACATTTAACTGATGAAAACATAAGCATTGGATGTTTACATCAATCTCATAGTAGTCTTATTTTAATTTTGAGTCATTTTGCGGTTTTTATACGGCTAAATAGCATGTAAATTACGTAATTCACGTAGATATATCAATATTACGTTCAACATTTCGTTTAAAATGCCAGATTTCCTGCAAATACATTAGAATTTACAAAAGGAATTTCACTACTAATTGCCTACTTTGCGTACTTTTCTACTACCATTTTCGCAACAAGGGATTGCATTCTTGCCCTTTCTCTGTCCTTCGTAAATGCAACCTTTTGTAAGGGAGTGTCAAACCGCGGCTGAATAATTATCTAACCTTGTATTATTGAATCATGAGCAAACTTGATATTTCTACGCTACGCTACGTACACGTTCGTGGGTAACCACGATCTTAACTGTAGTCGTTCTCTATTCGTTTCAAGATACGGAAAATTGTGCCTTTGTTTCTTTCTTTTCCAGCAGATCATGGTGAAATAATAATAAGGTGTTGTCACTTAGGGGGTGGTTGTGTTATTTTTGGTAATTTCGGCATACCAGCGTTACAGTAATGCCTACTCTATTTATTCCAATTTCATTTCTGGGCAAAATGGGACAAAAAATGGAGCAGACAATTTTGTGAAAAAGTATGCGCAGGTATCACTGTTTCTTTGTTTCGCTTTTGCTTTGGCCTTTCGTTTCAAATTCATTGGAAAATTTGAGCGATGATTTCCAATAATTGTGATTTTGTAAGTAAATTTTTGGTAAAATATATACTATACATATCCAACATATTAAGGGAGCAGTGCCTCGGATGGCTACGATAATGCACTTTGGTCTAACAATTTAAACGCATAATTATTTTATAATATACCTGATAGAGTTTAGAAATGTAATTTTAAAATGGTAACGAAAATAAAGGTCGCAATAAAATTCCCTTTAAAGTTTAGATATTTAAAAACTAAGTATTGTATATGTATTCAGAACTTAAGGAAAAAATACAAATAAAATTCCATACGGGCTAATATGTCATTTTTATTAGAATTTTAGAATAAATAAATAAAGAGAACGGTATAATTTAATTTGTTTTAATATGAAGAAATGAAAGACGGAAAATAGTCCTTATTTTTTAAGTTTTAACCATCATCATACATATGTGTGTGGTACGACCGAGTGGCCTTTTAAGTTTTAAAAATAATAAATGTGCGGTAGAAAAATTAAACTGAATAATAATTATTAAAAACAATATATTTGATCGAAAAAAAATAAAAATTAAGTAATAATAATTTCTTTTGAGCGAAAAAATAAAACTGTAATTCACTGGTTTACAGAAAAAATATTTTATTGATGCAAGCTTCATTTAACTGGTTTGGGGTCCACTGATATATATATGTATTGGAAATAGTACCCAAAAAGTAGTAAAAATAATCCTAATCTTTCCCCCTTTTTCTACTACCCCAAAATGCATGACCGCAATTGGCATGCAGAAAAAGTGAGGTTATGTAAGTGACATCACCTTATATTTATTTCACTATGTCAACAGATAATTATCAGGAAGAAGAAGAATGGTAAAATTGAAAGAATTACGCTCACAGATAGCGAAATAAGGAAAAAGTAAAGAAACGCAAACTAGCAGAAACTAGCAAGTAAACAACTGATCAGTGTATTTGACTATTGAAAATATTTGGCGAGAATTTTTGTTTATTCATTTTGACAGCTGCGTATTTCTGCTAATAACATTTTTACTAACATAAACTAGCAGAACTAAAAAAGGAAGAGCGTAAGAACGAGAGAGAGCTGCTAGTTTCTGTTAGTTTTTTGCGTTGAGAAACGCTTTCCAGCAGAAATTAGTGATAATTTGTGATAATTATCTGTTAAGAAACAAAGCTTGTACTAGACTGCACTGTCAGCAAAATTTACGTTTGTTTGGTGACTGGGGATACAAACATATGTACGTATGTAAAAGCTAGAAACCACTGAAGATGATCACTAACTCCATGAAACATTTGAGACAAAAACTAACGTACGAGCGGCTGTGTGAGCACCAGTGCACGGACTTCTAAAAAGATAATAGCGGTAGATTTTACAAACAAAAATTAGTAGAAGTTGGTAGATTTTTTAAAGAAACATAATATAAGATAGGTTTCACTCATATAGGATAAATGAAGGCGAATTCAGGTAAGGTGATTTTACCAGAGCAGCTGGATTTTCGCCTCGCTGATTCTTAATGCCAAA
The DNA here is from genome assembly GCF_013731165.1 of Rhagoletis pomonella. Lineage (NCBI taxonomy): Eukaryota > Metazoa > Arthropoda > Insecta > Diptera > Tephritidae > Rhagoletis > Rhagoletis pomonella. The sequence goes on along the minus strand of NW_023458567.1, from coordinate 11,799,069 downwards.
ATCAAGACCGATTTATACAAGGTGATGTTGGCAAAACAATAACATTTTCGCCGCGTTAGTTCTAAATGTTAAAGTGATGTTTTTGCTGTACATAAGTGGTTATTCTCGCGGTCATTGTACGCATAATTTGTTATTGTAATTTTTGTTTTTCTTCTACCAACACCACCTTGTATAAATTCGCCTTGATCAAAATGATGTATTTGTTGTAATTCTTAACCCTGGAAGGTCATCGTTATTTTTATAACGCAAAGGTTATCCTTCGTCGATTCGACGACGGCGTTTCTAAAAGGCGTTATTTAATTAACCTGTATATCAAAATGCACAAAAATTATTATTTTCACATTATTTTATTTATATATTTTTTTTTAATAAAACAATATCAAGTAGTTTTTCTTTAGTCTTTTGATTGTAATTCAAGATTTCACAGCTCTGATTCATTTGGCTTTTTGTACAAAATATTAATTATAAAATATAAAAAATAATAATTCATTTAAAGTGTTTTTTTCTTAAAAATAATACTATGAACTAAAAAAAGGAAAAAAATTTCAGATACGACATTTTGTGCAAGAGGCGCAAAGCTCTATTTTAGCTCTCCACAGAGACTTTTTGGCATTTTGCACAGGATGATTTGTTATGCCCCGCCTAGAAGGGGGACAAATTGCGCAATTTTTTTTCTTCGTCGGTATAACTTTTGGTTGCATTGATCGTGTATTATAACTGCACAAGTAAAATATATAAACAAATAAAAAAAACTTAATAAAATTGCTTTGAAAACATAAACGTAAAACATACACAAAGTTCATCCTTCGTCGTTTTGACTACGCACATTTAAAAAATAGGTACTTACACGAAGCGCAAGAATCTAAGTAACCGCACACATCAACAGCACAACACCGACTAGCGCTGTACGAAAAATTAGCACTATACAAACAAAGGAAAACAGCGATAACGGTAAAATAAAAACTCGCGTCGCCGAAACGACGAACCATGACCTTCCAGGGTTAATGTCATTATGGCGAAAATTTGTTGGTGTCATTTTTGTTTTTGAACTTCTGCTGTCACAGCCTTGGAATAAATTGTATTTATTTATGAAACAACAAAAAATTTATTTCCCGCCAATAAAACATTCAACAAAAAACTAATCACGGCATCCGTGATCGAATGAAACACGATTCAAATCGAATTAATTCAAATTACAGCTGTTTTCTCTAACTACCAAATGCCGTACTTTCAAAACTAAATTTCAATTCGAATTAGATTCGATCACGGATGCCTTGATTCTGCCCTGTATTGCATTAAAACAAACAATTACCCTGCACTTCAAAATTGTTTGATTAAAATAAGCTTTGAAATGGATGAAGTTTGCACACCATTCTTTTGGCAGTCTCCCACGAAAAACGTATTACAAACGAAAAATATTTCAATAAACAGCTAATAGACATTCGATTTCACTTTTGAATTAGTTATGGTCAGAGTTAATTTTTCATATTTAGCTCTGATCCAGTATTCCATGAAATTACAAGTCTTTACACGAACTTGCAGGAAGTTACAGGAAAAATGTTCCCGTACTCCAAAATCCTGTAAATGAGAGCGATTTTTGGAGAGTTTAGTGAAGTTGCAAGATTTTACCCGAACTTTTTCTTCTGGTAGAATCATGAAAAGTGTCAAGCGATAAGCTGTTTGTCGTTTTTACAGGAAAAAATGCTTCTTTATTACCCTACTTTTTGGTTGTTACTCACTTTTTACTCTCACTTCAGAGAGTAATTTTGTTGTTTGACCTTTTTACAGGATTTTACACGACAAGTATTGGATCACAGCTTCTATTTTACATAGGTGTGTTCGATGACAAAATATGTATACACCGCGTTAATTTAAATCTCTTTGCTTTCTTTCCGGAAAATATTGGTAGATTTTTAGCCTTTTTTGGCCAAAATGGTAGAAAATACAAAGGAGCTAAAAAGTTGGTAGATCTACCAATAAAGTGGTGTAGTCCGTGCACTAGTGAGCGTTTTTTAGGTATTTCTTATCTCGCCTAAACTACGTATGTCTTTATGTATGTACTCGTAGGTATGTACATACTGAGCAGGGCTGCCACTGTCACTTCAATTGAAGTTTTTCCCTTCACTTCGTCACTTCATTTTACTTCGTTTTACTTCACTTTCCACTAATTAGATTTATCTTCAAAAAAAAAATAAGAATTTCTTTGAAATATATGATTTATTTAACCAAAATCAACAATATTTTGCTAAAATTCTTGTTTAATAGTAAGTATGGCAAAGCGACTTTTCGCAAAAATCTACTCCAAAGAAGCCTCATAAATCTTCGATCTGGCATCGGTTATTTGGAAGATGTCATTTTGATTTTCATTTTCACATATAAAGTTGTAAAACGCACAGAAATGAATGGGTGGATAAAATTTCATAATTATTTAGGAAATATTTAAGGAAAATAACCATTACATTTTAATTTTCATGCATCTTCAATTTTACAACAAAAATTTAACATTTAAGTGAATCTCGTGATGACGTTGTTGCTGTGTATTGCTGTGAATCGATAATCGATTAACTATATTTTAGTGTTAATATCATCAGCGAACTGTAATTTTGGATTTTCTTTCCTCGACGAGTGAGACATTGTGATTTTAAAGATATTCCAGCACTAAATTTGCACAGGAACACAATAAATTATAAATTAATTAAGGTTAAAGATTACTCTTATTGTGACAAATAAATAATCGATTAACCAATCAGGTGATACATAACCTAATCGAAAAACCCTAATTGTGCATGAAAGTTGTCTATTCGATAATGCCTTCACTTTTCCTCCCAAGTCACTCCGAAACATTTCACTTTTAGTGTGTTTTCACTTCGCTCGAAAATTAGCAAACGGCAGCACTGATATTGAGTAATATATCTCAAATCTGCGGCCGCGCAACTTCTTTTTGCCTGTTGCCGGAATATTTCTTTCTTTGTTTTTTATCAACATGTACATAAGTATATACATACATACGTATGCACACTCACCTAAACTACTCGCCTTAACACTGCTGGCAGGGGTTAGTAAATTCATGCATGTATGTATGTATGTGCATATATGTATGTGCATATATGTGTGTATATATGTATGTAGATGCATACAATTTTATGCTATGCTGATCCTTCGTTTTACTTTGGAAATAATGAACCTTTGGTCACATTTTTGAAGAACTTTTATTTAGCACATTTAAAACTTCACACTAATTGCTTCCTTAACTATTTTATTTAAATTATTTATTGGTAATTAATGTATTTTAGAAGTAAGAAAGAGCACGATTTTAAAACGCACTTTATTCGATCCACAAGCGAAATAAAACTAAAGTAAACTGACAATAACAGGAGGAAGAACACAAGACGCAATAAGTGGCGGTTGATATATTTGTACCTACTCAGCTGTTTAGGTGGTTTGAGTGGATTTTATGTTTTCAACGCGAACCAAAAGGCAGTGTTACCAGGAGGATCACGGGTTTTTAAGTTGAAAATAATAAATCTCTTGGATTGAATTCTTTAGACCGATATTGTAAAATGAATATTCGTGTAAAATTATGGGTTAAATTGTTAATATTTGTATAGTCTTTGAAGGTTACGTAAAGTTTCGTGGATAAGGTTGCGAACACGAAATTAGAACTCTAATATTTTTTATTTTTGCCATGTTTAATGACTTTGCAAAATAAAGGCTATAAATTTAATATAAACATTTTCGATAGTGCAAAAATGGAAAACGCGACGAAGCTACTCGTTGTTTGAATGTTTCGCATCGTGCTCGGCCCTTTTATATCACAGGTGCTGGTCATCCCGTAAACTATCATATTATCGCGAAACTATTCCTCTGCCTCTCGACTTCTGCATACTCCAACGCGATAGTGAAAGAGATAGCGATAGAAATGGAACGGATCACCAGTGTTGCCAGAGAAACATTTCGTTTGGAGCTAAAACGGTCGAAAAAAGAGCTAAATAATACTAATAGCAGCTAAAATGAAGACCTACATTTTTTTTTAAGTTGCGCATTTATTGACGTAGAGTTTTTATTGACATTTTCCGCGTTTTTAATAAACACAACGAGTTTCATAAAGTTTATTGCTACGGCAATTATAACACGTATATGTATGCATACGGTGACCATATTAACCAACGTAAAATAAAGGACATTTTTCTTTCAAAATGATTTAGGAAAATATTTACCAGTTAATTAGCCGATTCCGAAAAATTAAGCCAAAGTCCTTTTCAAGGGCTTCGCCATCCTTTGCTACCAAAATGCGTTTACCATAATTCATACTGCACGCCGAGTCTTCATTTTTGAACCAATTTTTACTAACAACCAAAAAAAAGTAATTTATTACGGTGAAAATTTTTTATAACATTTCAAAAATTTTTTTTTGTAATTTTTTCGATTTGGGGAATTATACAATTGTTTTCGATTAGTCTTTGTTATGTAACATTTATTAACTGGAAAAGGAGAATACATTTTCTTCAAAATTTGCACTTCTCTTCATTTTGCACAGAAAAAAATTTATAAATAAAATAAAAATTAAATTTAGAGATTAGGCTCAACTGGTGTCTTGCAAATATTATCAGCTTTCATAAAAAAAAAAAATTAAATTAAGTGAAAAAAATGAAGGCTCCAGTGAATTACGACCACTAAATGCCAGTTTTGAACCACTGTGCAGCAGGGGGTTTATTGTTCTCTTTCAGTGGAACTGGAAACTCAGCGTGCAACACGATCCTGGGCACAACTTTTCCTGTGCTCTATAGATTGTGAAAAGATTACCTATTAAATAAAAACCCTTAAGTGGAGTGCGAAACGAACTGGCGAATGTTTTCATTATATTTTATAAGGGACATTTTTAGTTTTCATATTCTGTGTTTAAAAATTTACCTCTGAAAAATGCAGAGCTGATTTAAAGGACAGTTCAAGAAATAAAGGACAAAAGGCGTCCTATATTTTGAAACAAATTATAAAGGACAGGGGGTTAAAATAAAGGACTGTCCTTTAAAATAAAGGACGGATGGTCACCGTATGTATGCATATACTTATATAAACTAGACAATGAACTAAAAATATTTTACAAACTGTTAAAATCTGCAATTTCAAATATTTCAATTGACCATAAAACCTCGGGTTACGAATCATTTTTTCGCAAAATTTTTCTGAAGTAATATTTCCTTCTCTCCTTAAGGTAAAATTATTAAGGTAAAAACAAAATTCACGCTTTCAGAAAAAGGATTTTCTTCTAGTTAATTTTTGAATTCATTAACCTAAATCCAACAGTTTATGGTGGAGTCTGTATTTTCTCGTTTTTCCACTGCATTTTGAAATTAGTAATTTCAACGCTTAAGTTTTGGCTTTCCTTTTCTATCGTGGCCGCCTGAGAGAGAATACACCATGTGAGCTTATCGGAGCTCGAGTTACTGCCCGGTATAGTTTGCGTGCTCCCGCGCACGTTGCAGTAGAGCAGTTCTATCGATAGTTGAAAGCTATCCCCTCTATCGATAGTTTTTGAAGACTATCGATGTCGGTGTTTATTATATTCTCTTCACATCTCGACACAACTTCATGGCTCGAGGCAATTTCAAGTTAAAAGTAAGATTTTATTCATACATTACAGGAAATCACAATTTATTTAGGTATTCACAACACCGTAACAAAAAAAAAGAATCATTGGGATTTTAGTGACTACGAATTCGCTTTTGAAATTTTGATGAAACTTTGTTGTATTTTTTATAGTTTGTACAACATTTATAAAAAATTTATAAATATTAAATAGACAAAAAACTAGTCAAAACAGGTAAAAATGTTATTTTCACCAGCACTTTATCCGTTTTCTAATAATATTGTAAAAGGTTAATAATTTTCCTTGTCCTCGAGTAGTAAATTTAAACTAATATTTTTTTGTTTGTTTTTGTAGTACTAAAAATGTATTACTATAACCATATTCACTCCCTTGCACTTGAAAAGGGACAAACAAAATCTGAATTTAATTTTTCCATATAAAATTCAGATTTTGCCTCTCCCTATTCAAGTGCATGGAAATGCATGTATGTACATAAGTATACATATCTTATTCAGATGTACTGATAAATTAATAAGTTTATTGTATTATTAAAAAAAAGTTAATTTTTTTAATAATTTTTCAAAGAATTTAGGGTTTCAATTGAACACGTCCACATAATGTGGTTAATGACGTTAGTACTATGGAAACTATCGATGTTTTCAAATATCTCTTCGAAAATTATCGAGTGGCGGTACTATCGATAGTATCCAAGCTCTACGTTGCAGAAACTAATCGACTTACTTGCCCATTTTCCATTTGCTTGCGCGCCATTTGCATTAGGAATTGAACGTTTCTAAGCACTAATCGAAATGGAATAATATGAAGGTATCGAGAATAACCTGAGATCAGCAAAGCCAAATAAATTTTAGTCAACACTTTTCCAATGGAATTTTACAGATTTTTATATATGTACCAAATACAACTAAAACTTTCTCGAGCTAAAAAGATACTAGATAATTTTCAAAAGCGACTAGAAGAAGAGCTAGGATCTAAAGCCCAATTTTAGGAGCTAAATAGAAAAATTAAGAACGAAATTTGGCTTCAAAAGCACCAAAATGGCAACACTGCGCATCACGTGTTGCGTGCGGAGATTGACGCGATTAATCCCAGCTATCGATCGCATTAGATCGCAGATCGATGCGTTCGATCGCAATAATTTGTTCAACGTGAATGGAATTTGAAAACTTGATTGTACGAACGCGGTTACCTACGGACGTATATGTAACGTTTTCGTAGGAACATATCAAATTTACTGTTGATAAAGAGAGAGAAGCAACGTCAACGTCACGGTCATGCGGTGGTCAATTTTCATTAACTGCCGTCTTGAGGTATCTTTACGAAACTTGGTATGTTTACTTCTTTTAAGCGTAGAAAGGATGGTATTGAAAATGGGCAAAATCGGACCATAACCACGCCTATCTCCCGTATAACGGTAGTTTTCAGAAATACGAAAACTGCTATATTTTAGTGACTACTGACGCTTTTTAGCTGAAAATTGATATTTGCAATGATTTTTAGAAAATATTATAAATATTTGGAAAATAGGCGTAGCTACGCCCACTTATGATATTGTTTATCTTGGTAACCGCTTCACCAATTTCTCCCAAACACAGTTCTTGGCCTTCGTATGACTTACCGAACGGCTGAATATTTTTAAAATCGGAGAATAACCGAGCCCACACTCTATACAACGTTTTTTTTTTTTTTGACTAACATCAGTCACAGCCATAACACTTTCACGATTTTTTCGTTACGCGCCTAGAAAAACTTGTTAGCAGTTGAACTTATCGTTTAAGTTTAGTTTTTTTTTTTAAATTTAAAGTATTGGACTTTTGAGTTAGAAAAATGGAATGGAAATGGAAAATAATTTTTCGTATATGTCATCAACTTCAGAAATGGATATAGCATTATCTACTTTATCTAGATCAGTGCCCGCCAAACACTTTCCTGGGAAACGAACTATATTCGGCCTTTCACATGTACACAATCGGCTTCTTACACGTACTCAATCCGAACGTCAACAGAAAGAGTAGCAGAGCAACAAATTTTATTTAGTTGCATGCAAACAATAGGCGAAGTAGGTTGATAACGCATTTCCGTGCATTACCACCAACACATTCTCATTTTTTATTTCATAACTAATACATTCTCATTTTAAGACTTCTCTTTTTGGCGGACACTGATCTAGATCTACCATATGTCATATGACTTCTCCAGATATTAGCGTTTTTGGAGCACCAACTTAACTTACCAAGCAAGCGTGATGTATTAAAGTGTTATTTTTTTTTTTGTCGAACCATGCGAAAGAAGAAGGAAAAATGTATGCTTACAAGAATATCACTGCTGACGTGTCAAAAAAAAATAACTGAAATATGGAATGTACTTTGCATTGACCTTATGAATGAAAAAAGCGTCATACTAAAATTTAACCAGTTTATTAAAAGGTACAAAAAAGAAATAAAAACTTAAATTAAGTTAAGAAGTTTTGTGGAATCGACTGCTGATTTGTTTTTCATCGGGAAATGCAAATGTAATTTAAAAGCAAGCCTATGCGTTTGTTGGTTGACATTTTTTATGCAGGATCAACACACTGACCGGAGTCATGATTCTACATATGAACCAAGTCAGTCAATACCACCATCTGAGGTAATAACTTCATTGAAACGAGCTTACCCCAAAAGGTACTCGGCGGCGTTGAATTTCGCGATGATATGTGACAGATTTGGCATATCTAACAGATCAGCTTCTACAGAGATGAAACTGGAAACCTAATTATTATGGATAAGAACAAAGGCGCCAGAGAAAAGATGAAGGCACGGGAAGCAGTACGCAAAAGCCAAACAGAAGACAGCAACCTCAGCTACTTTTCATTTGATGGAAGAAAAAAATGACGCATTAAGAATGGAAAAAAATTGATGGCAAATACCACCAAATCACGAACTCAAAACTATTAGGATATGTGAAAGTTCAAGCTGAATATGCTTTTACCAAGCAAAGGAAGCTTAGGTAGTTTTTCAGCGAAAAGGGTTTCAGTTTAAATAATTTAATTGGCATTTGCAGCGATGGAGAAAACACTAACACTGGCGTTTTGAATGGCATAGTAAGGCGTTTTGAGATCGATTTGGGAAGGCCGTTGCATTGGTTTATATGCCTTCTACATTTTAATGAATTGCCTTTTCGAAACCCATTCGAATTTCTCGAGATATCCAAAATGAGCGGACCAAGAACTGCCAGCGCTTTAATAACCAAACAAATTGGATGTTGTGAGAAAATTATATGAAACTATTTTTTTCGGAATATTTTCTTAGATTTTTTTTTTATTAAACACAAGTTTTTAAACATTTTCAGAGTGTATTTGATTTTAAAACCATACCACTAGAAAACATGCCACCTTCTTCATCAGATGATTGGAAGCGCGATTTATCGACTGATGTAAAGTATTTGCTTCAAATGGCTTCGGCAATGTCGGATGGTTTTATTACAGTTGACTTAGCTAACATAAAACCGGGACCTGTGGCGCACTCCCGTTGGCTAACCAAGGCCAGTAGAATTTTACGATTGTACGCTGCAACAAGTTCACCACCTTGTAACTTAAAAACTCTAGCAGAATACGTAATAGGAGTTTATGTTCCCATGTACTTTAACGTTAAGTACTACCTTTCTGTTATATACGGCAGTCCGCTTATCTTAAAATTTATCCGCCTCCACAATTTCTTCCCTCCAAGGATCGGCAAGTTATCAACTCAGTAGTCCAGAATGACTCATACTTTGTTCATCCAACAAATGTCTTGCTATCAATGCTTTACGATGATCATGAATCAGTACGCGACCAGGCAATAAAGAAAGTTATGTACTACCGTGACAACCTTTGCGATACAGACGAACTTAGAGAGTACAAGAACTGCAAAAATTAATTTTGACTGCTCCAATTATTTCCCTATGATAGATTTGGATGAAGAGAATATTTTAACAGAAACGCCAATTACTAGAAACATTCCGTATAACCATTTGAAGGAATATTTATAATTTGAAGACCCACCACTTCCCAAACCAACAAGTTCCATGTCACATATAAGGAACTGAACGATGCGTTCAACTAACCAGTGTTTCTCGGCCCGTAACGGAAAAAAAATTGCTAAAGTGTTATGGCTGTGACTGATGTTAGTCGAAAAAAATACCACGCTTGGAAAGCAAGCAGGACCTAAAAACTTAAGTTTTTAAGTATTCTCCAAAAAATAAACTGCTTTCTGTACCCTAATACTCATAAATCAGCTAAATATTTGTTTAAGTTTTTCCAAAAATTTTTGTTTTTACCTGATGAGAAACTTCCCCTTAAAAATCGCTGGCTTGAAATTGGTTTTAGACCCATAGTTTCTTAAGCGAAGTTGCTCAGAATGATACGTAGAGCAGTTTCCGCATATGCGATTTTATGAAAAATAAATCGTCCCGCCCTAGTGTGCATGCCCCATTATCGCTATCGCCCAATTTGCTAAACGACTACGAACGACGTCCCGACGTCGGATGAAAAGCACAGTTCGCCGACGGGTCGCAAAGACGATTCGCCGGCGAGCCGCAAAAAACGATACTGCAAAACGATGCTCAAAATCTTTAACAAAAACCATACAAATCCAATTTCAAATTGTGTGTAAATTTACAAAACAAAATATAACAAATCAGCTAGCTTTCCTAAAAATTTCAGTGTAATAGAGTACAAATTTTGTATGGAAAAAATGAATTCAATTCGACGTCGTTTCGAGTTCACCCAAACCGAGTTCATCCAAACAACGTCGATTGGAACTCGCCCTCGCTCTATGGCAATTTGGGCATAATCACTATCGCAATCGCGCTGGTGTGAGCATGGCTTAATTTTTTGCGTTTTCCTTTCGATCGTCATTCTTAAGAACAGTGTTGCCATTTTAGCCGTTTTTCGGCTAGATTTAGCTGGAAGCGAAAGCAAACAGCCGGAGAAAGTTCGGTTTAGCCGGCAGCCAATTTGTTAGCCGATTTGACAAAAAAATTGCAGTTTTTAGCCGATTTTTCTATTGGCAATATTTTCTTAAAATTTATATTTGTATAAATGTTTCCATTTTTACAAATTTAGCGACCCAAAACCTATTTTTCATGTCGAACTGTGTTACATATGTATGTATATATAATTGAAAGACAATTTTTTCTGATCCGAAAAGTCTTCAAATACTGGGCCGATTTCAGAGATTTTTATTTTTAAGCACATATACAGTAAGGTTTTAGTTAAATTTTGCAGAAATTTCATAATTTTTGCCCAAAGACCGAGACTTGGATTTATATGGTGTTTGTTAAGTAATCAGCTATATTTTCATAAAAAATAATAAACATTAAATAAACTAAAGCAAAATAGCCAAAACTTGCTAAAATGTCGCGTCCCAGTTTATATTTGGGTCACTGTATTTTTTCCAAAGAACGCAGCGGGGATTTTCTCATAATATTTTTGTTATGAATGTCTTAAATTTCAGTGTGGAAAAAACTCTCTGGAAAGACAATGGGGGCGTTCATAAGACCGTAGCTGTTGTCTAACCGTTGACTGTTTGTCTTAGAAACGCACAGTTGAGTAGTTCCGCACAGCTCAACAGTTGGCAATATTCTGTGTTCGTTAACTGAACTCAATGTGTTGGAACGTGTCGAAAAGACTTACGGCGTTTATATTAAATGTAACGCCGTCTTGTTAGGTGGCAGCTATAAACGAATTTATTCAATTTTATATAACTGATGTGATTAAGTAACTAAAATATTTTATAATAATACTACGTTTTTAAATATATGTTTATTAAGATGTTTGCTTTATAATTATACACTATTTAATTCATTATAACATTTAAAGATTTTTTCAACACAGCGGCAGCTCAGCGTTGAATTGGAAATATTATCGGCGCAAATATCTCTATTTATTGCAACTTCATCTGTATTCATTTAACAGTTGTTCATTTGACAGCATATTCATCAAGCCGTTTCTAAGACGTTATTGTTGGATTCAACAGTTGCCAGTAGCTTCGTAGCAGTTGAGCTAAACAGCTACGTCTTATGAAAGCGCCCAACATCTATGAATATTTGTATCGTGGTGCCAATATTCTTTAGTGTTGCTTATTATTTCCCTCTGGCAGGCATGTGCAGAGAGTGAGCAGGTCTTTAAAAACGGGAACGTTTCAAATATATGGACATCAAAATAAAATTACATAGTTTAATTGTTAAAAACTTAAAAATCGACCGGCTTGTTATACGCTTAACATTTCGTCAAGTAAAACTGAACTGGAACAATAATTTAGTACTATTACAATTATTGTGGAGGATTTTCCTTAAAGAATGCTAGTTTGAAAATAAGAAAAGGCTAGAAAAAAGCCACGAAGCTAGATCCTAAATTTCGAAGCTAAACGATAAAGAAAAAGGTTAGCCTCGAAAAATCAAACTGGCAACACTGATCTTATGGGATATGCGTGGTAACAAAAACTCACCACGGCATGACCGTAACGTAGATGCTGCCTCTCTCTCTCTCTCTCTATCAACAGCAAACTTTATATGTTTCTACGCACTTCTATGCTACGCTACGTAGACGTTCGTGAGTAACCGCGCCCTTAGAAACGCTTTCCATCAGAAACTAGTGATAATTATCGGCACGCCAAAAATTTCTCGCACATAGAGGAATAAGAACGAAATGTGGCAATTACGTAAGGATTTAAAGGGTAGAAGCTCAGTTAGTGTAGACTTGACTTAACTTGCCGTAAGAAATCGAATGTGATTACTCAACACGTGAACTTAGGCTCGAAGCGAATTTTGTTTTTAGAATTTTATTTCTCAGCCGCCTTTACTCAACACGACAACTTATTCCCGAAGCGAAAATATTTTCTTGGGGAGATTCATGAAACGCCGCAAGGTTGCAAATGTCGCATTTGTCGCAAAATTTGCCACCTAGCGTCACAGCTGATTAGTTTTGTATGGAAACTTTCCTGCGACAAAATTGCGACATAGCCATAGTATTTGAGCTAGCAATCTTTGCAAAGTCAAAGTCGCGAAACACATATTTTTTATTGTCTTCAAATACTTCAAGAAAAAGCATATCAGTTGAGGCTGCTTCGAAATTTAATTGTAAAAACTTTTCTTTTTCTCTAACGTGCGGCATTTTTAAAACATTTTCCAATTTGAATCCGACAACATTGCCATTTCGCCAAAAATGATACTTTCCGACTTTTTTGGAATCGCACTTTTTTTTTTGAATTTTATTACTGGGCCCTTAAATATGGATGCAGTTTACGTGATCTAAGTTTAAACTGACACAGAAACTGAGTAAGCTATCATTTAATTATCTATTGCTTACGAAATGAATGCAAATGGTTATAATGCACGTAAACGTAATGTAAAACGGAAGAATCTAAAATTAATAGATCCTTACGAATTCGTCGCGATTTGTTACGATTCCCTCCGTGCATTATAACCAAGACATTAGCGTAAACTTATATATGCACTGATCATGTAACAAAGGAAACATTCCGGCAAGTAGAAAAAAGATGCCGACGTAAACAAGCGAAGATAAGTGCATTCTACCGTAAAGCAGCCATTGAACGCGCACAGGAAAAATTAGAATGAAATATACGAAGTATACCTCCGATGATAATACTGGCATGGAAAACCTTTTGAAAAAAACTATACACATATTAAATAAAACAATGAATTTCTCCATTTGATGACACATTTATCACTTATTGAAGCAGCGTGTACTGATTCTAAACTCCATTACATTTCCTTAAGATTTTTTGATAAACGTCATTCATGTATAATTTTTTACCAGCCCTTTGTAATTATCTCTCCTTTGTTTCTTAAGTAGTCGCAAGTTCTCTTTAATACAAATTTTGTTATACACACTTGCTGCTCACTCGGGGAAAATCGATTATAGTACTTTCCAGTCGAATGTGATTATCGATGTTTCCACAATCCTTAAACCCCCTATTTGAGTTTTTCGAGGTTGTGGGTTCATGGACATGGTTTTTGACATGAAATTATAAAATCTTGATTCTTATAGCTCAAAAGAGAGTAATCCAAATATTCTACCAAGGCTTATTTTAACATTTATAGCTGTTGGGAGTCGAACTGTGTTAAAATCATGCCCGTCGTTGCTTCGTTTGAACTTTCCTAGCAGACTGCTTTCTATTGTAGATAAATATAGTATGTATTTCAAAAGTATAAAACAGCCACTAAGCACCAAATTTTTGCAATTGCCAGCATAGCTCATTTTAAAACGAAGGTATATTTTTCTTCCACAACTATGTATACCATTCCATTATCGCTTAGCACATGAATGTCTGGATGTTTGTGAGAATAGCAGCACAGAATTTCTGATAAATTCCTGCCTTGCATCAGCTTATCTACATACATACATATCGTATTCTGGTTTTTGCATACTTTGGCTCTATTGCATTTTCACTTCATTGTGCATTTCGGTTCAACAATTAGTTTATAACTATTTGCTGGAACGTCGACACATTTTTAGACCCGAAGTAGTTGTTCCAGAACCTTTAACCTTTGTCACAATTATTATTTCCATGTATTGCTTTCGCTATCTTAAATATCACTAAATCCGTGTATGTTATTTGTTTGTGTCATATGGCTGCGTTAAATTAATTTGCAAATATGTACATACATATATACATAGTTGTATATGTATGAAGGTGTATAACTTTTAAACGAGTAAATATTGGTATACATAAGTATTTATGCATATAAGAAAGCATGCAGTACAATGTGTATGCAAATTCTTGTCTACTACTCCTTCATCCAATCGCGGCAGCTTTGTTAATTTACGTATCCATTTTAATACGTAGTTTAATTGCTACATTACTGTAGTTGAACGCATTCTAGTTGTCTGAAGTATCACATCGATTTACCTCAATTTGTTTTTGCATGCATAAGCAGTCATATTTCTGACATTTTGTACTCGAAAGTACTTCCATATACTCATCACTGCCGCCGCCGCCGCTGTGTAGTTAAGTGTTTTACATTAGTCCAATGCTTTGCTAAACTATTCATTATCTCGCTTTTTCTGTATAACTTCTTTTGTGCAAACCTTTTTCACTTTAAACGAATTTCATCACACAAACCAGGAACATTTAAAGATCGTTTTCCCACTTTTAAAGGCATACTGTGTATTGTAATAGGTAGAAGTGATAATAAATAAGTATGTATGTACCTACGCTTACAACCCTTTGCAAATAACATATTCTCTACTACAGCCAAAGTAAAATATTAGTGCGCCACAGAACAGGTCACAACTGTATTTGCTTGCTTTAAAGTTCCAACAAAAATCGCACAATGGCGTATGTAGTGTTCGTGTTGTTAGCCGCATATTCGGCTTTATGTTCGTGAAATTACCGAATAGAACACGAGCAATACACGAGTGCCTCTCGTGCAAACAAAGTATTGTACATTCGTGTTTTTGTATGTATTCATGAATAGTAGTATTGGTGTACATATGTGCTTATGAATACAAAGAATATTTCAGTAGGTTTATGTACATATAACGTACTTCTGTTACGTAACGCATAACCTAAGAAAATTATTTGTATTTTCCAGCAGAAATTTTTATAAATTTGTTCAGATACTGCCTTTAGACCTTTTATATTTCATAATTCATGATTTTAAATTCTTCTATTTCCTTCCTCATTCACACAGCGAAAGCGCATACATACAATACAACATCTCATTTTTTTTTTCTTTGCAATACTTTTGCAATTCCACACAGGCGACTATTATTTTCAACTTGAGACACTTCACAACCAAATTTTAGAATAGTAAATGTTTTTTATTTACTTAATAGATAATTATTACAATTGATGCTTGTAATTAGTACATTTTAATATGGCCAGATTATCTGCTTGCAAAAACTCAACTGGAAATCTAATAATGTAATAAGAAACTGCTTACTGCAGCTACCTTCCTGACACAAGCGAACACTGCAAAACCGAACCGTGGTATATGAAAAAGAAGAAATATTAAAGCGAACACAGAAGTGACAAAGGCGAAATTTGTGGAACGAACCACAAACATATCCATGTACATCTATACATAAGTACACATTGTAGGTATACGAAAGAACGACGAGCACTAGGTAGCGCTTTGCCTGAAAACCAGTCAATCAGTCGTTGGTTGGCAGCTGTGGGATATAGTCAATTTACGGATGGCGGAATAAAAATGTATATAGAACAGCAAAAATAAATACTAGCACAGCTGAATACACACACACATGTATATATGTACACAAATACAAAAACAAGTATAGCAATGGAGCTCATAGTACATATGGATCTATAAATAAATATGTACTGCTTGGGTACTTTTTGTTGCTAAAACGCTGGCTTAAAAATTTAAAACGTGAATGAGCACAGCAATTGCAATTGAAAGTTCCCTAAATAAATGGAGAAAAAACATGAGCTTCTAGAAAGTTTGCTGTTGTAGTCAAAAAAGGAAAATAGGCATTTGCACAAAACAAAATACGACAACATTCTTGGCTAACCAAATACATACATGAAATCTTATAACGTAAACTTACTAAGGACTTTGTGGTTCTTACACTCTTATAACTGCTCATGGGTTTTTACTTATGCAAGTAAATTAAATTAAGTAAATTATTAATGAGGTTTTATTGAATTTTCAATTTTTCTTGAGGTATTCGTTTAAACAAAACTACACTATCGATCCAGCTGTCCGATTGGACTATAAAATCTGGACGAAGCTTGCAACAACAAAGTTGTGCTTGGGAATGTTTATCTGTCTTTTTTTTTGTGTTAAGCGGTTTAGTACGAGGAAAAAAGCATAATTAAATTGCTATCTGTACCATTTTTTTGCTTATGTGTTAGGGTGACAAAAATTAGCAAGCACATCGTTTACATATGTTTGCATGTTTTTGCCATTATTCCTCGTCATCGCTTGACGTCAGTAAATAAAATTAAATGGATTGCTATTTTGAGCGAGCACTTGAGAAAATAAAAGAAACGTATGCGATTTATTTGACACCAAATAGTACAGGGTTGTATTTATCAGCAATACACATTAGATCCTCATACATATAGTCAATGACTTGAAAAAGAATCTCGGTATTCTAATTTAATTTTAATCCTTTTCTATGTATTTGATTTACGATTCTAATATATTTTCCCTTATATTCAGCCTTATCATGAGATTATTTTTCCCCGAACCGGTCCACTTTTGATTTCCACGGTTTAACTATGGGCGGATGAAAAATTTTCGGGTGCATTCTTTTAGGGCGAAACTCAGGCTAATTGATTTCTTAATCGTTAATTGATTATGGATCCATTTATATGCCATTTCATTTTGTGCAGTTTTTTATTTCAGAAATAAGTACTTTACATCTACACACTCGGATACGGCTGGGCTTGAGTCGATTTATCTGAGTAATTAGTGTATGACTAAATCTCAACGCATTTATGCGTTTATTTTGCAGTGTTCTTATTTTCATTTAACTTTGCGTTTTGCAATTTCAAAAAATAATCCTTGGTTTTGTTTTAAAACGCTCCGGTGTTCGCATGTTTTTATTATCGATGTGTTTCATTTTACGCATGTTTTTATTATCGATGTGTTTCATTTTACACTTCCTTTCACATGAAGTTGAACAGCCATCTTGGAAATCAATTATCACACACAATGTTGCTACATGTTCGATATGGAAAACGGTCCAACTTAGTCTGAAGAAATGCCATTTATTCTCAAAAAAAAAGAAATTTTTCGAATAAAAAGTTATACCATTTATCAAAAAAGTAAACGGAATTATTAAATTTTCATATAAAAAATAGGTTTTATTTTGATATAAAAAATCCTTTAGTTCGTTTGATGAATTTTGTTCTATGGTCTCCGTCGTAAAGTCGCACGTAGTCATATGAGAAGAATATGGTGAGCGGTCGATTTTGAATCACGTCAACGAGAAGTAGCATTATCGTTATCTATAGCTTGGCAAATTTCTGATGGATTTTCTCACATAAACGCTTCATAACGCCAATTCTGTAATATTCTCCATTTTTTGTCTGTCTATTTGGAACGAATCCATATATGCACACGAGCGCGAATATCGAAGAAAAAATCGGCATTATCGAACGGCTTTGGCATACTATTTTGGTCCAAATTTATTCCCTATTCCTATCCTACTTTCTTGCTTGCATGAAAAACTTGTTTACTTAAGTCATATCAAATAGGTAGAATTGTTCGTACTCTTCAGCCTTTTAAATTAGAACGTATTCGGTACAAGTATACCATTTTGGAACGTAACTTAATAACTTTTCGGGAAACTTTCGCTTATTTTCATAGGCATTACAACCCGTTTTCTAATGTGGGAAACTTTTCCAATAGCCTCCCTCTTTTGTAAAATGGCGTAAACATTGGTTAAACCTACTTGGAGGAATTCGTGTCAATGCCATTTTTAATAGCGAAATTTGTTGGATGTGAGTCCAAAAGTAAAGATGGTACCGGAAAGAGAATTTTTCCATCCATCGCCAAAAATGTATACACATAAAACTACACACTTATTTGCTTGTTAGGTATATTTATCAACATTTAGATAAACAATTTTTCGGCATATAGGTACAATTTTAAAATTTGTTTTTCATCCCCAGTGCGAGAAAGTATTTTATGACGTCAGCGAGGTGAATGCCCATAACCTCGAATAGAACGTTTTTATTTTATGAACAACTGTCAATTGTTATCATTGGGGTGTTTAAGAAACTCAGATCCAAATTTGACAATTGTTCGTTTACTTTTTCTAATTCACATTTAAGCTGTTCCTGTACTCCAGGGTTTAGACAGAAATAGTCCGAAGTAATCTTGGTGTAGAATACCAACAGTTTAGCAGAAAAGAAAGAAAAAATGTGACTCGATAGAACTTTTCATGCTGATTTCAACCCTACCAAATTTGGCACAAATTAAAACCAAATACAATATAAGAAGCTAAAGTTAAACTTTTATATTTTTTACGTTTATAATATCTCGGAAACTATTTGACTGATCACAAAAGTATTGATGCTAATTTAAAGATAATTAAGTACCTTTAACGCGACGTATCTAGTATAACCCTTTTTTAAAACCAATTTTATATAAATGCCATTTAAATAAAAATATATTTATATATTTTTGGTTATTAGATATTTCTGGTTTAAAAATATTAAAAAAGGAGAAAATTATGCACATCAAGTGAAAACCCCCCTAATTACCTTTATTTTGGCGTCATTAGTTTTTAATAGGTTATGTTGTTCAGAAGATATTAATATTTAAAAAATCAAAAAAATTAACTTTAACCATTGATATCTGCTTTATTTTTTACTTCCGCCAGAAAATTTTGGAGGGTTGAAATCAGCATAAAAAGTTCTATCGAACCACATTTTTGGTTTTTGCATAGCTATTTGTTGATGTTCTACTCGACCTCGGACAATTTCTGATTAAATCCTGCAGTACGGGAACAGGCTAACTATCGACAAGTTGGTTGCGGGTTTGGATTATCAAAGAAATACAAACCAAATTCGGCCAAAAAAAGGGTTTCTTTCCCATAAACTCCAAATAAAAGTGGTGTTGAAGGAGTTTAACGAAAATTGTTTGTATGATAAACTCAGAGTTCAAGAGCCGAGTTTAGCATTAAACTCCAAAATGGCCCATACACACGAGTTAATGGCTCAACGTGAACATAGTATAACTTTGGATCTGAGGTTTACTTTTTTACTAGTAAAGAAAAGCAATAATAATATGGTGACCCTTTTCTTCGTCAACTACCCTTTTTTGTGACTTTTTGAAAATTCTCAACGCCAATGCAATTAGAAGTACGTTTACATGCAAATATAATCTCAACCAAACCTCGTTTGTTAATCACTTCGTTTACACAGGAAAATATCAGATTTTTAGCCGTCAAATTTGTTGTGCTTGTTATTCTCACAACTGAAGGAAAAGTTAAGTTTATTCTCTGCGTCACCGCGATCACTTTTTCTGCTATATTAAGCTATTAAAATATATTTCAACTTAATATTTTATTAAAAATACCTTTAGAAACCCTTATCGTGCCTTTTTATTTACTTTTACATTTCACATTTCTCCTCTTCTTCGCAAAAATAATCGATAAAACTAGGATAGACACTAAAAAGTTATCAGTTTAATCTGAGATTATTTTATAATTAACGAGAGACTAATTTTGTATGGCTAATCTCCTTATATGTAAACCTAGTATAAGTTTGAATGGTATTCTAAACTGAAGGACTTCTAAAATGCATTACGGTAGCACTTGTAACACGTGCATACTGCAAATGAAAAAAGTTACATAAGGTGTATGTGTTATTGTATAGCTTTAAAATATTAAAATTTCATATAAACATCGGAATTAATCAAATTGAAAGCATATCCTGCCAATTTTTACGTTTATTTTTACAACTTTAGTCAAATAAAGCTTAGTATCCAGCTCTCAATAAAAGCAAAAACTCCATAAAAAAGGTTTAATGGCGAAAAAAAATTCATGTGTCAAATTTCCTTAAGGCAGAACGCAGTTCTTATGAAATTTGAAACGCTTTCTACTACGGTTTTCTAAAATTGTTTGTGAAACAGAGCACAAGGCAACCCATGTTGGCAATACATATATCGTCGTTTGAAGTACAAAACCGCGTATCGTCATTCTGCAAAACCGCGTAACTGACATTGGCTGCCAAAAATTGGATTTGCTCACACAAGCTCTTGGCTCAATCCGTATCCATTCGTCCTGAAATATACTAGCCAGAAATGCGATTGCTTTATAAAAAAGAGAATTTTTTGTTAATACGCAGTTTTGCACTTTAAACGACGATATATATATCTGTGTTCATATGGAAAAGTAGCTTATGTCGAAGGGTTGGCTTTAGTATAATGCGGCATTCGTTTTATTCTTTAAACGACAAGGAATTTTTTGATGAGACTTAATAAGAATATTGACTTGCTAGTATCGGAACTATTTCTTGCACGTTTATTTTCTAAAAGTTGTTCAACGGCTCAGCGCCAGCGAATCATTCGGAATCGTATACTGCAAATGCCGATTTATATTAAAGTCAGCCTTTCGACATAAGCTACTTTTCCATACGAACACAGATATATATATATATATATATATATGCCCCTTCCATTACTTCGTGAGGAAAGAGTGAGACAACAGGCAGGCAGGTGAAATATCAGATGTCAAAATTCCTTGGAATCACACACGAAATAATGGCAATTATTTTCTTGACAGTGTCCTTTAGAGCTGGTTACTAAGCTTTAAGCATCCCCGCTTCGCTTATGGCGCGGTTCAAACACATCCTGTAAAAAATAATTTTACAGGATATTTTTATATTTTGACAAGATATTTTCCATACAGAAGAGTATTTTTCACTTGAGTATGCAAAATTTTACTCTATCGCTTTAAAAAATTCTGTCCACTGGCAATTTCTTTTGGATTTTGCTAACATTGTTAACATTTACTAACACAATAAAGTTTGAAGAAAACTAACACAT
This sequence comes from Rhagoletis pomonella, assembly GCF_013731165.1. Lineage (NCBI taxonomy): Eukaryota > Metazoa > Arthropoda > Insecta > Diptera > Tephritidae > Rhagoletis > Rhagoletis pomonella. The sequence goes on along the minus strand of NW_023458567.1, from coordinate 11,777,957 downwards.
CAATGTTTGCTAAAAAAAAAACAACCAAGTGGCAGCACTTTTTCCAACGGCACCCTGCAGCCCTACTCACACACACGCACGCACTTGCGCTACACGAAATGGCGTCGGAAGTTTTAATAATTAAAACTAAAATGCAGAGCACAAAAAACACATCAACTGCATGAAGATTTTTTTTGTTTAATCCTTTTATTACACTTAATTAATCCATTTGTTTGTGTGTGTAGATATGTATACATACTTTAATGCCTTCTAAATAAACTCACTTGCGTACACTTTCCGAACACGAAAAATCCATAAAAAATACACTTCACCACGCGATGGCCGAACGAACAATGAAAGATGTAAAAGCAAAACGGATAGAGAAAAGTGGAATGTGGAATGCAGTGGATGGTATTTGGGTGTGTCGTGTAAAAACTGTGCACTTATTTATACGAGTGCTTGATCGCAAATACCAGTTAAAGTAATCGCAAGAATGGTATGAACATTTTCTGCATAGTTAAATAATGTTAGTTGTAGGGATTCATGATGCAATAACAATATCACCATATGTAGGTATGTAGTGAAAGCTCGTTTCGACGCTCCCTTAGCACAAGGTTGTATTTTGAAAGCTTATGAAGCACGAGAGAAAATGAGGTCATTTGTCGAATTTAGTACTCTTTTGTTTGTTACAAGCATTCATTTTATGTTTAGAAAAAAATTCGATTTTTGACAATTTTTTATGAAAATTTTATAAAAATAAAAGCGAAATGATATATGTTTCGGGATACTTGTAAAATAAATGTTTACTAAACTCAAACACAAGATTTCTTTTAATTTTAAAAGTTCGATATATTGGCGTGTATTCATAGTCCAGCTACTTAGTCCAGTAAGTACCAACTTAAAATTCACTTCTATTCATAGTCGCATTTCAGGCGTCCGCTAAGTAGTTTTAACTTAGTTTTACGACATAGCAAAACGAGTGTTAAAATGTATCGATTTTTCTTTACGATATTTTACGAAAATTTTGGGCGAAAGTTGCTGAGGTCATTACTCTACTGGGTGAAAATTCGCCGGTATTGTGTTTCAACGGAACGGTTCGGAAATGTAGGTATTTGCTAATTTTATTGGCTATATAAGATAAATACAAATAAAATCATAGTTTAGGACTGATTTGTTGATTCCGGGCACGAAAAGTGTTTTTTTTGCGTTCCTCACGCTCTGGGCACTTTTGGCACGGGTAGACACATTTTTGACACTTGTGGGAGAGTAACTTATTTTTATGCTCTAATTACCGAAAAAGCCCGGAGAGCGTGTGGAACAAACCTATAATGTTTTTAAAGGAGCAAAAAAAATCCGTATTTTTTTGTGACTTTTGACACACATTTTTTCGGAGTAAAAATTGTCGTATTGAGATTTTAGAAAAAGAATTCTGAAGCTTTAATGATGGTACATTAATTACAGGTATTCTCTTCTAGGGTTGTTCGACTTCACTAGAAAGACTTTTCGATCGACTCTGTACAGTCGACTTTAAAAGTCGACCGATCCACGAAGAAAAGTCGACTTTGTTCGACTTTTTTCGACTTTTTTAATAAAAAGAAAATGTATTAAGTATACTCTGCGTGTAACTCATATATTAGCTATAAATCTAAGAGTCAGAATACGCCAAAAATATCATGATTTACTAGTGGTCTTTAGAATAATCTGTAATTTAGTGAAATTCAATGCTAGGTAAAAAAAACAAACATTAAAGGATTTTTAAAAATTTTGAAAATTGTTCCAGTTATACAGCATGAAAATGTTGGTTGTGAGGGTTTTTAAAAATAATATTTTTGAAAAATAATTTAAAAATTTAAAAATTTTCAAAAAAAAAATTTAAATTTTTTTTTATCGATATTTGGTAATTACGGACAACTTTTTGAAAAATGTAGCCTTTCCGATGGACCAGAATTGGCGGGCCCAGACAGCTAGTGGATTGGGACTATCCACACGACTAATGTCGCATATTTATTAACTAGAAACGTTCTTAGCGGTGTTTAAAATGTTGTACCTTACGGATTGGGCAAATTCGAACCGAAAACTGTCTGTAGAAACTTACATAAACTCCTGCTGAAAAACTTTCTTGCATGAAATTTTTAAAATAAATACCTATGTTTATCTTACCTCATTATTAACTGAAGATTGTGGAGACAAACGATTAACAAATTTGAGGAATTTGTTTTCGTATAGTAATTTTATGCGCTGCTCTTAAATGATTTGACAATGTTGTTGTACTGTCATTAAAATTCATTTTTCTACCACACTTTTCAAATTTCACTTCAGTTTTATTGGCAATTTTTTTTTAAATACGACCAAACAGCACTCCGCGCCCTTGTTAGAAGATCAGTTTTTATATGCAAATAAATTTAAAAAAAGTAGAGAGTCGAAAGTGAAAAGACGACTTCAGTCGACTTCCATAAACTGAAAGTCGATCACTACAATTCGACTTTCAGGAGTAAAAAGTCGATTTTGGTCGAAAGTCGAAGTCGACTTTGCCATCCCTATTCTCTTCCCAGAGAGTTTTGCTTCACATCGAAATTCGTGCTCCCTTATTTTCATTTTCATTTCATTTTGGCTTTGCTTTTTATTTTCGCTCAATTTAATTTCTATATTTATTCAAAACAAAAGAAAAAACGTTTGAAATGAAGTGAGCCATACAAATTTTGAATTTATTTACTAAGTAAATGTTTTTTTCGGCTTTTGCAAATTAAATAAGTCCTCTGCAAGAAGGTTTGTTTAAAAAAATAAGTGTATATATATGGTATATGGGGTATGGAAATATCCCTTTTCCCTAGCAGTAAATAGAGATGGGCACGGGACTAAGTATTTGGTCACGATCCCGCCCATCCCGAAATTCAATTTTTAAGACCGAACCCGCCCATCCCGACGTTTTTCAGAATTGTACCGGGGCTCCCGTGGTTGCCGACATCTATCACTAAGAAAAATTCAATGAAAAAATTAAAGATCTGGCCTCTTCCGATTATTTTGTTTTGCTTTGCTGTTCGTTTTCGTCCCAATAAAACATAAAAAAAGGGCATATTTCACACATCGTTTTTAAGGAAGGTTTTCCGAATTTTCTTAGGTTGCGGTTTTATCGGCAGTGTCGGGAAAGGATTTTGGTCCCGTCCCGCCCGCAAAATTTCACAGACCTTCCCGATACCGCCCATTCTGGCCAATTTGAAATCAGTACCGTGGGTCCCGATATCCCGCGTCCATCTCTAGCAGTAAACCTTTTAGTGTGGGCAACAATGATGTTTTTTAAATAAGACAGATCGGAATTTGCGCTCTCTGGGAAGACAATACCTCTAAAATTATTGTACCATGAGCTTTAATTCGGTTCAATTCTTTGTTGGTTTATCCTAGCACAAAAATTCTACAATTAGGTATAATACTGTGCTTAAATATAGATTCATAAGATGTGATTATTAAAAAGTTAAAAATGTTTTATAGAAATTAAAATTAGATAGAGCTACATGAATACAATTTTACGCATATGTAGAATTTTTTTGTCATTTGTTTAATTGAATAAAAAACATCTAATTGTCGAAATTATCTAGGTTTTGGTAAAGTACATACATTTATGACCTTATTCATAAAAAATAAAGTAAGTTTAAAGAGCCGGCGTTGTGCCGAAACCGGTTTGTCTCCAAACCAAATTTGACAAGGGATGACGGAAAATCGTTCCACATTACATCACACTCCTACCCTGTCGGAAACACCAACAACGAAAATGAGTTACCTAAGCGCTTCAAATGGATTTTTTCTTGATTATTTTCTTCGGACTTGCTTATTATCTACAATGTAGTTAGAAATAGCATCTGTAATTTTATTGTACTTTACGCCTCCTGAAACACTTGACATAGGGGCAAAAACATCATCAACGTGGAGTTGACAACTAGGTAAATTTCATATCATAAATTCAATTAGTCTCTATTTGTATATATGTAAGTTCAAATATTTGATTTGAAGATTAGCTCTTTAAAATAATCCTTGCACTTTAATTGCTCATCTGTAATTTATGTTAAAAATTAATTCCCAACGTTGCAAATGAACAAGTAAGAAAGTCTAAGTTCGGGCGGAGCCGAACATTAAATACCCGGCGCAAGTATTATTATTTTTCACCTTTCCGAAAGCTACCGCCACATGGTAAACCGGGCTGTATCAATTTTGAATAAATTAGCGTCCTTAAATTTCGAAATATTGAAGTTTCAAGCATTTCTGAAATTTACCGTTATATGAAAAGCTCCGTAATTTTAGTCCGATTTCAATAATTTTCAACGGTTTGCTTTTATGTGGCAAGCACCATAACCATACCGAGTTTGATACAAATTAGTAGAACGGTTACCGAGGTACATATATGTGATCATAAGTGGGCGGTGCCACGCCCATTTACCAAAATTTTATCATAAGCGTATTTTTTGGTAAAGAATTTTTGCAAGGCATCAATTTTGAATAAATTAGCTTTAATATTTACTGATTTATCGAAGATATCGTATTTCTCTAAATTACCGTTATATGGAATGTGGGCGTAGTTATTGTCCGATTTTAAAAATTTGCGGCCATTTGGTATGCTGTAACAAGGCCAACAAACTGTGCCAAATTTGGAAGAAATTTGTGTAGCGGTTACCAAGATATACACATGTAACCATAAGTGGGCGTGGCTACGCCCATTTTCCAAAAATTTATAATATTCTTATTTTTCGTTTAAAAATTATTGTAAATAGTAATTTTGAGTAAATAATCTTCAGTAATTACTAAAATATCGCAGTTTTCGTATTTCTGAAAATTACCGTTATATGGGAGGTAGGCGTGGTTATTTTCCGATTTTGCCCATTTTCAATGCCAACCGTCCTACGCGCAAAAGAAGTAAACATACAAAATTTTGTTAAGATATCTCGATTTTTACTCGAGCTATCGTGTGCACAGTCGGACGGACAGACAGTCACCGCTTAATCGATTTCTCTTTTCATTCTGATCATTTATGTATGCATTTGTCTATACTTATCTCGATTCGTTTTGCCTGTTTCAAACAGCCGTTATGTGAACAAAGTTATAATACCCTTGTGCACAAGTGCGCTCGGGTATAAAAAGTATGCTGTAAAACATCGTAAAATTTCCTAAGTAAAAACACTATCAGCTGATTGGCAAAAAATGCCTACAGCTGAGTTCACCTGTTTTTTGGCGTTTGTTCTTATCTATTACATATTCTTTCATTTCTATTACAATTCGTTCCATTCTTTTTACAATTTATTCAAATTACACTAAGAGCCAATTTCAAAGGAATATTTAAATGGCATTTAAGTTTAATTGTGGATTGTTATTTAAATGCCATTTAACTTTCGTTGGGTTTCAGATCAACTTTGTTTAAATATGCCAAACAATTGGCAGCACTGCTGCTTGTTCCTTGAAATTGTTGTTGCATTCGCTTGTTTGTTTACATTTTGTGCTGAACATCTGATTGTTTTTTGGTGGGATTGATTAAACAACCTACCAATCAATCTTGGTTGTGTGGTACAACACAGGGTTGAATATCTCATATTTAAATAGCCAATATCGGCCATTTAAGTGCAGATTAAATTTATGATCTGAAAATGAATAGTGGAAGTTAATCAACAATCTCTACTTAAATAGGCCATCTGAAAATGGGCCTAACACACTGAACCAAAAACACCAATTCCCTAGCCAAAAACACAACTAAAGCTTGCCAGAAAAAACGGTAAGAAGAGTTACGTTACTTATGGAACAACGCTGTAAAATGCCAATCAACCAAACTCTATATCGTTTGCAAGAAAAAAACAAGTAAGAGCAGCGCTGTCTTCGGCTATGCCGAAGGCTTCATACCTTTCATGAACATCTGCAAATTTTACTTTGACAGATTACTGCTTTTGAATACATCTGCATACATCGATAGAGGAGTTACATACTTATATAAAAAATCGCATCTAAACAATCAGAGGTATGGAAGATATACTTTATATGACACCAATCTAAGTGATTTTCACCGCTATGTGATCGGTATGTAAACCGGTAACACAATTTATTGGGTTTAGTTTCGTACATAAAGGAGATATATGGCAAAAACTGGTATCTTAACAATCAGTGCTATAGGAGATAAAGCTTATACAGCGTAGATTTTGACGATTTTCTCAGTAGACTTTGTATTATTATTTATAAAATATCTTACGAAATTTATCGGTTTTAGCTGTTCAAATAAAGGAGTTTTACAGTAAAATCCCATATCTGAACAATCAGATGTATGGAAGATATATGTTGTAGTCATCCGATCCTTGTTATTTTCACTGTAAGTATTCTGTTAATAATGAGTGAAAATGGTGCGAAATTTCATGTTCCTAGCTGCATAAATGGAGGAGTTATGATAAAAGACCTCATATCTGAACAATCAGTTGTATGGGGCTGCAGGTTATAGTGACCCGATCTTTGTTATTTTCGCTGTAAGTCTTCTGTTGATAACACTGGTCGACGGCCAAAATTTACCAGAGACGCCGTTATGAAATTCGTATGTAAAATCACCCCCTGATTCTGAAAATCAAGGTTATTTTTAATTTTATGGTACCGTTTTTGAGATATTTGCAATTTACCGTTTTTGCAAAAAAATAAAAATTGGGTCCACTTAATCATATATATCTCAAGAACGAATTAAGCAATTCCAAAACGGTTTGAAGCTTTTAAAAGGTAATAAAATTTTCTATAAGCTGTGCATACAACACTTTTTGCTAGGCCCTGTAGATTCAAAGATAACGAACAATCATTACCGATTTTTTCAATTTTTTTTGTAAAAATATAAAAAAAATTGTACTTTGCGGGGAAGGATCTCGAAAACCTAACGGTAACTTGCAAATATCTCAAAAACGGTACCATAGAATTAAAAATAACCTTGATTTTCGGAATCAGGGGGTGATTTTACATAAGGATTTCATAACGGCGTTTCTGGTAAAGAGAAAAAGTTGAAATTTGTGGTCCAGTGTAATGAGTGAAAACAGCGCGAAATTTCATGGTCCTAGCTACATAAATGGATGAATTATAACGAAAAATCTCATATATGAACAATCAGTTGTATGGGAGCTATAGGTTATAGTTACCCGATCTTTTTAATTTTCACTGTAAGTTTTCTGTTGATAATTATTGAAAACAGTGCGGAATTTCATGTTCCTAGCTATATAAATGGAGGAGTTATAACGCAAAATTTTATATCTGAACAATCAGTTGTATGGGAGCTATAGGTTATAGTGACCCGATCTTTGTAATTTTCACTGTAAGTATTGTTGATAATGGGTGCAAGTATTGCAAAATTTCATGTTCGTAGCTGCATAAATGGGGAAGTTATAATGAAAAATCTCATATCTGAACAATCAGTTGTATGGGAGCTATATGTTATAGTGGTCCGATTCTTCCGGTTCCGACAAATGATTAATACATTATAAAAATACACCCACCTACCAAATTTGATCCGGATATCTCGAAAACTGAGAGACTAGATTGCATACAAACAGACAGACAGACGGACATGGCTAAATAAACTCAGCTCGACGTTCTGATCATATAAGTATACATTTTCATGGGTCTATCTCATTTTGTTCTGGTACTTACAAACATCGGACCAAAGTTATAATACCATTTCATGCTCATGAAAGGTATAAAAAGTACAACGCAAGCGAGATTTTCAAGCACGTGCCGGTTATATGAATTCGCCTTGGCGACAACCCTCGTTAACATTTAAGTTCTTTCCCTAACAATCCGGTCCGGATCGGGTAATTAAAGAATAATCAAAAAGTTTGCTCTCAAAAACCACATTTCGTGCCCAGAATTTGGGAAACAGCTGATTCGCGCTGTTTTTGATTTTGTCAATTAAATGCAAACTCTTGGAAATTGAAGTTTTTTTCACAAATTTGATTTTAAGTATATAAAGATTGAAAATACATTCACTATTCCTTAAAAGCACCAAGTAAATGCAGGCAACATGTAAACACAAAACAGCTGATACGCACTTTGACACTTTATCCATTTTCACCCGGAGAAACAGCCGGGGGGAAGAAGAAGACACTAACGGTCCAATACGTTCCAATTTTCGCTCTCTATTACCCATTTTGTTGAATACGGGAATGATTTCTGGGCTGTGTTGGGCACAAACACAGATTTTTGAAGAACAAACAAATTTATTTTGTTCTAACTAATTTTCAGAACTACCGTGAACTTTGTATTCCTTTATTTACGTTTCGCTCTCCGAATTTTTTATAAGTATTAAACATTATATGAAAGATTTTTTTCAGAACACAATTAAAAATAAATTCAGGTCAATTCTGCGCTGGTAACATAAATTTTATAACCGGTATTCAAGTGTCTGTCAATTTTTAAACCTTTTTCGCATTCTGTGTTCTCTTGTAACCGGTAAATTTGGTTACCATCTCATAAGCTGGTAACAAAATATTGCCCCGTGAAATGTGCAATACAGTAATTTCCACAAATCTTCATAGCTGAGTTGCTGAATATTTTCACTGCATTACCAACGTACCTAGAATCGCGGTGACAAGAAGTGCTAACATGTTTTGGTAATAAAATTTTCCGGTCACAAAATCTTCGGTAACGTGCAGAATAGACCTGTAAATCTTTACTATTTACCCAGTCACATATCAGCGGCCTCATAAAATTATTACGCGGTATTTAAAATTTATCAGTAGTGGCAGCACTCTTCTAAATTATATTGCAAGCTGCAACCCTTCACCCAAGCGTACTTACATGCGAATTATAAAATGGTAGCCGCCAGCCTTCGTGGAAAGGATAGAAACTTGAAAAAACTAAATTCACCAATGCATTTTATAAAAAACTTGTTGACTTTTTGTTAGGTACGCTTAGAAAAGCTCTTATTGACTATGCACATGTGTATGTATGTATGTATTTATGAACAATTACTTCCGCGCACTTAACACAAAAAACTAGCGAAGAAAAAACGTGGCACACCGCACAAGAGCAAAACTGAAAATGAAAGAAATGACATAAAAGAAAAGAAACGGTGATTCGATTTGTGGAATGTAAGTGGATATTGTGTATATGGGAGTGATTGTGTAAAAGGAAAATGGAATACATAAATGTCGTCGGAGAAAATCTTGCAATGCAGAACTGTGCGGTAAATGCGGTACATACATACATAGATAAGTACATACATCTGTTCATAACTAGATACACCTAGTAGGACAAGTCTGCGTCTTTTTTTAAACATTCACAATGTTTTTTAGGTTAAATATTTTTCCCTAATTTTTAAATAAGAGTAGGTGAATGCAAACTTATTCTGCTAGATGTATGTATATGTAGATATGCTAATTTTTGCATAAACATACATATCGTCGTTTAAAGTGCAAAACCGCGTAAAACAAAATGCAAAACCGCGTATGTGAAGTTGTAGAAATTATTTTCTAGAGAGTAAAAACACATATATCAAAATGGTTCTCTTTTTTTTTTTAAAAAGCAACCGCATTTCTGGCTAGTATATTTCAGGACGGATGGATAAGGATTGAGCCAAGAGCTTGTGTGAGCAAATCCAATTTTTGGCAGCCAATGTCAGTTACGCGGTTGTGCAGAATGACGATGCGCGGTTTTGTACTTTAAACGACGATATGTACATATGTATGCACATGTGTATTTATCCAGACATATACATATGTGTGAGGGTATAGGTTCCCTGTAAAAAAAGGGTCTAGGTTAAGTACTAGTGTAGGACCACACTAGCTTGTAACCAACACTAGTAACCAAAATGGTCCAAATATATGGAAAAAATAGGTTACATTAACATTGCGATGTCATTGGGCCTGACCACCTCTGGTCCAACGCTGCATAACCTGGGACCACTTCTGGTCCACCACTGCTAACATGGGACCACCTAGACAACTACTCCTTTTGGGCCATGGCACATTCGGCAACCGAATAATATTGACGATCAGCACCGAAGAGGTGGTGTTCAACACATATATCAGTTTTTTACGTTTGAAGTGGTCCAGGTCAGCCTAACAAGTTACTAGTATGCATCCTGGTCCTTTTGCTTATACTTTAAAACTACGACCCAGTGGACCACCTGGTCCTCAAATTTTTGCAGGGTTGGATTATGCTTGGTTGTTATATGTAGATATGTACATACACATATTGTCCCCACGTGTCGGTAAGTTGTTGTCCCATTTCGAAACATTCTTCTATTATCTAATAAAGGCTCTCAGAAAAAAATCAAGCATTGAATATGTTAGCTTAACCAAATTTTAAAAATTACGTGAGTTAATTCCCAGAGGGGTCGAAGGAATTCATAATCACGTTTTTACTTTTACTGTATTTTTATACCACCCTTTGTTAGGCAGGTTTGTGACTGTGATGTAAAGATTGACTCATGTTTTTGATAGATAATACAGCAAGCTTCAAATGAATGTAAAACCTACGTGTTAAACAGACAGTGTTATTAATAAAAATGGCACGTAAAATAATTTACAATCACATTTGAACAACTTTTTCTATATTTGTAGAACAAGATGGTATGTATGTATATCCTGTATCAGCTGTATATTGAAATCTCTACAGATTTGTTTTTTTTTTCATATTCAACAATCTGTTGCTGTTTATATGGCACACCCTGTGAAGCAGCTGGAATTTGTATGGATGTGAAAATATGTCACATTGTTACTGTTGTGCTTCCGTTAATCAAGTGAGCGGACAATTTAAATAGCTGTTAATTACAAAATATTTTAGCTTTATATTCATAAATAGGTATAAATGGATATACCTTTAGAAAAGGATAAAAATAACACTTCATTTTTTTCTTTAAATTCTCCAATTGTTGAGCCGAACCGAAACCCTTGTCTAAAGCCAAGAAAACCCGTTTCGATGAACCAATTCAAAGGTGCAAAAAAGTTCACGTCCCTGGTTAAAATGCAGTGAAAAACTGGTTTTGACAACAAAAAAAAGCACACTATAGACCTCCGATTGGGACATGCGAAAATCCTAGAAACTTTCCTCTCCTCTGACTAGACAGTGAATTCTTCATAAGAGTCCCAGAAAGGAACGAATACGAAGGTGCCATGGTCTTAGGCTCCGGGTCTACGGCTATCTACGCAGATAATAAAAGTGACACTGCAGCGTTTTTCACGTGGTTGATACCTTACGCTGCATTATAGGCGCCATAGACGTACGTATTGACTCGCCTTTCGACTAAACACAGTTGAGTCGTTCAGAGTCATGTCGGTGTAACTAATACATATGTAGGGATTCCCTTAAATTCGTAAAGTCTTAAACCGTGTAAAACTCTTAAGTTTACGAGGCTTTCATGGGAACGCCCACTTTGCGAAAAGGTGTAAATAGGTGCGTAAAGAGACTGTTTGACAGATCAAAAGGGTTTTGTGAAGCAATTTTTGTTGCTTAGTATTTGCCATAACAGGCCGTCATCTTGTCTCTATCACTCTTGGCTAAAATACAATTGAAAATGCCGAAAATTAGCAGAAAACCTAAGTCAACTAAAGTTAGTGGATGAAATTCATTCATTTAATTCGCGTATTATTTTTATTTCTCATTTATTTTCATTATTTTATCGCACATTTTAGTATACAAATTTCGGCCCATCGGCAACACTGAATTTTACGAGGTCGTTTGAGCATCAAATTTGCCTCGAAAATTTACGAGGGGCTCGTAAATAGGCTCCATACAAATTTTGACAGTTCTTTTACGAGGCTCGAAAATTTGCGAGCTTTACGAGGTTTACTAGGCTTTTACGAGTTTAAAGAAAGACCCCTATTTATTTCATAAACACATCCAACTCGACTGGCGAGTCAGACGCACCGTGTATGCTGTCTATTAGAGCAGCCTATCACGATATTTTCGGACAGTCAGACTCATATGAAACCTTTAAAATATAATGGAACAACCAGTTGTCATCGAAACGCTCGGTATTCGTTGTCTGCTCATAGGGACGTCCCTGATAACTGCATGACCTGCAAACTGGCGAGGTAAGGGAAATAAATATCCGTGGTGAATTCCGCCCAGGAAATAGGCATGCCACTAACCTCCTCAAAATATAAATAGAAAATTTTCTTGGGCGTGGAGGTAAACTCCAGTTGGGGCTCCGGAACGCACCTGTCAGACTACATCTCTCCGCTCTTAGATTAGATACTGCTTTATGGGCACACATGGTTCGAGAAAGTAGAGAATTTCGTTTACTTGGGAACCAGCATTAACACCGATAATAATGTCAGCATTGAAATCCAACGCAGAATCACACTTGCCAACAAGTGCTACTTTGGACTGAGTAGGCAATTCAGGAGTAAAGTCATATCTCGACGTACGAAAACCACACTCTATAGGTCACTCATCATGCCCGTGCTGGTATATGGCGCAGAAGCATGGACAAAGACAACATGAGGAGCCTCCCAAGGCACATAAACGTACTCCAACTCAACTGCAACGGACTCCAGAGCAAGATTGAGGAGATAGCAGTCTTCATGGGTCGGCACGGTATATTGATAGCTGCGGTCCAAGAAACGAAGTTGCACAGCAACTCAACTCTGTTGGGTTGCGCCGCCTACAATGTGCTCCGTAAAGATCGCGAGCGAGATAATGGTGGTGGACTAGCGTTCATTCTACACCACACAGTGCAGTATCGGCTAATCGAAGAAGACATCGACCCAAGGGACACTACCCTAGAATGTCAGGGCATAGCTGTCCGGTCAGGCGATGTCGAGCTCGAAATATTTAACGTGTACATACCCCCTGTCACCTGCTGCCCGGCTGGATATCTCCCTGACATAGGTGCGCTACTCAGAGGCGAAAACCGATTGGTAGTAGGTGACTTCAATGCGCACCACGATCTTTGGCACTCAAGCCTGGCCAATGATCGGAGGGGAAACAGTTTGGCTGAGCAGATAGACGATTCGACATTCTGCACCATGAACGACGACGCCCCCACCAGGATTGTGGGCAGCTGCAGCAGCTCGCCAGACGTAACAATTGCTAGCGCTGGTCTGATAAATAGCATATCATGGCGACCTATGCTAACGTTAGCATCAGACCATCTGCCCATAATCATCTCGATCAATAAGCCCACCGACTTTGCTCCCGCGGATCACCGAACCTACACCAACTTCAACAAAGCTGATTGGAACGGCTTCGCGGAAGTTACCGAGAGCAGCTTCGCCGCCCTCCCCACACCTACAGACGTACATGCTGGCGAACGCCAGTTCCGCAAGGTAGTCACAGCCGCAGCAGCTCGCTTCATACCGTCCGGACGCATCGCGGAAGTCCGCCCAAATTTCCCGGCTGAAGCAGCTGTACTAGCAAATGAGCGTGACCACCTACGCCAGGTCGACCCCGGGGACCCTCGCTTGAGGGAACTTAATTTGGAGATTCGGCAACTGGTAAATCAACACAAGCGGACAAAGTGGGAAGAGCACTTGAATGCCTGTAACTTCACCTCTGGTGTGAGTAAGCTCTGGTCAACCGTGAGGTCCTTGTCCAACCCGACGAAGCGTGATGACAGAGTGGAAATTTCATTCGAAGGTCACGCCTCATCGGACCCGAAGAAATGCGCGAACTATTTCAGTCGGCAATTCACACTGCATCCTTCGGTAGACAAGGCCAAACGTCGAGTGACCAGGAGGCTGCACAAACTGCCCAAAAACGATGCACCACTTGTTTTCACCAGCGGTGAAGTAAAGGGGGCCATCGGGAAGGCGAAAGCCTCCAAAGCCATTGGACCCGACGGAATCTGTATGCTGATGTTGAAACATTTGGGGCCTGTGGGGGTAGCATACCTCACGGAGGTCCTCAATTTGTCTATGACCACTCTCATCATTCCTGATGTGTGGAAATCAGGGAGAGTGGTCCCACTGCTGAAACCGGGGAAGCCCGCCAACAGAGGAGACTCTTATCGCCCGATAACGCTCCTTCCCCGGTCGCGAAGACACTTGAGGCCCTGCTGCTCCCATACTTCACCTGCCACCTAACCCCAGCGAAACATCAGCATGGCTTCCGTAAAGTGCACAGCACAACAACAGCACTTAACGCCATAAACACCCAGATAACCCGCGGCCTAAATCGAAACCGCCCCTGTGAGAGAACTGTCCTAGTAGCGCTGGACTTGTCAAAGGCGTTTGACACCGTCTGCCATTCCACGCTGCTAGAAGACATTGAGGCCTCCTCTCTCCCACAGGGACTGAAGCGATGGTCGGCGAATTATATGAGTGGTCGGCAATCATCAGTAATCTTCAGAGATCAAACCTCGAAACCTAGAAGAATAAAACAAGGGGTTCCACAAGGTGGTGTTCTCTCCCCCTTACATTTTAACTTCTATATCTCGAAACTCCCCCAGCCACCTGAAGGAGTTTCCCTGATCTCCTACGCTGATGACTGTTCGATTTTGGCGTCTGGGAATGGAATTGATGACCTCTGCTCAAAAGTAAACGGCTATCTCTCCAGCCTTTCTCGCTTCTTCACTGCAAGGAGCCTAACCCTCTCCCCAACGAAATCAACGGCGACCCTCTTCACCACCTGGACGAAGGAGGTCAGGCTTGAATTAGGCATTCACGTCGACGGCACACCAATACCGACGGTGAACAACCCGAAAATTTTAGGGGTTACCTTTGATAGCCTGCTCTCTTTCTCCGCGCACACAACCGCAGTTGTCAACAAAGTACAGAGCCGCAACAAGGTCCTCAAGTCGCTCGCCGGCAGCACTTGGGGCAAAGACAAAGAAACGTTGTTGGCAACATACAAGGCAATTGGCCGGCCGGTTCTAAATTATGTTGCGCCAGTTTGGACGCCGGGGACTAGTTGGACGCAGTGGACGAAGCTACAGACTTGTCAGAACGCCGCACTCCGGACAGCGACCGGGTGCCTTCTGATGACGCCTGAGCATCACCTACACAGTGAGGCCCAAGTGCTCCCCGTAAGGGAACACAACAAGATGCTCTGTAAGCAGTTTCTTGTGGGGTGTCACAGAAGTGAACACCCCAACAGACCACTGCTGGAGGAGGAGCCTCCGCCCAGGCACGTCAGGGGGCACCTATTCATGTACAAGGACGCAGTCCAGACCTACACAGACCAACCACTGGACCCAATGACGTACAGACGAGCGATTAACGACATTCATAGGGAGTCTGTCTCCACCTACCTCGACTCCCGGCCTAGGAATGTCGTTATCGGAGCCCAATCACCACCTGTGGAAGAGACGGAGCTTCAGTTACCTAGAGAGACCCGCGTTACCCTGGCTCAGTTACGGTCTGGATATTGTAGCCGCCTAAACAGCTACCTGTCCAGACTCGACCCAAACATCCAAAATGAGTGCCCGGCATGTGGAGACTCCCCCCACGACACCAACCACCTCTTCACATGCCAGCTCAATCCGACTCAACTAACACCTCTCTCCCTTTGGTCCGACCCCATCGAAACAGCTCGTTTCCTGGGCCTACCGTTAGTTGTGCTTGACGATAATGATTAAAAGTTGACCCGAAACAGGCGGGGCTTAGTAGTGCCGCTACAACAACAACAACAACATGAGGAGGCCCTTGTAGTATTCGAGAGAAAGATTTTGCGGAAGACTTACGGGTCTTTACGCGTTGGCGACGGCGAGTACCGCAGACGATGGAACGATGAGCTGTTTGAGCTTTACAACGACATGGACATAGTGCGGCGAATTAAAATACAGCGGCTCCGCTGGCTTGGTCATGTCGTTCGAATGGACACCGATGCTCCAGCTCTGAAAGTATTCAACTCGGAACCCGCTGGTGGTAGCAGAGGAAGATGAAGACCCAACTGAGATGGAAAAACCAGGTGGAGACTTGGCTTCACTTGGCATTTCCAATTGGCGCCAGTTGGCACAGAAAAGAAACGACTGGGGTGCTTTGTTGAACTCGGCCAAAATCGCTTAGGCGGTTACAGCGCCAAATAAGAAGAAGAAAAATATTTTTTCCGCAGCTGAAGGGACGAGGAAGATGTAGAGAGCATTGAACACTATCTCTGCCATTGTTCCACCCTGGCTAAGACGCGTGACTAATTCATTAAAAAGTGCTTTATAGTTTGTATAGCCGACTTAAATCCAGCGAATGTTCTCGATGTTCAATGCTACGTATTTGAATACTGGACGATGAAGGAAAAACATAAAACAAATCTGCAAATTAAAGAAAAGTTCTCCGTAATTTTTTTTTTTTTTTGGGCAATTTGAGATACCGATGGCGAATGGCATATAAGGTGAAACGACGTGCTAGACCAACTCATAGAGGACAAAAATATATGCAATTTGTTTCACGAAAGTGAAGCGAATAAAATGGCTAGGCCTCGCATTGAGTATAGACTATTTGAGAGGACAAACGAAAATAGTAGACGTCAAGGCATTCACCACCAAAACAAAGGGTAGACCAAGATCAAGATGGGCTGACGAGCTGGTAGAAGAATAGAAAAAACTAAAGAGGAAGAACTAGAGGGGGGTCTCGAAGGATCGAGTTTGTGTGGAGATTCTATGTGCAGCAGACCAAGCCACACATAGATCTGTGTCGCTAAAAAATTATGACAAATAAAGCGCGCTTGGGGGTTTAACTACTGTTCAAGGACTGTGGCACCAAAGAAGTTCAAAATCGAATATTGCAGACTTCTAACCTTATTTTAACGTTGTGAGCAGCAGGCATTTAAGTCTAAACACGCTATGGGTTTTAGTCAAGGCAGCTGTAGCTGCTTCTTTACGATAGATTTACACCCTGCAACTCTCTTTTACATTTCGTTTTCAAATTAAAAACAAAAAAAAAAAAACAATTGCTTATAAAATTATTTTAAGTACAAGTTTTATTCGATATGTACAAAACACTTTTTGCAATTATTCTAAGTTGTTAGTGTCATTGGTGTAAAAATTAACATCTAGTTTATATGAACAAATACTCTGTTAATTGTTAATATTAACTCCTAACAATTAAACTAAATAATAATTGCCTTTACGTAGTTTGAAACTTCTTGTTTCCACTATAGACAACTTTCTGGGTGCTACTACTAAATTAAACTTTAACGTATTTTTATAACATAGTGAAATAAAAAAAAAAACACTTAACAAACTTTAATATTTTATAACAATCTTAAGCAATTGTTTGTTTCTTCTTTTTCACAATTTCCATCTACTATACATATGCATGTATATGAATAAAAAATAATCCAATCGATTTAAACTTAATGCATATAAAATATACACTACTAGTGAGGTACGTGAAGATTTTGAAAAATTCATCAATGTGTCATCATAATGCATGATAAAACCATAGTTAGGTGAAACCGTTCTCTCAATTCGTCAGCCATGATTTTTTTTTGAAGTTTGCTAACAGATTAAAATCATATAAAATTGAGAGTAAAAAAAGGAATTGTTCAAACTTGTTGTTTGAGATTGAAAATGAGAATATGTGTGTGAGTTGGTATGTAAAATTTTGAAATTAAATTGCTTGCAAACGTCAAGAATTCGAAAAATTCCTCTCAGCGGTTCTACCTTCCTATTTTTTTATCATGATCATAATCTACATATTATGTATATGAATGTATCAGAAAACTTAGGCCCATTTTCGCCTATGTCGTTGGGTTCGCAACTAACTTCACAGTCTGCTGCTTTCACGCGTTGCAGGCGCGTACTTATCGCGTCCATTGCTCGATAACTGCAGATGCTGTGGAATTACCGCGGGACGTCCATTATGTGGCAGTGTATCATCAACGGTAAATACAGAGTTGTCATGACCGCGCATTTGACGTGTGTGTGCCTCCAGGCTATCGATCTTTTGCTCACCTTGCGCTGTGCTAGAATCTTTGTCCTTTGGTTTGCCCTCCAGCAAGAAGCAGGTGATGAGGAACAGCACTGAGCCTATTTGTATAGATAAAAAAAGTAAATACTTGACCCTTGCGTCTTTATGTACAACTCAAACTTACTTATGCCATAGAAGCCTGCGTAGAAAATCATAAACGCCTCCCGGAAACCGATTATCTTGGCTATGGGGTCGAGCAGAATTGGCAAATTACCACCAACGTTGTTCATCACAAACAAGAACACGCCGATTGTTGATGAGCGCACCTGCAGCGGCACTATTTCCACCACAATCGCAAATACAATGCCGAACCACATCTCAGCGAAGAAATAACTGCAGCCCAATGTTATCATAGCCCATAAGGGATCGTAGTATACAGAGCCAAATGCCGGCAATGTTGCTATTAGCTGACTTAAGGCTAGCACTAGGGCGCGTGAACGTATACCCATTTTAGCCACAATCTTATCGGAGACAACACCACCCACAACAACGCCAATACTGCCAATACCAATAGTGACAGCAAACAACCACCAACCGAGATCCACGTCTGGAAAGTAAGTGTTGTAGTATAGATCCGCGTTATAGGCGAAAGTCATGCCACCGGAGTGACGTATGGAAGCAGCAATCATCAACATAATCATGGCAGGATTGGCTAGCACTTTCCATAAGCCAATTTTCTTGCCATCTTTGGTGCGATCGCCCTCGCCAATTGCTTTGCGTTCAGGTTCCTTAAGTGTGGTGCCAGTTAGCGCAGCCAGTAGCACCGCTAATACGCCAGTACCCAGATAACACACACGCCAGCCCAGATTGAAGAAATTCGATCTGGTAATGTAGCGACCCACGGGGAAGGCAATACCGTATCCACCGTAAATGCCCCAATTGAAAATGGCCATGACAAGTGCGCGTTTATTTTCGGGGAATATATCCGACATAATGCCTGTGGCTAGCGGATTACAACCAGACTCACTGTTGAAGCAAAAAAAAACGCAAATCATTAGTTTATGGTATGTATGCTTATTTATGAAATTTTCGATACTCACCCTAAGGCCATGACCATACGCAATAGCACCAACTGCCAGTAAGCGCTCACAGTACCTTGTAAAATTATTGCAACGGCAAAGATTAGCGTACAAACTGTTAACATTTTGACACGATTATATTTATCAGCGGCGAAACCCATGAAAACGCCAGCAATAGTGAAGACCAAGATGAAGGTGGGACCAGCAAGTATTTGATAATCAATACCCAAGCCATTGTAATTCCATTCACAGTACGCAGTATCATTTAAAGCCAATGCGAGACAGCTGTAAGATGACAGAGGAAAAATATTTTATGTAAGTCTATTGGTATATAAAAAGAAAAGCGGACGCATGCTTTACATACCTATTCTCTTCTTTTACGACTGAACATTGCTGTGGTAGCTCGAAGCGATTGAAATTTGTATTATTCTGCTGACAAGCTTTGTCGCCATAATCCAATTCAATGGCGGTCTGTTTGGATGTTACACCGATGAGATAATGGCCCAGTTCACCAAGTATATAGCCAACTGTAAGCACGGCCAAAACGTAGACATTGTAAAAGCCGCTTAGCTTCTTAAGTATTGAAACCATTTTGTGACTAAGAGTGTGTGCTGAAATGAGATTAATGCGAGAATTGAGATGTTAACTAAAAAGTGCTGGTAAGCGAAGTGTTTTTCAAAATTCAGAAGTGGCATAATTACTAGTCATATACTATAATGTTAAATTAAAACTGGACGAGTATAGGACGACTGTATAAATGTACACAAATCAGTTGCGCAACGCCACAACCGTTTTGTCTCTAAAGCAAACTTGGCGAGGGAGGACGGAAATTCATTCCAAAATACTGCGGCTAGTTAGATTTTGGCTAAGAACGACTCTTGGTATTGTGATTCTACTTTCGGAACAATTTCGTGCTAATTGAAATTTCTCTCTGATATGAAATTGGCCATTTCGTATAGATTTTGTCGTTGAACTCATATCTGATAAGTAGCGCACAGCATTTTAAAATACATCTCTTGTCCTTTCACAAGCCGCACAGTGTACTTTTTGAACACTGCACGCGAATTAATCGTAGCGCTTTCGACAGAAACAGCATTTTGATACGAAACAAAATGGTTTTGAAAGCTAAAGTAAATCCCTCGAAAATGCGAAAAAAAATCATGCAAAATACACGGGATTTATTCCAAAACAAAAAATTTATGTATTTTTTATTATACTAGTATTATAGATTTTGAGACGAGCGACACGATTCCACTGTTTAAAATTCGAAGAAAAATTTGAACACCTTAATTTGAAAAATGCATTATTTATTGCATTTTTTTTT
>NW_023458567.1:11749466-11754792 GCF_013731165.1 Rhagoletis pomonella | reverse complement strand
TTTTTTTCCGAGTCATCACAACTGTGTGAGGCCTAGCCTTGTCATGACGGAACAGAACTCCTTTTTTGTTGGCCAATTCTGGTCGCTATTTCTTAATTTCTTCTTTCAATTGGTCGAGTTGTGCACAGTAGAGGACCAAATTGATAGTCTCGCTACGTTGTAGCGGTTCATAATGGGCAATTCCCTTCCAATCCAACTAAACATGACAATGTTTTCCAGACTTTGTGGTGGGTCGTCGGTCTTTGACAATGAATGGCTTGCGTTGCTTATTCTCGTATTATATTTTTCATCATCGGTGATGATTCGCCTTGATTTCGTTGTTTCCGCAGCGTTTCACTGATTTTCAATCAAATTTCTCCTGATAGCTTGCACGCCAGTCTCGCTCAACCATTTGCATTATTTCATCGACTTTTTCAGTCGATCAGCTCGATCAGAGTGAGGTGCATTTTTAACATCAAAATTTCCACAACGGAGTTGAGAAAACCACCCCTAAATATCACGTGATGCAATTGTATTAGTGTTGCCAGATGTATATGCATCAACACGACATAGTGAAAAAATCAGCAGAGACTTTTCACATGACCCAATATTTCAGATCAGTAATTTTCTTTCGCGACCCTATTAGAAAAAATTCTCTAGAGAAAACGGAAAAATTTATCTGTTCTTCCGACTTAGTTACAGCACAGTTTATACAAGATTTTCTGTATCGTTGCTAGTTTATTCTGGCATCGGACCAAAAACTATGATCCTTACGATGGGTTGTGATACAAAAGCCGTCATCGATTCGCCACTTCTCGCTCGCTATGTTTGAGTTCCGGTCGCTTAAAGAAGAATTTTGCATGTGAAAGCAACAACAAAGTTAGCTAGCACGGATAGACGATAGCGAGTTTGGTTGTACCTCATTGAGTTCGTTCGTTTCGCCACTCGCTAACTGTTGGCGAATCGATGACGGCTAATTAGTATCTACATTTAGCGCACTTTTCATGGGAACTGTTTTGTCTATATTTCTTGGTCGAACCATCTATAGATTTTTTGCTGAATTTACCTACTTCGATTTGGAGCTTTCTCCTGATAGGCTGCTTTTTAATGATACTATGTGTCTTTCGAAAGTTGTATACCTAATATTTGGAAGGCCTTGGCATTCACACAGGAACAACTGCCCACTTGCTTCTGTATCTTCTACATGATAGCTGCAAGAATTTCTAATGCAGAAAAGTCCGCATGTTTTCTGGCGAACTCCTGCCTCATGAGTCATGATTCTTAATATTTCCATCCTTGATCTTTGAGCAGAGTCAGGGTTTTCATTCTATTATAGTCGGGCCAGACTTCTCTTGGTATCTTGAAAAGAAATATTGTTTCAGATCAAGTGAATTCAGCTGTTGATTAAATTTTTAATTCCTCTGGAGTTGCTTAATTTTTTCTGATTAAAAAAAAAAAACAACAACAATAATAAATAAACCTATTAGAAATAAATGAGAAGCGTCTCAAGGGCTCACTAACAACACTCACTGGCGTAAAACGGCAATTTATAAATTAGAACAAAGATGCACACAAAAAAATCAAATTGCAATTGTAATCAATAGCATTTAAGTCTACGTTTAGCAACATATTAAGAGCTGCTCGCGTGTTCACGACCAATTAGGCATATGGATGTGCGTAGAATTTTTCAAAGCAAATTATCACAATACATACTTAGTCGTATACGAGTACCATAAAAATACACTTTCCCATCAGCACATATGACAAATTGCATGTTGCGCGCGGGGAACGTTTATCGACGACGAGAATTTCAAAAATTTTTTCGAATGACACAATTTTTTGAATAATTTTGCATTTTCTATCACCTATTTTTCACTAATTAAATGCTATTTAATGCTGTTTGAACTAAGTTTATAGCGCGCATGTAATCGTTTGAGCTTAATGTAGGTATTATGTATGTATGTTTGTAAGTACATATGTATATGCATATGCAAGCATGCAAGTAGGTTTGTAAGTAATCACTTAAGCAGCCGCCATCAAGGTTAACCGGTTGCTCCCTGCTTCATTCAATGTTTGCATTTCTACATAGTACTTATACAGCTCAATGTATGCACTTTAATAAAAATTCTTATTTATACTCCTACATATGTATATATGTATGTACATATGTAGCTAGCCGCTTGACGTTGGGCAAATTCTAGGCAAGAATCAATTAATAGCCATTAAAAAGTGTACTTAGTTACATCAACGCATGTGTATACATACATTTAGGTAGTATGTATAAATGTATGTATGCATGCTTTAAAGTAAGTATAATAATTTAAATAGTTTTATAGTTATGGTGTATTTATGTATATAAAACAAGTTCATGAAATGCGCATGCGCGCGCACACTTTTATTTTAATAAAAACCCAAGTGGTAAAAATCAAACTGCATTCATTCTTATTTCTGCTTACGTATGTATGTATGTATGTATTTGATTTATAGCAACAGATGGGCAGCGTTCGTTAAGAAATAATAAACAAATGTCGAGCATGACAACAGTCACCGGAATTGCATACCGCAGCTGTTAATTTAGCCAGATGTATGACAGACTTTCTGCAGCGGTAAAACGGAATTAATGGTTTGCGATAATGTGTGAAGTTAGAAATTACTATTAACAGCTTTTTTTAATGAAAACATATCATGTAACTAACTTTAATATTAAAATTCAAGAATTTGTGTTTCAGGCAGTTTATGTAGTGATAATTAAAAAGGCAAAGGGTATTCAAAAACGTGTTTTTCAAAGTGAAATCTGTCAATTGGCAGTTGAAAGATACGAGATGTGAAGTGAAGAATATAAGTGAGAGGGACCCCCCTAAAATATGTTTCCAAATGCATTGAAACCAGCAGATAACTGAGAATTGAAGGATGTTTCGAAAGCAGTTTTGAAGGCATTTTTATTTGTCAAACTCTGTTTGCGCCGAGAAAATGCTTAATAGTTTTTTCATGAGATCATCTAATGTCATACCCTGCAAAGTACTATATGTATATACATATGATGGGGTTTGGAGTTCTATTGCGTAGCTGGTTTAATGTTACATACATACATACATATGTAGGAGCCACGATGTCGTGAGCAATCTACGATTCCAGTTTTGAGAGTTCAGTGAATAAAAGATAATATTTTTTCGGCATAAAAGATGCTCTAATTAACTATCTTCAGGTTCTCTTTTTAGCTCTAAGCTTCATCCTTTTTTCCAAATCTTTAATCCCTTTCGATAGGTTTGCTCAAAGTTTTCTAAATAGGCTTTCGTTACAGTAATGGCTTATTTCTTCACCTACAATTTCTTATCGCCGCGCAATTTCTTTAAGTTTGAAAACAGGAGACCGCCCAACCACATAGTTGGTTCGGAAAAAGGAATAGTGTTTCTTGGAAACTAGGACTGTTTAGGCCACTAAACTGTATTAAACTAACCTAGTTTCTCACATACAAATGACAAACATTTGATTGGAAAATACTGTTTAAAGAGAATCGATCCCATCCTACTTTCAATAGAATTTGTAGCAACCTCCTCAACATGTTTAATATCAAAAGTTGCACTTGGAACTATTGTTCCTGTCTAAAAATGTTTAAGAAGGTTCAATGAGAATCATTGTACGCACCAGCAATAAAATTCTGGGTTCAAAAAGTGTGGTCTAATATCAAGCGACTCATTTTCTAGTTCATTGTTAATGGGAGAAGAAAATTTGCCTTAGTACCATCAGCTGAAACTTAATCAAAACGAACAATCAGTGGCGGTAAATATTAACTGCTTTTTCTAAATTTTTCTGCAGCGAAAAAGTTCAGAATAAAGTGTATTTACATAAAACAGATAATGGCTATTCCCAAAAAGTGTATATTTGTGTACAGTAGACAACTGAATAGTGAAGTAAAATCGTTTTGGGAAAACACTACAAATAAATTTCGTATAACAGCAAAGGAGCAAACCTCGATGACTCAAGGTACCTTCAGCTGGCTAACTGGAGGCTAAAAGGTCTATTCACTTTGGCGTTTCGCCGATGTCTTTACTGGAAATTAACTGATTGGCTTATTTTGAAGATGAAAACGAATAGGAATCAGCTGAGAACATCCTGTGCAAATGTCCAGCTTTCATGAGGAATAAAAGGATTGCTTTGGGAAAGTTTGAGTATATATGTAGAACCAGTCCAAACACAGCAACACTATCACGACCTCGGATCTTCTTGATAGGTCAGGGATAGTAGCAACCAACACGAGGCACAGACCTTTAGGCTAACATGCGTAAAGGATAGGAATTCCCAATAGTAGAACTTGCCGTAGCTGTTAGCTAGAAGATAGCCTATCAGAAGCTGCTTGAAGCGAAATAGGTAATTTTACCAGGGATTCTCGATGGTTCCCTAAGAAATGTAGGATTTGCATAGGTAAAACTGCTACTAGAAAACACTACCACCAACTACCCAATATAGCCCAACTCTTATGAAAGACCTTTCTTCGGCCTGAAAAATTGATGTTCGATCGCTTTCTAGTAAAGGCACTCTGGAATACCTCTTGTATTACCGACCAGCACTTAACGGCGGACAACTAAGCTGTATTCATTGTACTCATTAAGTTTTAGCAAAATTCGTCGGTGCCTTCACTGGGCTCTACTTTAGCTTTAGCTTTTATCTCAATTTATTGGAGACATACAAGGTGCGGCCACAGAAGGTTTCGGTCGTAAGAGATCAGCGCTAAACACTTATTCATCTACCACATCATTGTCCTCATTTCATAAATTTACATTATACTCATTTGAATATTTACACTGTTAATAAAAAATGTTGAATGGTTCGCTTTAGCTCTGCGAAATCGGCTGGAGGTGTTACTAAGTGGCTGAATAAAAACTACATAAAACGATGATTTAATGCATTTTTTTTTTGAGTTTACTTAATATATTAGCATTTGTCGCTGGTAAATTATTATTAATTAATATGCGTAGCATTAGTTCAGCTGCAAATAATAATTAATTAAATGCATTACATGTAAAGTGTGCACGTGCTAATTTACATATCAAGTACAGAAATGTACTAGTTGAATATCAAAGTTCGGATGTAGTACATAGTGGTATGCATATTAGACCGTATCAGAAGAGAAAATTTGTAGTACACCCCTGTATCCAAAACAGTTTTGCAATGCAATTTCGAAAAACCATTTTTTAGGTGCAGCTTTTTTACATTTTCTTCATATTTTCGACATTTACAGTCGGATCTTAGAGTATAATATCTTAATGTGCTTGTCTCGAGAACATTTTTTTTTCTACCAAAATTAATCGATCTCAAGTACCACATTCTAGTATTTACCCACCATCTC
>NW_023458567.1:11744947-11749456 GCF_013731165.1 Rhagoletis pomonella | reverse complement strand
GTGGTACGGTCTAATGTACATGTGAGAACATTATGTATTAATCACATGGAAATATTACTAAATTTGTTTTTATGTTACTAATTTTAATTTCACCCATTCTTTTTTTCTGTGTCATTGTCTGATTTACCGATTTAATTACTTACATACAGACATACATACATACATACATACATATGCACACATGTACGACTACATATCGAACACTTGAATATTTATCTAACAGAAGTCATGCTGCAACGCTTGACTAACTTGGCGGTGCTTAAAGCAAAATTTGAACTAGAATTGACTGCCAGGTAGTTAACGGTAATTACTTAATATGTTAAACTTTATGCAGTACATACAAACATACGTATATATAGATGCATTAGATAGAATCGCAAGCAAAGCTTTGTAATTACCAGACGCTTTCCTAGTTTGAAAACTTAGTTGGGAAGTACTGGATTCTGTCACTCGTAGCCCGATTTTATATTGTTGTGTAAATTTTTCTGCCTGGCTAAATTTAAATTTACCAATCATAAAATTAAATATTATAGTATGTTAGGCAATTTTCCTTGATGCTTAAGAGCTCTATTGTCTTCAAAAATACCTATTAAGCTAACTTTAATATCGCGTCATAAATAAAAATGTATGAAGACAAAATTCTTTATGACAGCAAAATCCTCTCAAAGTAAGCTCTTGAACTAGATACAAACTTTTTTTCATATTGAGAACGATCTGGTCTAATGTACGTACGTACTTCTTTATGTTCGAATGTGCCGTCGATTGCTTTGAATGATTTCTCTTTCGCCAAATTATTTAAATAATGTAGAATTATAGCTTAATACTACTAGATATATATTTAGATATGCTACCGACATACATACATACATACATACATATGTATGTTCAGTACAAAGCTCGAAGTACATGTTACCTTGATGCAACACAGTACTAGTTGGTGTTAAGTTCAGAGTCAAATAGAAAGTTACTTATGTACATATATTCGTTAGCTAATTGGGGTGGTTAAAACCAGAATAGTTAAAAAATAAAAAAACTTGACGAAGGAGTTTACTGAGGTCCCATTTTGGCTAAATCGAACTACCGACCATTGTCGAAGTCATTTCTGTACCCCGATCTGTGGTCTCTATTGAAGATAATGATTATACCCCGGTACACGATGCTTAGATATTCACAGTTTCAACTCATAATTTGTACCGATGATCCTGTCAGGTACTAGAGTCCTAATTCACTCAATATGGCCTAGGAACCACAAAGAACTGTAGGTGTTCTAAGAACTTTAAAAATGCGCGCTTATCACACATCATTTTTATTAATGCACAAAAAAAAAAAACAAATTTTATTTGTTTCTGTAAATTTTACCTTGGAAGTTTCCCTCTAATTTTTTTTTTATCAAAGTGTACTTCAGATTCTGACCAGATTTCTCTACTATTCAACAAATTTTTTAAAACTCGGTATATCGATTTAAAAAGTGCACTCAATCAATTGTATGTAAGAGAAAATTGCTTCCGAAAACTTTTTCTTGATTTTTACAATTTATTTGTTGCCAGAAATGGACTAAAAAAATTTTCGCTACGCTAAATATACTACGGCGGCTAATAGTTAGTAACTTTCACTTCAAAAAGCTGCCAAATAAAGATGCTACTAATTACTTTGTTAAGCTAAAGTCACAATGGCGGAGATCTACTACCTACATATATACACGCATACGAATTGCCAGCAAGATGTGTTGTTTGATTAACACCTCTAAAATTGTTGAACAGCAGCGATATTTTAAGGCTGATGAACACTTTAGATTTTTATTGAAGTGATTTGTAGGAAATAAATAAAAAAAAGTTTCATTTAAACCTGGGTTATGCCAGAGTTAGACTTGACTTGACTTACCTAGAAACTTAGACGCGATTACTCAGCGTGTCACCTATTACCTTTTCTCTTTGTTTTGATTCTCAGCACTTACTTATGTACACGTAAAATTGTAAACGTTTAATTTGTTTTTACGCCAAAATTACTATTAAAATAAATGTATTTACGCGTTTCAAATTGTGATTGTTTTTATTTAATTTTCTGTCTTTATTTGAAAGTTTGTCTTTCGATTGCCAGATGAATTACATTTATACAAAAAATTATATGTGACTGGCATATTTGTAGGGATTTTATAAAAAAAAAAAAAAAATGGCACCGCTCCCACTGCTCTCTTTGCACTTAGAAATTTAACTTGGAAATCAAAAATCTATAGTTCTCCAAGTTTCTAAGTGAAGTTGGTCAGATATACAATTTTCAAGTCACGCCTAAGTCTTGCATAACTGAGCTTTTAGATATGAAGGATTTCCACTAGGCATTGAAATTACCTAAAAATTGTGCCAGTTAAAAATGCAATGCGGAAACGAGCTGAATGACAATTTTTATAAAATAAATTATGCAGGTATTTTTTAATGTGCAACTTTGTCAGTAAAATGTTCGCCATTTAATGCGCAGTGAAAATCTGGCATTACTAGTAGAGAATCATATATGTAAAGCTGAATTTCCACTAGGCATTAAATTATAGATATTTTAATGACAATACTGGATGTACCCGTGACATTGCCTTCATAAATACCCAGTGGAAATTCGGTATAAGGACGTTGCCTTGAATTTATTTTGATTTTGTAATTGTTTGCCCCTTTTGTTTTGCTCACCAACTTGGTTTATTCACATGTGCAACATCCGCTAACATTATTATGTTCACTTTGTCACATGTACATACATATGTATGTATGTATGTAGGTACATAAATTGATTATCTGTCACTATATTAACCTTGAAACAATGTTAAGAAATCTAAATGGTATGCGCGGGTTTTTAAGCAAGTAGCAAGAATGTGTGGAGGGAGCACTAATTTAAATTGTCTGCCACACGCAATGTTTAATAATGAGACAAGATAAATATACTCGCATATCTGCATAAGTATATGCAAACGGACATTTTAAGCGCCTACCCACAATAAAGCAAATACATAAATGCATCGATAAGAACATTTATGCAGCGTTTTTGCTGCATTTAAAATGCAACATTTAGCACTTTCGAACATATTTTTTCGAAGAGCGTTCATGCTATCGCATTTAGCAAATGTACATTTACGTGAGTTCGAAATCGTATGCTTTTGACAAACAGCCGTGTTCCAGTCGCTCATTCAGATCCGTATCTATTACGATCAATTCTCACGCAGAAGATAATGTGCAAAAAACCCTACTGAAAAGGAAAAAATACATTTTAAACCAAAAATTCAATACAAAAACTTGAATTGTTTTAACCATAACCGAACATTTGTTTGTGTATATATTCATTTGTCGGTGCTGTCAATTAAAATTTCCTCACTTAATTAGGAAACAAAACGAACAGATTTGATCACAAATTGATCCAGATTTCTATCAGCATCACATCGACGTTGAATTGGCGTAACTTTTCTTTATCCAAATAATGTAAAATAATAAATGAAATCTCGATCGGCGATCACTGAAACGCAGCTAGCCACTGTATACGCGAAAAAGCAATGTTGCCACTTTTTCTCATTAAACCATGTTCGAATCGCGGAAATTTTGGAAGATCACAGGGTTGCTTTTAGCATTTAGATTCTTAATGCAAAAATGGAGTTGCATTTAGTTGCATTTAGGTGACGAATTTTGTATGGATAAATGTACATTTAGAGTAGCATTTAGAGCTAAATGCGCTAAATGTGCTTTTACGCGTAAGCAAAAACAGCCCATTATACTACATATGTTTGTGCATACTTACATATGAATGTATATTACCAATAGTAACTAGGCAAAATTGACAGCCTTAGAAATGTTAGGTATGCAACTCGCGACTCTGCATAATCGACAAACATACATACTAACTCGTACTTATGCACTTATCTTACATCATTAATTACGACGTTTTCGCAATTAGTGCTACTGGACTGGTAGATATATAATTTTTTTTTTTTACATATAGGGTATATATGTAGGTATATGAATATGCATGCACACATCTACATAAGTTTAATTCCTAAGTGTTGTCAATTAAAATTAATTTATATTCATATCACAAATCATATCTGTATGCATGTATAGTGATCTATTTAGCAACGCGTTGCACCTTCTGTAATACCAAAGAAGGTATTTTCCCACTTGCAGACTGTTTACAGAATTGCACTTAGCAGCTGATTTTTTTTTCTAATTAGTATGATTAGTAAAATTATTCTAATTATATGTTATAACTACTATTGGTTTAATGTCCATATTTATGCACAGATGGCCGTAAGTTGATATAAAGTATAGCAAGTTTTGCTTTATTAGCTTGAAGAGCTTTCAAATATTATTTTAAAATTTTTCCTATGAAACAATTGTTGCTCTAATTAATTAATTACATAGAAAAATAATAAACAAGTCTTATGGAAAAGGTTTTTTCTAGGACTTGACGGGTTGTTGTTAACCAGTTGAACGTGGAAGCATTTTTCCTAAAAAGAGACGCATTAATATAAACAACATGGTT
>NW_023458567.1:11742323-11744847 GCF_013731165.1 Rhagoletis pomonella | reverse complement strand
ACTAGAATGTGGTACTTGAGATCGATTAATTTTGGTAGAAAAAAAAAATGTTCTCGAGGCAAGCACATTAAGATATTATACTCTAAGATCCGACTGTTAATGTCGAAAATATGAAGAAAAATGTAAAAAAGCGGCACCTACAACGTTCGGCAAAAAAAAATGGTTTTTCGAAATTACATTGCAAAAATATTTTAGAGCCAGGGGTGTACTCCAAACTTCTTCTGGTGCGATTTAATGTACATACCACTATGTACTACATCCGAACTTTGATATTCAACTAGTATATTTCTGTACTGGATATGTAAATAAGCACGTGCACACTTTACATGTAATGCATTTAATTAATACAAAATTGGCAGCTAAACTACGCAACGCATATTAATTAATAATTATTTACAAGCGACAAATGCTAATATATTAAGTAAAATAAAA
Source organism: Rhagoletis pomonella (assembly GCF_013731165.1). Lineage (NCBI taxonomy): Eukaryota > Metazoa > Arthropoda > Insecta > Diptera > Tephritidae > Rhagoletis > Rhagoletis pomonella. Next base: position 11,744,415 of record NW_023458567.1, on the reverse strand, counting down.
GAATGCATTAAATCATCGTTTTATGTAGCCACTTAGTAACACCTCCAAGCCGATTTCGCAGAGCTAACCATTAAACATTTTTCATTAACAGTGTAAATATTCAAATGAGTATAATGTAGTTTCATGAAATGAGGACATTGAGGTGGTAGCTGAATAAGTGTTTAGCGCTGATCTCTTACGACCGAAACCTTCTGTGGCCGCACCTGGTATGTCTCCAATAAATTGAGATAAAAGCTAAAGCTAAAGTAGAGCCCAGTAAGAACACGGAAAATTTCGCTAAAACTAATGTAATTACAATGAATACAGCTTAGTTGTCCGCCGTTAAGTGCTGGTCAGTAATACAAGCGGTATTCCAAAGTGCCTTTACTAGAAAGCGATCGAACATCAATTTTGTTGGCAGTGTTTCCTAGCACTTTTAATACACTTCTACTGGAAATAAATTTTATCTATGCAAATCCGACATTTCTTGGGGAACCATTGAGAATCCGTGGTAAAATTCCTATTTCTCTTCTAGCAGCTTCTGATAGACCCAATAGTTGTATTACTATGTGAATTGCTTTCATAATATACGCAAGGCCTGACCGTCCACACAGGAAATGTTAGATACTTGCTTCGCTATCTTCTAGCTAACAGCTACGGCAAGTTCTCCTATTGGGAATTCCTATCCTTTACGCATGTTAGGCCTCGTGTTGGTTGCTACTATCCCTGACCTATCAAGCAGATCCGAGGTCGTGATAGTGTTGCTGTGTTTGGACTGGTTCTACATAGATACTCAAACTTTCCCAAAGCAATCCTTTTATTCCTCATGAAAGCTGGACATTTGCACAGGATGTTCTCAGCTGATTCCTATTCGTTTTCTTCTTCAAAATAAGCCAATTAGTTAATTTCCAGTAAAGACATCGGCGAAACGGCAAAGTGAATAGACCTTTTAGCCTCCAGTTAGCCAGCTGAAGGTACCTTGAGTCATCGAGGTTTGCTCCTTTGCTGTAATACGAAATTTACTTGTAGTGTTTTCCCAAAACGATTTTACTTCACTATTCAGTTGTCTACTGTACACAAATATACACTTTTTGGGAATAGCCATTATCTGTTGTATGTAAATACTCTTTATTCTGAACATTTTCACTGCAGAAAAATTTAGAAAAAGCACTGCCAATGATTGTTCGTTTTGATTAAGTTTCAGCTGATGGTACTAAGGCAAATTTTCTTCTCCCATTAACAATGAACTAGAAAATGAGTCGCTTGATATTAGACCACACTTTTTGAACCCAGAATTTTATTGCTGGTGCGTACAATGATTCTCATTGAACCTTCTTAAACATTTTTGGACAGGAACAATAGTTCCAAGTGCAACTTTTGATAGTAAACATGTTGAGGAGGTTGCTACAAATTCTATTGAAAGTAGGATGGGATCGATTCTCTTTAAACAGTATTTTCTAATCAAATGTTTATCATTTGTATGTGAGAAACTAGGTTAGTTTAATACAGTTTAGTGGCCTAAACAGTCCTAGTCCCCAAGAAACACTATTCCTTTTTCCGAACCAATTATGTGGTTGGGCGGTCTCCTGTTTTCAAACTTAAACAAATTGCGCGGCGATAAGAAATTGTAGGTGAAGAAATAAGCCATTACTGTAACGAAAGCGTATTTAGAAAACTTTGACCAAACCTATCGAAAGGGATTAAAGATTTGGAAAAAAGGATGAAGCTTAGAGCTAAAAAGAGAACCTGAAGATAGCTAATTAGAGCATCCTTTATGCCGAAAAAATATTATATTTTGTACACTGAACTCTCAAAACTGGAATCGTAAATTGCTCATGACATCGTGGCTCCTACATATGTATGTATGTATGTAACATTAAACCAGCTACGCAATAGAACTACAAACCCCATCATATATGTAGTAGTTTGCAGGGTATGCCATTAGATGATCTCGTGAAGAAACTATTAAGCATTTTCTCTGCGAGAGTTTGACAAATAAAAATGCCTTCAAAACTGCTTTCCAAACATCCTTCAATTCTCAGTTGTCTGCTGGTTTCAATGCATTTGGGGTCCCCCTCACTTTTTTTCTTCACTTCACATCTCGTATCTTTCT
>NW_023458567.1:11736404-11742313 GCF_013731165.1 Rhagoletis pomonella | reverse complement strand
CTCGTATCTTTCTACTGCCAATTGACAGATGTCACTTTGACAAACACGTTTTTGAAAACCATTTGCCTTTTTAATTATTACTACGTAAACTGCCTGAAACACAAATTCTTGCATTTTAATATTAAAGTAAATTGCATAATATGTTTTTATTAAAAAAAGCTGTTAATAGTTATTTCTAACTTCACACATTATCGCAAACCATTAATTCCGTTTTACCGCTGCAGAAAATCTGTCATACATCTGGCTAAATTAACAGCTGCGGTATGCAATTCCGGTGACTGTTGTCATGCTCGACATTTGTTTATTATTTCTTAACGAACGCTGCCCACCTGTTGCTATAAATCAAATACATACATACATACATACATACATACGTAAGCAGAAATAAGAATAAATGCAGTTTGATTTTTGCCACTTGGGTTTTTATTAAAATAAAAGTGTGCGCGCGCATGCGCATTTCATGAACTTGTTTTATATACATAAATACACCATAACTATAAAACTATTTAAATTATTATACTTACTTTAAAGCATGCATACATACATTTATACATACCTAAATGTATGTATACACATGCGTTGATGTAACTAAGTGCACTTTTTTTATGGCTATTAATTGATTCTTGCCTAGAATTTGCCCAACGTCAAGCGGCTAGCTATGTACATATGTACATACATACATACATATGTAGGAGTATAAATAAGAACTTTTATTAAAGTGCATACATTGAGCTGTATAAGTACTATGTAGAAATGCAAACATTGAATGAAGCAGGGAGCAACCGGTTAACCTTGATGGCGGCTGCTTAAGTGATTACTTACAAACCTACTTGCATGCTTGCATATGCATATACATAAGTACTTACAAACATACATACATAATGCCTACATTAAGCTCAAACGATTACATGTGCGCTATAAACTTAGTTGAAACAGCATTAAATAGCATTTAATTAGTGAAAAATAGGTGATAGAAAATGCAAAATTATTCAAAAAATTGTGTCATTCGAAAAAATGTTTGAAATTCTCGTCGTCGATAAACGTTCCCCGCGCTGATGGGAAAGTGTATTTTTATGGTACTCGTATACGACTAAGTATGTATTGTGATAATTTGCTTTGAAAAATTCTACACACATCCATATGCCTAATTGGTCGTGAACACGCGAGCAAGCTCTTAATATGTTGCTAAACTTAGACTTAAATGCTATTGATTACAATTGCAATTTGATTTTTTTGTGTGCATCTTTGTTCTAATTTATATACTGCCGTTTTACGCCAGTGAGTGTTGTTAGTGAGCCCTTGAGACGCTTCTCATTTATTTCTAATAGGTTTATTTATTATTGTTGTTGTTGTTTTTTTTAAATCAGAAAAAATTTAGCAACTTCAGAGGAATTAAAAATTTAATCAACAGCTGAATTCACTCGATCTGAATCAATATTTCTTTTCAAGATACCAAGAGAAGTCTGGCCCGACTATAATAGAATGAAAACCCTGACTCTGCTCAATAGATCAAGGACGGAAATATTAAGAACTTTGGCAACCATCATGACTCATGAGGCAGGAGACTGTGACTTTTATGCATTAGAAATTCTTGCAACTATCATATAGAAGATACAGAAGCAAGTGGCCAGTTGTTCCTGTATGAATTCCCAGGCCTTCCGAATATTAGGTATACAACTTTCGGCAGACACATAGTATCATTAAATAGCAGCCTATCAGGAGAAAGCTCCAAATCGAAGTAAGTAAATTCAGCAAAAAATCTATAGACGGTTCGACTAAGAAATATAGACAAAACAGTCCCCATGAAAAGTGCGCTAAATGTAGATACTAATTGTATCACAACCCATCGTAAGGATTTATAGAACATAGTTTTTGGTCCGACGCTAGAATAAATTAGCAACGATACGGAAAATCTTGTATAAACTGTGCTGTAACTAAGTCGGAAGAACAGATAAATTTTTCCGTTTTCTCTAGAGAATTTTTTTCTAATAGGGTCGCGAAAGAAAATTACTGATCTGAAATATTGCGTCATGTGAAAAGTCTCTGCTGATTTTTTCACTATGTCGTGTTGATGCATATACATCTGGCAACACTAATACAATTGCATCACGTGATATTTAGGGGTGGTTTTCTCAACTCCGTTGTGGAAATTTTGATGTCAAAAATGCACTTCACTCTGATCGAGCAGTCACTGAAAAAGTCGATGAAATAATGCAAATAGTTTAGCAAGATCGGAAACGCTGCAGAAACATAACGAAATCAAGGCGAATCATCACCGATGATGAAAAATTTAATACGAGAATAAGCAACGCAGCCATTCATTGTCAAAGACCGATGACCCACCACAAAGTCTGGAAAACATTGTCATGTTTAGTTGGATTGGAAGGGAATTGCCCATTATGAACCGCTACAACGTAGCGAGACTATCAATTTGGTCCTCTACTGTGCACAACTCGACCAATTGAAAGAAGAAATTAAGAAATAGCGACCAGAATTGGCCAACAAAAAAGGAGTTCTGTTCCGTCATGACAAGGCTAGGCCTCACACAGTTGGGATGACTCGGAAAAAAATATTTTCGTCGAAAGTTCAATTTGGAGTGCATTTTTGATGAAAAACCTTGAGTTGGCAGCGCGACTAAAACTTACAAAGTTAGCTAAAAATTGATAAGCTTCATTTGCCAAGTACACACCTCAATGCAACTCTGTACTTTTCATTAGTATTCCAGGCATATATGATTTATTTAAGGTAATAAATTTGTTATGTATTATATGTTTCACTTGTTTTTAATAACGTAATTCTTTGCTTAAAGAAAGACAACTTATTACACTGTGCGACAAACACAAAAAAAATTTCAAAACACGCGAAAGAATCGATAAACTCAAGAAACTATGGGCCATATATAGTAAAACTGCGTTTTTAATTTTTCACTCTGACGCCAGGATTTTTTTGTTTTCAAAGGACTGAAATTTTAAAGATATGATTAATTCAAAAATTATTTTAAAAAATCAGTGCAATGTAGAATAATAATATGGTTAATAATTGAGAGAGAAAATTATTTAGAATTTAAAAACAATAAACTTTTTTGGTTTACAAGGACGCATAGTTATTGAAAGTGCGCTTTTAATATATTTTATCTTTTTAAGTTTATAAAGTTTGCGGGACAAATTTCGATGAAGCGTATATGAGTCCTCAAACAATAATTAAAAAAAAAAATTTGCAAATTTTCAAGGATATTTAAGAAAAAAATCTGTAATGGACATTTCCATACCCATTCGTCCTTATACACCAAAAAATTTATTCTGCTATAGTACTACAGAATTTTTGGGTGGGCTTTCCAAAACGGAGCCAATCGAAATTTCCGCGAAAGTATAAGGAATTTCGTCATGAAACTTGGTGAGGATGTTGGGCGAGGCCTCCTCAACATGAATTGTTCACTCTCACAATATAATTGCTAATAGTATTTTAGCAATTTGTTGTTAAATAATGTCCACTATCACCCCCTAATTTTTTTAAAATATGCCACTTATCACTTATATTTTGTGTTACATATTACATTTTCAATGCTCACATGCGTATTTTATGCTTTTATTATATATAATTCACCAATTGATTAAGTAAAACGCGTTTATAAATTTGTGTTCACGTTTTACCACTTTTCACAAACAAACAGAAATAACAATGGCCGACAGTAAGAGCAAATATGTGCTGCCATACGTATAAAACCGGCGGATTTTATATAAAACACCCAGTAACCATATATTAATATAGTTCCATATATATCGAAAATTTTTAATAAAAAATCGCGCGATTTTTTATTAAAAATTTTCGCCTGCGGCGCTTTATATTCTAAAAATCGATACTTCCATAAATAATGAAAATTTTTAATTAAAAATCGCGCGATTTTTTATTAAAAATTTTCGCCTGCGGCGCTTTATATTCTAAAAATCGATACTTCCATAAATAATGAAAAATTTTAATTAAAAATCGCGCGATTTTTTATTAAAAATTTTCGCCTGCGGCGCTTTATATTCTAAAAATCGATACTTCGATGAATAATGAACATTTTTAATAAAACATCGCTTTTTATTATAAAATCGATACTTCGATAAATTATGCAACTTTTTAATCAAAAATCGACCAATAAATAATTAAATTTTTTTATTAAATATCGCGCGATCATTATCTGCATTTTTTTATTGCTTCCGTTTTGTGTTTTTGAGGCATTTTTTTCATATGTATGGCAGCACTGACATTTCACTTCAATTGGTGTACAAAGCAAAAGGTGAGGTTAAATTCGGTATTTTTTGCAACTTTAAATGCGAATTACTTTAAAACTATAAGCCTCCGGAGGGTGGGGTCTTCAGATTTAGAATCTGAAAAAGCTCCTCTATACTCCCTAATATTTTTTTTTTTCAAAGCCTGGATCCGTTTTGGAAAATTTTCCCGAATTTTTTATTTTATATGCTACCCTTATTGTTATCCTACATTGCACCGAATTTTTTAAATAATTTTTTTTTTTTTTCATATTTCTTAAATTTTTAAGTCCTTTTACAAAAAATCCTGATGTCAAAGAGAAAAACTATGTAAGCAGTTTTACTATAATTTACCCATAATTCCGAAAATATATAAATTTTTTTGTTTGTAGAATTTACTGTCGCACGGTGTTATCCGCAAGTTGGCTAAAATCATCGTTCAAGAAATTATGTAAGAAATGTATAAATAAGTAAACTAAAGTTAAAAATGCCCGCGCAAAGAAGTTCTCTGCGCTTTCAGACTTCCTGTGCTTCCGGCAGGTGCTTGCTGGGGAATTGCAGCTGAGCACGAGTAAAGTTAAAAATACCAAATCACAGTCAAGCATTTTTCCATGCATTAAATTTACGAAATTATCTACTAAAGTTATTCACTTTATTATCCACTTCTTTGCGCGGCTGCAGGCTTGCAGGTTACACTGTACTGCAGCAAATGCATTACGCATGCGCCTTTTCAGGTTGTGCCTTCAATTCTAACAGGAAATTGCATTTTAAGTGCGTGATTGTGCTGATTTTAAAATAACGTGGAGGGAAAAAATATTTGTTTTTAATACACTTGACCGCAACGACGCTGCTTACCAATAACCAGTTTGACGGTTAATTTATGCACTGCTCGCGCCCAAGGGTACACAGGAGTGCATTTTTTCCGTGAGCTTCTTAATTTTCTTTTTTTTTAATAACCGTTCTCTCACCCTCACTGTTAAAAAATTATTACAAATTATTTTAGTGCTTTATCGTTAGCGAGTGTAGTGTGGTAAATTTAGTACAGCTTTCATGCGCAATCAACAATTTATGGCATAATTTACGTATAATACGATACAATTGCGTAAAATCAAATAAACAAATTAATGCAATTAACGGGCTGAGTAACTTAATTATGTTGTTAAGAATCTTATGTGGCTACTTTACGGGGCGCATTTACAGCTAATTTAACGTGGCAGGTGAGAATTGAATTTCAATATTTCAATAGCCTTTTTTTTAATAGGTGGCGGTATATGTATGCGCACATGTACATGTGTACATAACTACATACCTATTTACAGTTGCGGATGTGAATATTTATTTTGTTTGTTTTTGTATTGTTATTTACTATACTTTTATTACAATTTAAGATGAACTTTTAAAGAAAGCCATCATCAACAATTTTTTTTTCACTTGATAAGTTATAATCTCAAAAATACTGTATTAGTATTTTTAAATATTATCATTTAAATAATATCAAAAATACCTAACAGTGTCGTCCTATTTTCTGATTGCGTAATTTATGTTTTAAAATGTACAAACACAAATTCTACTTTCAGTGCAGCTAACTTGAAAAAAAAAATTGCAACTCAAATTTTGCCGCCCTAGGCTATGTTGCCTTTACGGTAAATCCGCCAC
>NW_023458567.1:11733987-11736304 GCF_013731165.1 Rhagoletis pomonella | reverse complement strand
GTGGCGGATTTACCGTAAAGGCAACATAGCCTAGGGCGGCAAAATTTAGGGGCGGCAAAATTTGAGTTGAAATTTTTTTTCAAGTTAGCTGCACTGAAAGTAGAATTTGTGTTTGTACATTTTAAAACATAAATTACGCAATCAGAAAATAGGACAACACTGTTAGGTATTTTTGATATTATTTAAATGATAATATTTAAAAATATTAATACAGTATTTTTGAGATTATAACTTATCAAGTGAAAAAAAAATTGTTGATGATGGCCGTCTTTAAAAGTTCATCTTAAATTGTAATAAAAGTATAGTAAATAACATAAATTTGAATAGGGCGGCAAATTCTGAATTGCCTAGGGGTAACAAATATTCACATCCGCCACTGTAAATAGGTATGTAGTTATGTACACATGTACATACAAACACACATAACCACTTGCGCATACATATACCGCCACCTATTACAAAAAAAGGCTATTGAAACTCACTTCTCACCTGCCACGTTAAATTAGCTGTAAATGCGCCCCGTAAAGTAGCCACATAAGATTCTTAACAACATAATTAAGTTACTCAGCCCGTTAATTGCATTAATTTGTTTATTTGATTTTACGCAATTGTATCGTATTATACGTAAATTATGCCATAAATTGTTGATTGCGCATGAAAGCTGTGCTAAATTTACCACACTACACTCACTAACGATAAAGCACTAAAATAATTTGTAATAATTTCTTAACAGTGAGGGTGAGAGAACGGTTATTTAAAAAAAAAAAAATAAGAAGCTCACGGAAAAAATTGCACTCCTGTGTACCCTTGGGCGCGAGCAGTGCATAAATTAGCCGCCAAACTGGTTATTGGTAGGCAGTGTCGTTGCGGTCAAGTGTATTAAAAACAAATATTTTTTCCCTCCACGTTATTTTAAAATCAGCACAATCTTGGGGTTTTACACGCACTTAAAATGCAATTTCCTGTTAAATGATTTTTTTTTTAATCCTGCAGCTGAGTTAACAAATTTTTTTGTTTAGAATTGAAGGCACAACCTGAAAAGGCGTATTTACTGCGCATGCGTAATGCATTTGCTGCAGTACAGTGTAACCTGCAAGCCTGCAGCCGCGCAAATAAGTGGATAATAAAGTGAATAACTTTAGTAGATAATTTCGTAAATTTAATGCATGGAAAAATGCTTGACTGTGATTTGATATTTTTAACTTTACTCGTTGCCAGCTGCAATTCCCAGCAAGCACCTGCCGGAAGCACAGGAAGTCTGAAAGCGCAGAGAACTTCTTTTCGCGCGCATTTTTAACTTTAGTTTGCTTATTTATATACTTCTTACATAATTTCTTGAACGATGATTTTAGCCCACTTGCGGATAACACCGTGAGACAGTAAATTTTACAAACAAAAAAATTTATATATTTTCGGAATTACGGGTAAATTATAGTAAAACTGCTTACATAGTTTTTCCCTTTGACATCAGGATTTTTTGTAAAAGGACTTCAAAGTTTAAGAAATATGATTATTTAAAAAAAAATTATTTAAAAAATTCGGTGCAATGTAGGATAACAATAAGGGTAGCATATAAAATAAAAAAATCCGGTGGAATTATAACAGAATAAATTTTTTGGTGTATAAGGACGAATGGGTATGGAAAATGTCCTTTACAAATTTTGTTCTTAAATATGCTTGAAAATTTGCAATATTTTTGTTTATTGTTTGAGGACTAATATACCCATCATCGAATTTGGTCCTGCCAACTATATTAGCTTAAAAAGAAAAAATATATTAAAAGCGCATTTTTAATAACCATTCGTCCTTGTAAACCAAACCACTTTATTGTTTTTAATTTCTAAAGAATTTTCTCTCTCATTCGGTACCCATATTGTTATTCTACATTGCACTGACTATTTTAAATAATTTTTTTAATTAATCCTATCTTTGAAATTTCAAAGGCCTTTGAAAAAAAACGTTCCTGAAGTCAGAGTGAAAAGTTAAAAACGCAGTTTTACTATATTTGGCCCATGGTTTCTTGAGTTTATCGACTTTTTCGCGTGTTTTGAATTTTTTTTCTTTTGTTTTTGTCGCACGGTGTAATAAATTGTCTTTCATTAAGCAAAGAATTACGTTATTAAAAACAAGTGAAACATATAATACATAACAAATTTATTACATTAAATAAATCATATCTGCCTGGAATACTAATGAAAAGTAGAGAGTTGCATTGAGGTGTGTACTTGGCAAATTAAACTTATCAATTTTCAGTTAACTTCGTAAGTTTCAGTCGCGCTGCCAACTCAAGGTTTTTCATCAAAAATGCACTCCAAAT
>NW_023458567.1:11729024-11733887 GCF_013731165.1 Rhagoletis pomonella | reverse complement strand
AAATTTTGCCGCCCTAGGCTATGTTGCCTTTACGGTAAATCCGCCACTGCCTACTTACATAGAACTAAGTGTAGCTATGCAAACAAGTGAATGTTGACAACGCTGAGTGAAAGGCCGTTGTGATTCATTTGAGGGAAGTTAATTAGTGAATTCGAATTAAAAAATAAAAATGAAAATGAGGCGATTTCAATAACAGACTATTGAAATGAATACTAATTTTTATAATTTATTTTTCTAGTAGAACCATAAATTAGCTACATATATTTTTCCGTATCGAATTTTCACAATTTTATGTATGTAAATGCAACCCGATATTACTTTCACTTAAACAAGTTCAAAAATTAACATAATCACTCTCGATTCGCGTGAAATTCTTTTTAATTTACCTACCACCACACTTTTGCGGTTTACCTCCAACATCAGCATTTGTGTTTACAACTAGTAACCAGTTTGTCATTGACTTTGTCTACGAATTCCAAATTGCAACTGCAACTGAACCGGTTTTTCTCTTGCATTGCCTTGAAATCGTAGCAGGCGCATGGCCAAATGAGTCACCGCAGATTTACTACGGATTAAATGCGCGCAAATAAGCTCTTAAAAAACTTTACAAGAAAAGCCATCCATCGAAGGCATCACGACATTTTCTAGGGTATTCCCTTGCGCGAGCAAAACTTTTGACTGGCCATACAGAGTTACATATACAGTAACGGTCATATTAATAGGGCCCCCAATTTAAAGTGATATTGTTTGCCACTCATGCTTATTTATTTATTTTTAGGAATTTTCAATTAAGATGCAGTTCATTTTCTAATTGTTTCAGGGAAGAAATTTAATTTGAATTTAATACACATAAATTTCTTTCGTGTAACCGGGCGTAACAAAACCCATATGAAGCCGAGTTTAAAACTTTGTAGGCAATTACAAAAAAGCAGTGTTTGAAGTATAGTCCCCTTACTTAAGGCTGGATAATTGCTTTATATTCTGCATAAATTTTACATTTTAATAAATACATTTTTATTTTTTAATTATTTTGTTCAAAGAAAAATTGCTTGCCGTCGGTGTTGCCCGAAAAAAATTGCGTTTGGAGCTAAATCGGTCGATAAAAAGAGCTAAATAATACTAATAGTAGCTAAAATGAAGGGCTAGGTTTTTTTAAGTAGAGCATTTATTGACGCGTTCGATGCAGATATTTTAGCGCACTTAAGCAAATACTTCAGCTAAGCGGTAAATTAAAAAACTGTATACGTATACAAATAAGTTGATAAATCTGTATGCATGTATTAAAATAGTTGCTTATTTAAAACTGTGTATTTTTTTTTGGAAATTTTAATGATTACAACATTTCGAAAATGGGAAAAAACTGTTAAATTAATTATATGTTTGTGCATAGCCCCTGTATTTGAAGCCGTGTGCTGTTAAACGAACAAATTTTAATAAATATTAAATAAAACTTACTCAGTCGGAACTCTGTTAAGCGGAAAAAGTGCAGCTGAGCAAAATGCAGCTAAAAGAAAATTTTCGTAAATTTTTCGGAAGTAAAATAGTGCACCATTGCGCGGGCAAGCAGAAACTGCATCAAAGCGAATAGGCAGCTAAACGGAATGTACTGTATTTTTTTTTTTAATTTTACTGTATTTAATTGAATGAAATTTTTATTTTATTTAGTGCGATTTTCTCAAGTAGGTTCCAAAATTTAGTTATTTGCTCTTCAACCAAATTTTTGCAGAACAAAATTTTGTGTTCAAAGGGCAGATAAATTTTAAAACTTGCTTAAAAAACGGTCCTTAGCATTTTAAATTGCAATTAAAATTTATTTTAATGCAAAATAAGGAAATGCTTTGTTTTATTTTTTATTCCATTTTATTTTAATTATTTTTTATTTTACTTACTTTTTTGATGTTTTCTTACTTAATTTTTTAATTATTTCACTTAATTTTTGAATTTAAGTAAATTTAAATTTATTTCTAGTTTTACTAAAATTTTGTTTTATTTTTAAATTAACTTGTTTTAAATTTTCTTTTCTTTTATTCTAATTTAATTTTCTATAATATACATTGTATATTGTTTTAATTTATTTAATTTTTGCTTGATTGAACTTAATTTAATTTTAAACTTACTTCACTTAATTTTTTTGTTTTATTTGGATTTACTCCATTTTATTAGTTTATTCCTTTATGAAATTTTTTTATTATTTAATTTTTATTTCGTTTCTTATTTTAATCTTATTTCGCTTAATTTTTAATTCGAAAAAATTTTTGCTTAATTTATTTCATTTTATTTTAATTTAATTTCACATTCAACAATATTATTAAGTTTGAGACCATTTTTGAATTATTTTACTAAATTTGAATTAATTTCCTTTTAATTAATTTTCTTTTATATTTTTTGATTTAATTTAAATCGGTTTTTCTTTTTTTATTAAATTTAAGTGATCTCATTTAATTAAATTTTTTCAATTAAAATTTTCAATTTTATTTATATCATTTAATTTGTTTACTATTATATTTTACTTAATTTATTTTTTTAATTCTTTATTTTATTTTATTTATTTTATTTGTTTATTTTATTTTTTGCAACAAAAATGGGCTTGGTGCTATTGCAGTACCAATGCCACAGTGTCAGTCGTCTGCTGCTGCTGCTACTGCTGTCAACATGAGTGGCACTTCGATTAATCTGTTGCGACAGCAACGCTGCTGCGATTAGTCAATGCATTGTTTTGATAACATATTTATCGAGGTAGAAACCGCAATTGTACATACTGGAAAAACTACTGTCTAATATAGACAATAGCAATTAGACGTAAATATCAATTAGAAAATTATTGAACTGTTGAACCCTTAAGTTCTGAACCCATTGAAAACGGCGAGATACAGACAACTGCTTCCAATTTGTTATCTTTATTATCTAAACGCTTTGTCTATGGCGACATGATTTCTTTGAACGCGACAGCGACATCATGTATTTGTATGAGTTTGGCATAAAAGAAGAGGAAGAACCGTATCTGTCGCTGGAAAAATATAAATACATAGATCTAATCTGGCCACAACCACAGTCGTCGCCATAATAATTATCTACATAAGAATACATGAAAAATTAATTTGACAGCTTTTACATTTTATTATATATCCAATTTTATGCTTTTCACTGAAACGCACACCCGAATTTGAATAATAAATTAATTTCACCCATTAGCTTTCTTTAGCCTCAAATTTAAATACAATGGCTTGCTGATAAGAAACTTAATCCGACCTAGGACTGCGCCTTTAGAAATGTATATCAAAAATTGTTTGGAAAATATGCATTTAATACCCGCGCGACAATAGCAACAACGGCGTTGAATTTTAATCATAATTAATGTGACCAACCGTACTTCTTTTTTCCGTCTTGTACTTTGTACTTCGAAGTACAGTCAAATGTACTTCTTTGCGATATTTTGTACTTCAGGATGGAGATTCTGTAACCAGTTATCGACAGTTTTCCGATCGCTATCGCACTTTTTGAGGCATGATATAAATGTTTTTATCGTCGAAAAGTGCGACAGCGATTCGAAAATTGTCGCTAAATGGTTACAGAATCTCCCCCCAGCTCCTGTACTGCTCCGATCTCCTGGCCGATCATTACATAGCCTTGGCGATAAATTTGTTCAAACCATTAAAGTCGTCGGGGACCGATGGCATCATATCTGCGCAGCTGCAAAGGGCTCTGAAGGTGTCGTGCAATTGGTTGGATCCTATTTATGCGAACTGCGTGAGGGCCGCGTTCATCCCCAAGGCTTGGAAGGTAGTCAGTTTTGCGTTCATACCGAAGGCCAGAAAAGGCTCTCATGTTTCTCCGAGGGATTTTCCGCGGATATTGCAGACAGAATTGTCGCAACACGAACTGCTATTAAGCTAAGGGAAACCGGGTCCTTTTGTGACATAAAAAAAGGAAAAGAAGATGTTTATCTGCAGCAGCAAATGTTTTTATAGGTCACTTTAAAACACCTTACCGCTCAAGGGCTAGTGATGGGGGTTCTAACAGGCGATTGATTGTGCGATTGGTATTCATGCGGTGAGACTAGGAATTTCGACTGATCCTTTTGTATCAGCTGTCAAGAGGAAGATGGAGTGGAATTATCTCAACACTTTTTTTTAGACCGTCCAACCTTTGCGAGGCTAAGATGGAAGCATTTTGGCTTGCACTTCTGAACAAACACTAAGCTCTCAGTGATCGAAATTAGCCGCATTAGAAATTTCGTAATCGGCTCACGACGTTAACTTAACCCAACCTAACCTGTATTTCTTTGAGCTATGAAATAGTTGGTCACATGAATCATACTTCATGAAAAATAGTTAGACAGAATACCGGAATACTTTTTATCCCATCGTTATAAAGGGGTTTTCAATAAGGGCGGGTAGAGGTTATTATGGAATGGAACGAAACAAGCTGTGTGTGTGTGAGGTATTAGCGAGAATCGTTTCTTTTGTGTGGCCCACGCATGCTATTATATGTGGAATATAACATCATTTTCAATCCCCGCAAGAAAAAGTTTACCCTCAAATCGTTCATGCGGAATGTGAACAGTGGCGTCCGTAGTATGGTGACATGGTATTGAAAAATAAATTATATGTATACATATGCTAGGTTACAATATTATTGATCTGACATTTGGGCTACTTCAAGTGTACATACTTGCATACATACATACAATTGTATTATTTATGTATGTATGTTCTCCGAGTGCTAGTTCCGACCAAAGAAAAACTACAACTCATATTTTATTGTTTTTTTTTTTTGTCAACTGCATTGGGGACTTTTATTCACATGTCCGAGAAATCAATTAAATAACCACAGACTTGTGGTAAAAAAATTCAATTGCAAACC
>NW_023458567.1:11728333-11729014 GCF_013731165.1 Rhagoletis pomonella | reverse complement strand
CCGAAATCTATTGGTTTCCTACGGGGTCTTCTCTATTCATACACATACAAATAGGCATATTTACTTGATCGAGTGGTAGCACTGCGGTATTTGGCGACAATTTATCGTGGCTTTTATTATTTATTTTTCTTCTTCTAAAATAATAAATTACTATTTCGGAATTGTAACCAGACTGTCCAGATTTGGCGATGTAGCGCCAACTTGGCGATGTTTTTTTTTTGATATTTGCGCGTAAAAAGCTAGGAAATCGTCATTGGCGATTTTTTCCCTTCAAATAATTTTTTTGTGCGCTATCATGTAAATGCGTCGAAACACGTGAAAAGTAGGTTGTGGAGTTAGAGCTTTAGTTTTGATGTGATAATAGGCTGACTTCCAAAACGTCAATTGATTTGCATACATACAAAGTATAATGTCCCATAACGCCGAACTACAAAATGTTGACAATGTATACCTTTCCGAAACGCATTTGAAAAGTTATCGAAACGCATCGCTAGAGCAATCAGCGCATCAGAAACAAAGTTGATGCTTCGTTTCCCAGCAAAAAATGGGTAATCGCTTTTAGTGGTAACGTGTTCTAGAAGGCATAACGTTATAATGCCTTCGAACTTTTTCGCTTCTTTTATGCATTGCTAGAATTGCAAAGTAGAATGTCCTACAATATTTTATTTATTTCGCTTCTTT